>NC_134268.1:135515966-135867371 GCF_031893055.1 Leptodactylus fuscus
GGGGGGATATGAATCTGGGGGGGATATGAATCTGGGGGGCAGAGATGGGAGGGACATGAATCTGGGGGCAGAGATGGGGAGGACATGAAACTGGGGGCAGAGATGGAGGGAGGACATGAAACTGGGGGCAGATGAAGGGTGTATATGTAAACAGATAATTTTCTTTTATGAAACTAACAAAATCTTCTCAGAGAACAAGGCTGACTGATCACCACTTATAATCTAAAAAAGATTGAAAAAAATGATAGCAAATAAATGTTTAGTTTTTAATTGCTGTATTTTTGTTAAATATATTAGTTGCTGTTGCGCACTGCATATATATGTTGCCGTTACATATTACTACTTCATATCTTGTTTTCATGACTGCTGTTAAAATACGTGTGTGACATTAGCTGCTGTGTGCGGCCCTCGCAACAACCTCTTGTTACTCATGTGGCCCTCAGGGTACCCTGAGTTTGACATGCCTGATCCAGATAGTCATTGGAGAACTTTAAACAAACCTGGACATATGCTGGCGTGAACAGGGGAACCTTGCGTGCCCTGCAGGATTTTAATCCATGACGGCGTAGTGTGTTACTAATGGTAATCTTAGACACTGTGGACCAGCTCGCTTGAGATCATTGACTAGGTCCTCCAATGAAGCTTTTCTGGGCTGATTCCTGACTTTTCAATGACTTATCCAGTCACTGGCAACAGTTGTTGCCTTCTCACCAAGCTACTTGCTCCTTGTCCTGTAGCCCATCCCAGACTTGTGCACATCTACAATTTTGTCCCTGGTGTTTAGGTAGATCTTTGGTCTTGGCCATGGTGGAGAGCTTGGAGTGTGATTGATTGTATGGACAGGTTTCTTTTAGACAGGTAATGAGTTCAAACAGGTGCAATTAATACAGGTAAAACTAACAGGTCTGTGAGACAGAATTCTTGCTTGTTGATCAAATACTTATTTCATGCAAAAAATGCTATATTTATTTTTTAAAAAATCATGTGTTTTTCTGGATTTTTTTTTTAATTCACCAAGGGATCTTATAGGTAACTGAATAAATTTAACAGAAAAAAAAATGTTCAATATAAAATATTCCAACACTTTTTTTGATATACATTAGAAGTCTATCTACTAATTCTAACTACTATTTAGAGAATTAAAAAAAAAAAAAGGCCAATATGAGCACAGATGCTGATCAGTGATGTGCGGCACTGACCAACCATCAGCACATATGCAAGGAAACTGTTTGTGTGTTAAAAAAACAAAACAAACTAATACAAAAATGTACTAAAGTAAAATGACACCCTGTTCTAAAATGTAAGTATCTAACTATATATAGCAACTAATCCTAACCACAATTTAGATTATTAGACTAGAAAATAAATAAATTACACACAGAACCGGTCAGTAATTTAGGTCACTAAATGGAGCTCAGCGGCAGAAAACCACAAAAAGACAACAATAAAAATGATCCCCAAAAAAGGGGCTAATGCTGTGACTGGGGGCATTAAGGAGCATTATTACCTATTTAGCAATCCGCATCGGGGAGGGGGGATACAGGTGAGACTAAACAGAAAGATAAAAAATAAATATCCATTACGTATTGGAGATACATCACAGCTCAAGGGCAGCACAGTGACCAACCAATAACGGCAATGGGTTGGAGGGGGTAACTGATAGATAGCATGTTGCAAGAGTATCAGTGTTATGGCATATCATAATCATATTACATCGAAGAAAATCTCTTTCTGAAGCCTTTGCACTGGTTACTTTTCTAATTGCTGCTCCATTCTGTTTATTTCTTATACTGGTGTTGAGAACTAAACAAAAAGTCATTCTAAAATAGGAAACAATGCTCAATTACTTACCCTCCAGGGCAAACAGATCATCTAGTCCATCTTCTGAAACTCCAGCAATTAGCTCCTATAAAGATGAAAGATCAGATTTGAGTTGGTCGATACCACAGACAGGTTTGTACAGAAAAACATTAGCTTTCTCTACTGAAGAATATGGGATTTGTCCCATCAGTGGATTACATACACAACACAGAAACAACTAAAACCATACATAAGTTAGCAGGCTTTCTATTAAATTGACCCTAGTGTGTGTTTGAGATGGGGAATTTAATGTTCCCCATTGAGAACAGGGGATAATGTGCATGATGATTGTATCTGTATCATTTGTATTTTTAACATTACATATATACAATAAAGTGACCCTTGTCAGACAGCACCATTCTGATCAGAAGCTTCCAGTAGCATTTATAAACCAAAACCAGGTCTGGAATCTAAACATGAGAGAGTTGAACATCTTTCCATTCCAGTCCCTATGTTCCACTTCTGGTTATGGCAAATACGCACCAGAATAATTGTTGTCTTGCATATACTTCATAGAAAAAGAATACACAAAGTGTGTTACAAAAAAAAAGCTATCCAAAAAACCGTTGTATAAAAGGTCTTTTTTTTTTTTTTTTTGCAAAAATTCATATGTGATGCCAAGTGTTGGCTGCTGCTGGACTCTGAAGTAGTTCATATGTGTTTTCCAATGTAATAATTCTGGCAGAGCACTAACCGCTGTATGCAGAGTGCCTGGGGTCAACTTTTATGTATTCTGCTTTTCAAGTTTGTTTGGGCCTCCTGTTAATATAAACGCTAGAATGTTTAACCCCTTCCCGCTGATTTGTTTTTCACTTTCCTTCTTCCAAACCCCATAACATTGTTATTTTTCCATTAACAGATAGTTTGATGGGACAAACTGAACTTTGTAAAGGGGGAGGGGGGGGGGGAGAGTTCCTCCCCGCTCTGACAGTACAGCGCTATAGGTACTGCTGTGAGGAAGGGCATTCCTGACTGACTGTCAAAAACGCCCTTCTGAAGGTGAAAAGCGACGGTACCAGCACCGATAGCTCTTCACCGGGGGCACAGGACATGAAAGCCGACAGTGCGCTGAATTAAGCACACTGTCTGCTTTCTAGCGGCATATAAAACCGCATGTTCCCCAGGAGGTGAAAGGTCCTCTTTAAAGCAATTGTTTTTATATATACTATTGCATACAAACAAATTAAAATGCAATTTTCTAGTTCTTCTGATACAGAGGCTACAGAAACAGAGTGTGAATGGAATAATTTTTTTCCCTGATTTTACTTTTCTTCTTCAGGAAAAGGAGTACCACTATTTTAGGTTTCCATTCTTATTTTGCAAATAATCTTGAGGCTGTGGAAATTCCAAATGGGAACACCACAAACTGAAAATATCTTATTACCCCTTGGAATGGTAGAGCAAATTGAGAAATTTGTGGTGAGCAAAGGAGGATATTATGCTATGGAAAACGGCATCTTTTAGGTCTATGGTGACCATCACTGCATCTTTCTGGATTAATGGAAAAGTAATTTGTATAGTCTTCAACTTGAAGTGTTTGTACTTTATGAATTTGTAGAGATATTTTGTTTGTAATGGTACAATATGTACCATTGGGCTTCCACAGCAGAAAAACAGCAATAGGGCCCTGTGCCTAATCCTGGTGCTGGGACCGACATTACTGCACACAGAGATAGTAGATTCCCTACACTAACCTCCGTCTTTTTTTGAAGGGGAGAGGGGCACACTATTGAGTAGCCTGCTCAGTGTTTTCGGAATCCAAGGATTCAGTTAGTTTTATTTCCCCAGCATGGGCAAACAGAGATCTTTCCAAAACCTCAAAGAGTTAATATTGTTTTGGAGGTTGATTAGGATTGAGAAAGAAGTCTCTACCTTTTCTCCGTTTGGGGTAACTCCACTTCTCCCTTACCTTTATATTCTTTTTTTGGGAAAGCAAAAGGGTTGAAAATTAGATCTAGACTTAGGTGTTTCTTCAACAAATCCCTTTTTCTTATTTCTGTCTTTTCAAGCAGCTTATCCAAATTTCACCCAAACAGGAGTGTTCCTTCAAAAGTAAGATCATATAACTTCACCTTAGACTTAGTATCACCATGGGTCCTATACTTGAGCCAAAGGACACGCCTTGAAGAACTGGATAAAACTGCTGATTTTGCTGCAAAGTGTACAGATTCCACTGAAGCATCAGCTAAGAAGGCAGTGGCCATTTCGGGCATAGAAATAGAGGTCAATATCTGATCTCTAGAACTTTTTCCCCCTAAATGACCTTCCAACTGCTGGAACCAAGTATATAATGGTCTAGCCGCAGTAGTAGCTGCTATGTTTGGTATTAGCAAAGCTGTAGTGGCTTTTTAGGATTCTATCAGCTTTACTATCCATTGGATCACAGAGCTGAGAAGCATCCTCAAATGGGTGCGCTTTTTTTTTTTTTTCTTTTCCAAAACTACCTTAGAGACCTATACATTAATTTTAGGGATATCCTCCCACAAATCATCTTCTGATGCAAACTGGAATCTCTCATTAAACTCTTTTGGAATCGCAAGTTTTCTTTCGGAATTATTCCAACTCTTCTTTAATTATCTTAAGAAAATTTTTGTGAACAGTGAATACTTTGTTTTTTGTGGATGAAGCCCTGCAAATATAACAGGACTTGTTCCTTACTGTGGAGAGTGAATCCCTACCGTCAGCTATAGACATAGAAGTAACCTTACCTTCTTCAAAAACAACAGCTTCAAAAGACACAATACTTATCTCTGACTCAGAAGAAGATAATTTGCGCCTTTTAGAAGAAGGCTGCCTTTCCACTTGAAGAAAATTAAGTGTCGCCATTGTCTGAACTTCCTGTTTAATCAAGGATCTTATAACTTCCGAAAAAGAGGAGATTTTTCCTGATGCACAATTTCACTAGTTTATAAAAGTTGCAAAGCTTTTTTATTAGGTTTTTTTTTTATAATTATCTTTAAAAAATTTTAGGGCATATGGCCCATTTTTTTTAATTTTTGGCTTCACTAGGGGCACTTTTTCTCCCAATAGTAAAAGAGTGTTACGTATAAATGAGAAAAAAAGCATCATGGAATTTAGTGAAGGACTCCTCCGCAGGAGGCCATGCACTCACAAAAGCAGGTACTGAAGCTAGCTCCATAAACTCAGACTTTGGGGAAGATGGACACTCAGCAGAAGACATAGCTAAATCCCTTCTGGGTTTGAATTTGGCACAAAAGAGAGGAGGAGCCCGACCCACTCCGCTGCTTAGCATGGAACATAGAGGGAGTAGAAACAATACTCCAGGCTATGCAGGAGTATGCAGCCAGCTCTTTTCAAATTTCCTCGCCTGTGATGTCCGTGTCACATATGTGCCGACGCTGGGACCTGAACTGAGTCCCACAGCAGGAGAAGGGAAAAAGCAGCGAAGGCTGGGCCAGGCATGGTGATGCTGGGAACTTAAACTCCACTAGAGCGCAGTTCACTGCCAAGAAGGTGCCCCAGTCTGGATGACTGGACCCCAACAGCAGACTTCATGCAGGAAGGCTATCTAGAAAGTAGTGATCCCCTGCTGCCTTTTCACCAAGATATCACCTTTATCAGAGAAGGAATCTCTGTGACCTGATCCTAACAAGAACAGGAAAACACTGAAGGGATGAGGGGGGAGGCTGCTTTTAATCTCTGTGTTCCTATTCCTATTAGGGTCAACCTCTGCAGTGTTGGTCCTATTATGGTGGCGAGGTTAAAGATCATTTAATCCCGGACAACCCCTTTAACATAATTTCATGTTGCCGCACTTTAGTTTAGTTTTTTAAAACATGATCTGTAGGCAGACAGAAATTTAGTCTTTGTATGCAAATTTATAACACCTCATGATTCTTACACTAGGTTCAGATCTGTGTTCGGGTTTGGAAAACCCAATCCGCTTAAAAAGTGTCTACCCGTGTAAACCCACAGACCATATTATAGTCCGCTTACAGGATTTTTCGCTCTGTATTTTTCAAGCAGAATGGGAGACTGAACCCAGCCTTACAGACTTTTTTTTTTCTTTCAGACTGACTTCTTGTATGAGGGAGTTTGTTTTTTTTGTATCGGAAATTTACAAATAAAAGTTTTAAAAGATAAATGTTTACATTCCTTCTTTCTTTATATACAAAGAGACAAAGCCCCATAACATTTTTCAGTAAAATCGTTCATATATTAAAATGTAATTTTATCAATACCAAATTTTAAATGCTTTCTACCAAGGGTCTTTTTAAAGGATACATTTAAAATTCCCTTTAACAGTAATACTAGTAAGAACATAAAAGGTATGTACCAGTTACGCTGGGTTCACACCTGCGTTCAGGGTCTCCGTACTATGGTTTCCGTCTTCTGCATGGCAGAAGACGGAAACCATAGACCGGGTCCGGCCGTGCGCGGCGGTGAGCGTTTTAGGCTCTCCGCCGCGAAACTGGATTTTTTTTATCCGGACACAGAGTAGTGCATGTCCGACTCTGTGTCCGGATTATAAAACCCGGTTTCGCGGCGGAGAGCGCAAAACGCTCACTGCCGCGCACGGCCGGACAGCTTTCTCACCCATTCAAATGAATGGGTGAGAAAGTCTACTGCAGGCTTCCGTCTCCTGCATCTGTTTTATGCAGGAAACGGAAACCTGCAATAAGGACCCTACAACGCAGATGTGAACGAGCCCTTACAACATACCTGATTGCAAAATTAGGATCCTATCTTTTGGCTAACCCTATACAAATACTTCCCCCACCTCCCCTTCCTGATCAATAAACATGGGAAATTAAAAAGGAAAAATGTACACACTATTAAATATAGCACCAACATATTCTACAGCACTTTACAAATCATAGGGTTCATGTACATAAAAAAATTTAGACATTACAGTGTAATAGATTAATTCACACAGTAGTAGTGAGGGCCCAGCTCATAAGAGCTTACAATCTAGGATATGCAATGCATCAATGTGATTTATTTGGTTATATTACTTCAAAAAGACAAATTCAGTTATACTTTATAGAAATTCTTTACAGATTTTACAGCAAATTCTGAATCAAACCTCTTGCAGACTTAAATTAAAAGCCTGCTATTTACTTTATCCAGAACAATAGCAGTCTTTGATGCCCAAGAGAGGTCCTCTGAGATCCCAGTTATGCTTCTACGCTTTATAACAGTTTCAAAGCAAATATTTTCCTTCTACTCGTGCCACAGACACATTTAATTGATATACTGTATCAACGTAAGCAACTGCTAGGTTCAATTTTCTTTCCTGAAGAGCCTTTAAATTCCCCGCTCATAAATTTATTTATTTTTTTTCCAAACAATTGTGGTAAATGCAGTGAATCATGTAACTAAAATAAGCATATTCCATTAGCGCCAAATGTTTTTCTAGACCTCTCTAGAAGTAAATGTGTTTCTGGGCATTGAAGTTATGTTATCGTGTATAAAATATATTTACCGTATATACTCGAATATAAGCCGAGTTTTTCAGCACAGTTTTTGTTTTTTTCCCTCGGCTTATACTAGAGTGAAGCGCGGGGGGGGGGGGGGGGGATATTGTTATATACATTCCAGACACTGTATTGTTTGCACAGTGTAGGTTGCACTCACATTCTACTGCGGTTGTCCAGCCAGAAGGTCCACGGGGAGTGCAGCAGGATGCCCTCACTGTCCGGCTCCTGCGGCAGCTCCAGGCTGATGATGGTTCAGGTGCAGCTGCTCCTCGCTCTCCTCCTTCAGCTGCCGTCGGACCGGACCCGTGGGGAGCACCAGCATCGTCACTAACTGCGCAAAGAGTCAGCAGTTTTGGCAAGAGTCCACAGGAAGATGGCGCTCCCCGCAGGTCCGGACCGACGGCAGCTGAAGGCAGAGAGCGAGGAGCAGCTGCACCTGAACCATCACCAGCCTGGAGCTGCCGCAGGAGCCGGACAGTGAGGGCATCCTGCTGCACTCCCCGTGGACCTTCTGACTGGACAACCTTCTCTCCCTGGAACAACTGCAGCAGAATGTGAGTACAACCTACACCGTGCAAACAATACAGTGTCTGGAGTGTATATAACAATATCCCCTTCCACCCCACCCACCCCCCTTGAAATGAATAAGTAAGAGTGATCCTTCAACTATTTATCCCCTATCCATAGGATAGGGGATAAATACTAGATTGATGTTGATGGAGGGTCGGGGTTTGGGGTGCAGTAGGTGCTGGGGAAGGGGGGGGGGGGTGTTTTGGTTGTCTGTCTGCCCCTTCCCTGAGCTTAAAGGGGCAGACCCCCCACTTGGAATTCAGGCTGACTACAGCCAGGCTGAATATAGGGTATCTGCAGTGCTCCTATTCTGTCGGGAATGAGTTAATAGGAGCACTACAGATACCCTACATTCAGCCAGGCTGAATTCCAAGTGAGGGGGGGGGGGGGAACAGTCCTCAAACTCAGGGAAGGGGCAGACAAACAACCAAAACACCCCCTCCCCCTTTTCCAGCACCTACTACTACCTAAACTCTTATGAACATGGCCTCATTTTTAAAAAATGGACAGGTGTCAATTTATATGGCAATAAATTTGAGACACTGACTTACACAAGTGATTTTGAGATAGTTTTTTCGTGACAAATTTGATTTCATGTTAGTGGTAAAGATCAATATTTTTGTATTTATTTATAAAAAGAAAATTTGCAGATAATTTGGGGGATATACAGTGGGGCAAAAAAGTATTTAGTCAGTCACCAATAGTGCAAGTTCCACCACTTAAAAAGATGAGAGGCGTCTGTAATTTACATCATGGGTAGACCTCAACTATGAGAGACAAAATGAGAAAACAAATTCAGAAAATCTCATTGTCTGATTTTGTAAGAATTTATTTGCAAATTATGGTGGAAAATAAGTATTTGGTCAGTAACAAAATTTCATCTCAATACTTTGTTATATATCCTTTGTTGGCAATGACAGAGGTCAAACGTTTTCTGTAAGTCTTCACAAGGTTGGCACACACTGTTGTTGGTATGTCGGCCCATTCCTCCATGCAGATCTCCTCTAGAGCAGTGATGTTTTGGGGCTGTCGCTTGGCAACACGGACTTTCAACTCCCTCCAAAGGTTTTCTATAGGGTTGAGATCTGGCTAGGCCACTCCAGGACCTTGAAATGCCTCTTACAAAGCCACTCCTTCATTGCCCTGGCGGTGTGCTTTGGATCATTGTCATGTTGAAAGACCCAGCCACGTTTCATCTTCAATGCCCTTGCTGATGGAAGGAGGTTTGCACTCAAAATCTCACGATACATGGCCCCATTCATTCTTTCATGTACCCGGATCAGTCGTCCTGGCCCCTTTGCAGAGAAACAGCCCCAAAGCATGATGTTTCCACCCCCATGCTTTACAGTAGGTATGGTGTTTGATGGATGCAACTCAGTATTCTTTTTCCTCCAAACACGAAAAGTTGTGTTTCTACCAAACAGTTCCAGTTTGGTTTCATCAGACCATAGGACATTCTCCCAATACTCTTCTGGATCATCCAAATGCTCTCTAGCAAACTTCAGACGGGCCCGGACATGTACTGGCTTAAGCAGTGGGATACGTCTGGCACTGCAGGATCTGAGTCCCTGGCGGCGTAGTGTGTTACTGATGGTAGGCTTTGTTACATTGGTCCCAGCTCTCTGCAGTTCATTCACTAGGTCCCCCCACGTGGTTCTGGGATTTTTGCTCACCGTTCTTGTGATCATTTTGACCCCACGGGGTGAGATTTTGCGTGGAGCCCCAGATCGAGGGAGATTATCAGTGGTCTTGTATGTCTTCCATTTTCTAATTATTGCTCCCACAGTTGATTTCTTCAATCCAAGCTGGTTGCCTATTGCAGATTCAGTCTTCCCAGCCTAGTGCAGGGCTACAATTTTGTTTCTGGTGTCCTTTGACAGCTCTTTGGTATTCACCATAGTGGAGTTTGGAGTCTGACTGAGGGTGTGCACAGGTGTCTTTTTATACTGATAAGTTTAAACAGGTGCCATTACTACAGGTAATGAGTGGAGGAAAGACGAAACTCTTAGAAGAAGTTACAGGTCTGTGAGAGTCAGAAATCTTGATTGTTTGTAGGTGACCAAATACTTATTTTCCACCATAATTTGAAAAAAAATTCTTACAAAATCAGACAATGTGATTTTCTGGATTTGTTTTCTCATTTTGTCTCTCATAGTTGAAGTCTACCTATGATGTAAATTACAGACACCTCTCATCTTTTTAAGTGGTGGAACTTGCACTATTGGTGACTGACTAAATACTTTTTTGCCCCACTGTATATCCCAATTTTCAAAATGTGAAATGCTCTGCTTTTCAGACGGTCATACCAGCCAAATACATTAAAGGGATTCTACCACTAAAACACTTTTTTTTCTAGTTACCACGTCGGAACAGCCTTTAAAAAGGCTATTCGTCTCTTACCTGTGGAAGTGCTCTCCGCCGCGCCGTTCGTTCAAAATACCGGTTTGCACCGGTATGCTAATTAGTTCTCTCGCAGCGATGGGGGCGTCCCCATTGCAGCTCGAAAACCGACCGCAGCGCCGCCTCTCTGGTCTTCGGTGTCCTCCCCTTGCTTCTTCAGCGTACTGTCGGACGCCTGCGCAGTACGCTCTGTTTGACGAAGATTGCCGAATGTACTGCGCATGCGCGAAATTGCGGTCCCAGCCATAGTGCGGGCACCGAACTTTCGCGCATGCGCAGTACGTTCGGCAATCTTCGCCGAACAGAGAGCATACTGCGCAGGCGTCCGACAGACGCTGAAGAGGCAAGCGGAGGACACCGAAGACCAGAGAGGCGCCGCTGCGGTTGGTTTTCGAGCTGCAATGGGGACGCCCCCATCGCTGCTCCTGCGATGGGGACGCCCCCATCGCTGCGAGAGAACTAATTAGCATACCGGTACAAACCGGTACTTTGAACGAACGGCGCGGCGGAGAGCACTTCCACAGGTAAGAGACGAATAGCCTTTTTAAAGGCTATTCTGACGTAGTAATTAGAAAAAAAAGTGTTTTAGTGGTAGAATCCCTTTAATAACTGCTCTCTACCATTTCTCTGTTTATCGTGTATATTTAATCATCCTTTAATTTATTTTGGAGGTTAGAAGACTTAAAGAGGACCTTTCATCAGATCGGGCACATGCAGTTTTATATACTGCTGGAAAGCTGACAGTGCGCTGAATTCAGTGCACTGTCGGCTTTCCCGATCTGTGCCCGGTGTAAAGCGCTATCGGTCCCGGTACCGTAGCGCTTTAGTGTCAGAAGGGCGTTTCTCACAGTTAGCCAGGGACGCCCTTCTGCCCAGCAGCGCCTATCGCGCTGTACAGTGAGAGCGGGGAGGAACGCCTCCTCCCTCTGCTCACACAGCTCGTCCATAGACGAGTGTTATCAGGAGCGGGAGGGGGGGCGTTCCTCACACTGTACAGCGCGATAGGCGCTGCTGGGCAGAAGGGCGTCCCTGGCTAAGTGTCAGAAACGCCCTTCTGACTGTAAAGCGCTACGGTCCCGGGACCGATAGCGCTTTACACCGGGCACAGATCGGGAAAGCCGATAGTGCGCTGAATTCAGCGCACTGTCAGCTTTCCAGTAGTATATAAAACTGCATGTGCCCGATCTGATGAAAGGTCCTCTTTAAAGTGTAAGACCAATTTTCCAGATTTACAAGAAAATTTCCCAAAATAATTTTTTAGGGACCCTGTTCTGAAGGGAATAATAAAGGCCTATATATTAGAAACCCCCATGAATTACCCCATTTTTAAAACTGCAAGTAATTCAAAACATTTTGGAAGTTTGTTAACACTTTAAGCATTTCACAGGAATTAAAACAATATGTTAGTGAAATTTAGACATTTCATTTAATTTCAATTATCTATTTCTTTAGCCCTACATTGCATCACAGATTGTTATGCAATTTTCCTTGAGCAAAGAAATACCCACCTATCGGTGTAAACACTGAAGGGAAGGAGTGACACTTAGCAATTGAAAAGGATAGTTTTATTCTCTATCCTGCTTTGGCCCCAATGCATGTCTGGCCGCCATCTTTTCCCAGCAATCCTGGAGAAGCTTTTCAGTTGGGGGCCCCTGTGCCTCCCAGCAAGCTGATCAGAGGCTTACACCATCATCCACATGGCCTGCCGGCTTCTCCGCACTGCATGAATGCCCTCATCGCGCATCTGCTGCTGATCCCATCAGTTTGCTCCCCCAAGCAGAGTTTAAAAGACTGATGGCACCAGAACTTCAGCTTGTTGTGCTGCATGGCCGCCATCTTGTTATCATTGCCCAAACCTCTCCAACTTCAACACTGCAGGTAAATACTCCTGCACTCCTCCCTTTTATCTGGGGAAAAACATAATTCAGTGTTTCCCTGAACCCTTGGTTCCCACCTTTACCTTCAGTTCTACTGCACGGAACCCTACTGTCCTCCCTGCAGACTAGGCCCATTTGCATTACATTGCTTTGTTTGAGATCAGCAAGAATACTAAGTCCCAGGTCCTGAGCTTGCTCTTATACCCAAAGTTAATAGGTGTGAACCCGCCAAAATTCTGACTGTCACTGAAAATACCCATTTTGCAGGTGCCTTAGTCGATATGTTCTTTTGTACACACTTGACGACCACTGAATATAATTTTTTCCTTTTTTCCATTGCAAGCCTGTTACATTTATCTACCTGACTTTAGGTGCTACAGGGTTTGCTGAACTCCTTTTAACCTTTAATGGTACTGTTGCTTATTGTTACTCTTTTCCCCCTTTTGCAGCGCTGCTTTTACATGGACTGTGTTGCCCTCTTTCCGTGCAATTATTTAACTCCCTCAGGAACCCGTCCCATGAGTAAGATCATATTGCATAATGTAAGGGGGTTTAACTTCCCTCGATAATGCCACAAGGAGTTACTTCTAAACGACAAACTGAAACCTGACATACTCTGTAACCAGAAGTCTCCCTTCACCCTCACCTCATTCCCTAAATATTTTTATTCTTGTTATACCCTCATAACCATACCCCTAATCAGTCTAAGAGCAGAGAAGTGATCTTCCTTCAAAATTCTTTCCCCATCCAGGTTGATAGTACGATTGGAGACCTCCATGGTTGCTACGTTATTCTCTGGTGACACCTCTATAGCCACCATCTCTGATCTGGTCAATTTGTATGCCACTACAGAATCCAACATGGCTTATATCTATGAACTACGCACTCTACTAGAGCAATTAGACTCTTCTAAAATTGGTGTGGGGATTTTAAACTTCACTATCAATGCCTCCCTGGACCACTCCTCCTACGCAGACAAGCTCTCCTCTAAAGCCAAAGTCTATAGTGGCAACCAGGGAGGGTACATTATATCTCTCCAGTTTATCACCATTATAGAAAAGATAGCATTCTCCTCTCCACCACCATGCTTCCTGACCTTATTTACACAAACCATTTACCCTGTGCCTGATCAAATTATGACCTAGTGATGATTGATATCACATCTACTATCTACCACCGCATGTAGTGGCGTAACTAGGAAAGGTGGGGCCCCGTGGCGAACTTTTGACATTCCCCGCCCCACCCTGACGCTGAAGACCTTGACCGATCCCCTCCTCCGCATTTCTGAGCGCTCTATTATGCCCCTAGTGGCCCCTGTACACAATATTATGTCCTTTAGTGGCCCCTGCACACAGTATTATGTCCCTTAGTGGCCCCTGCACAGTATTATGCCCTATAGTGGTCCCTGCCCCCATGTGATTCTCTATATGCCATCTGCCCCTCCTCTCTGTTTAATGTTGGTTTTTGACTTTTCTTTTTCCACCTTTTTCTGCTATATTACAGTACCATTTTACTCATAAAATTTTGATGGTTTATATGGACAAACCTGAGGAATTAAAAATAATGGTTTTAAGGCTCTCAAAACACTATAATAAAAATCTTTATGATCAACATATTGCAAATGATCAGTGCATTACAATAGGAGAAGTAAATGACAAATAAGGAAAACAAATGAACCAGCAAAGAGACTAAATGAATTGTCTATGCCCTAATATCATACAATGAACCAACACATTATGGTGGTTGAGAAGTCTCCCAAAGCTAAGCAAATCCCCAGCAGATACTGTATGCACATTAGCATTAGTTCCCAAACCATTACTAAATACACCGTATGTCTCTTGTCTGGCAGTATGCATGTACCCATTCTGTTTTAACATTTTAATTAATATACTATGTAAAAGCAAGTGACTGTTCAAATATGTGCAGTATCCTGCACATCAAGAAACCATCATGCAGTACTGAAATATGGGAAATATTATACATGTTACATGACACAAAAAATGTGAATGCACCTCAGATAATTGGAGAAAAGAGGAACAAAAGATATACAAACCAAACATTATACTTGTTTGATTAGTGTGTCACCATTTCTAAACAACTGCTTACAGTAATGCTTATCACGCCTTCTGTGGTGGTTTCTGAGGAATCTAGGATTCCTCAACATATGTTGAGATGAGGGTGGTCAGTGGATCAAAGGATAAATATAACAGTTGCAGATTCACAATTTAGGTTTTTTTGTTTGTTTTTTTAAATTAGTACTTATTAGGCTATACAAAACCAGTAAATATTTCTTTACCTGTGTTTTGTTAAGAAAATGCACGTAAAAAGGAAATCTGGCACCAACTTCATGCTGAACGCAGCATATAAGTAGTGACAGAGACACTGATTCAGGCTCAGACTAGCCTAGGATCTCAAACCTGATGACTCTGGATCCCGACATCAGGCCTGGGCTGTATTGATAACAGAAAGGGGCACAGCATCATGTTCCACAGGGCCCCTTTCCAAAAGAAGCCTGTCTAGGGGACAGGAGAATATTATACTCTGGGGAGCATATTATATGGTGTGGAGCATTATATACCATGTGGAGCATAATACTGTGGCAGCCCTGTGTGCTATGTCTGCATCATAGCTCCCTCACTATCAGAGCCGCCATCAGCACCCGGCAAATCCGGGCAAGTGCCGGGGCCCCCCCGAGCTATATATATATATATATATATATATATATATATATATATATATATATATATATATATATATTATATATATATACTGTAAGGGTGTGAACCTAGAGGACGCTGTAGAGCGACCAAAAGCAGGGTTAAAAAGGACTCTGATCACACCCAGAGAGAAAGGGGCTCTACTCCAGAGGGAGTGCACACAGCAGGAGAGTGCTGTTAGTGACCTGCAGGAGGACTGTGGAGCAGTTGGAGACAGACACGAGGTCTGTCCCAGAGGACTGGATTCCATAAAGGACTTTGTTAAGCTCAGTGTGAACTGGACTGGTGAGCTGAAACCTCAGAGTATCTTGCCCCAATAGATTAGTGAGGGTTCAAGAAGTGAGGTATTGCCCTGTGTGTGGGCTAGGCTTTGTTTGTTGTTTTGTTCCTGCATTATGCTGAATAAAGCCACTTCGTTTGGTTTGCATTACCCGATCTGCTGTTTGGCACCCAGCGTCACCACACCAACACCTCTGTAAATCCAGGAAAACTGCTTACCTTTGATGCTAAATTACCCCCAATTGTCACAATACTTATACTCACCTGTCCTGGGCTGAGCATCTGCACCAGAGCTCCTTCCTGCGGTAGATGCTAAATCCTAGTGGGCTAAAGGACCTTTGATAACGTTATAATGTCATCAAAGGTCCTTTAGCCCACTAGGATGTGATCACACTCTTGTGTGGATGGAGCTATTCAGGATTGTACAGGACAGTATGGAACTGCTGGGAACGAAGTCTTATGGAAAATAAGGAGGACATATGTGTGAGCAAGAGGGGGACATGGGGGTTAAGGCTGTGTGTGAGCAAGAAGAGGGAATTGGGGTGCAGGTTGTGTGTGAGCAAGAGGAGGAATGGGGGTGTAGGCTGTGTGTGAGCAAGAGGGAGGAATTGGGGTGCAGGCTGCATGTGAGCAAGAGGGGGGAATGCGATGCAGACTGTATATGGGCAAGAGGGGTATATGGTGGTGTAGGCTGTGTGTGGGGATGGGGGGGGGGGGGGTTCAGGCTCTGGGGGGGGGGGGGGAACTGCTAGCACATAATACTGTGTGGGACCATTGTGAGCATATAATACTGTGTGGGGGCCACTGTGAGGTACTCCGGTTTCCTTACACACTCCAAAGACATACTGATAGGGAATGTAGAGTGTGAAGCCTATATGGGACAGTGACTGACTAGGTCTATAAAACGCTGTGGAATATGATGGCACTATATAAGTAAGAATAAAATAAAACCTGTTTGGGGGCTGGCCACTATGGAGCATGTAATACTGTGTGGGGTCTACTGTGGAGAACATAATACTATGTGGGGTTCACTGCGGAGCATGTGTCCCAGTATTGTTTACATGTCAGGTGCTGAACTGCTCACTCACCGTATTCTGAATAACTGCAGTTGTGGGTACTAAAGCCATATCCCTTTCAAGTATCTGAGATATTGCTTCAGCACCTATAACTGCCACTATCAAGAATTCGCTCTAGGAAGTGGTGAGGGGCCCCGGACGAAAGTTTACAACTGGGCCCACAAGATTTAAGTTACACCACTGGTGGCCGCCATTAATACATCATTTACTTTTAACTAGATTGGAGTCTGCAAAAACTAATCTAGTTAAAATGCTTCCAGCAACTTGTAAACCGCAAGCCACATGAGGTCTGCGTTTTACAAGACAGCGAGAACGTAGACAGACGTCTGTTTCTCAGCACGGGTGCCGCGATGATGTCATAGCATCACGCTGCCTGTGCTAAGACAGATGTCCTGCGTGTGGAAACAGAGGAGGAGGCGGCTCTGTTCATCAAGATCACAGGTAGGAGGGGGAATTATGAATATAAGGGGGGCATTTATATAAGGGGTATTAGGGGGCATTATGAATACAAGGGGGAAATTATTTAAAAAAGGGGGAATCTTTGATGTTAGGAGGCATTATGAACATAAGGGGGTGGTCATTGATATAAAGGGTCACTGGGTCGAGGTATTTATGTCGGGGGAATCGGGCATAATATGAGGGGGTAATTAATTTCATTAACGTGGCACTTGGGCTTTATTAATACTAAGGCTGCAACAAAAGGCCATGTAGCGGTCTGCAACAAAATAACACTGAAGGGAAAAACGCGGCAGTAGCTGCGTTTTTTTTCCCGCAGGGCTTTTCAAGGAAAGTACACAGAAGTTTCCGATGCGGACTTTCTGCTTCCATTATACCTACAGGGAAACCACCAGGGTTTTCGTGGTATAATTGACATGCTGCATAATCTCAGCGTTTCCAGTGTACAGATTTTTCCACAATGTATGAATGGGATGTGCTAGAATCCCATTCACTTTGCAGGAACTATAAAATACCAGGGTATTTTTCTGTGGTGTTTTCGCCATGTGGGGCCCCATCCCCACTTTGTGGTAAAATAAAATACATACTGCGATTTCCAAAACAGTCACGTTTTTGGAAATGGCAGCATAACTATGGAAATGCCAGGGGTTTAGATATAATTGAAGCAGAAAGTACAAAGAAGAAACCTTTGCAAACTTTCTGTGCAAAGGGCTGCAGGATGAAACGCGCTGTGTCACCGTTGCAGTTTTTGCAGCAGCACTTTTTTGCTGCAGGATGCTACATGGGGCCTTAGGCTTTATTAATGATCCATCCTCAGAACAAATCATCATTAAAAATCAGTGACTCCCCAATGACCAGCTGTATGAAGGGGCTATGGCGCCTGTTTATATCACACGCTTTACGTTTATACAGCCCGTGTGATGTAATTCCTGCCTAGTCACATAGACGTGTATAGGACGAAGCTGTAGTTACATTACATGGCCTCTATGAAATGTATGATACTATACAAAACAGCAGTGGTCATGGCACTTAAACAGGTACCATGGTTCATTCAAACAGCTAATCAGTGGGGGTCCTGGGTATTGGGGGATTATTCATTATGGGGGATATATTATATATTTTATAATTGGGGGTAGCATTAGTATGGATATGCAGGTAAGGCAATGTGGGTCAGATGACTGGAAAAGTGAGGAGCCTAAATTGTGTGTGCTGCAAACTTTACAGAGACTGGAATAAACGGCAGTCCAGATGAAAGAGATGGGGAATGTGAACGGATTAGTTAGAGACATCACCTGTAAGTCAAAAAATTACTGTATTCAGTTACTGCACTGTATTCACCTAAATTGTCTGCAGAGCTCTGTGTAGAGCCGATATATACCACTATACGGTCACCATATAGTGATATCATCAGTATACCTAAGTTGGGGGCCCACTTGAACATGTTTGCCCTCCCTTGTGCTGAACCCCTAGCTACACCTCTGGCTAGGTGGTTTGGTTCAGACCGCTATGGGACTTTATGCCATGTGCAGAGGCCACTACGGGACATTATACTGTTTGAAGGGGCCAGTGTGGGATATTATAGTGTGTTTAATTGGGGCATTATACTGTGTGGTGGCCAGGAAAGGGGGCACTGTGCTATGGGGGCACCCAAGTCAAAAGTATTCTATGGGGCCGAGTCTTTTCTAGTTACGTGCCTGTATATATTTATTATACCCCGTCTGTGTATATATATCTGTGGCCCATTCAGTCTCTGCATTGAGCACTTCCATTAATACAGATGAAAGTGTTCATTGCACTGTTAACAGAATCCCTGTTCACAAGGTGGAATCTGGTGCTGATTTTCTCAGCGGCAGATTATTTCCTCATTCTGCCTGCCATTGTAAACAAATAGCGCAGGATGCTGAAAAAAAAAAAAAAAAAAAGAAGGATCTTGCTGCGGATTCTGCAACAGACTCAGAGGCTGTGGCACGAGAGTCACCCCTGATTAGACCCAATTGCACATGGGTTGCTCCAAAGGCCCACAAAAACCTACAGCCAGCCCTGCTCACTATAATCTTGCACATACGTGTAGTGCTCCATGGTTGTGTCATTCCCCATATAGTACTGTGAATGAATCGGCCATGCAGCTATTGGGATAGTAATACTGGGAAAATATTCAGGATGGTTAGAACATATGTAAGATTTCAGTAAAATAGCAGTGGTGTAAAGGATTAGTAGGAAGTTGTTGGGTAGGCCCCCCCCCCCCAAAACAAAGTTCCTCTGGTGGGCCCTAGGAACTTCACTCCGACGCTGTGCTGATTCCACTGGTGTGTCACAATCTTTCTAAGCAAGCTTGTAAAAGTAGTTGTAACTTCTTTAGAATACATGTAATTTTACAATGTAGACACTTCATTTCAGAAGCTGCTGAAGTGGCTGTCTACGTGTGAAAAGAATATGGACATACTTGTAGAGCAAATGATTAATTCAAATATTATATTAAACCTAGCATCTTCTAAAAATAGCCATCATTACATAAGAGTTGTCTATGTTCACGTAACAAAGTAATACATCAAAACTCTGTGTCAGACAAAAATATAAAATGCATCACCATGGCCAAACTATAGTAATAGGAAAGGTCATTCAGAAATGTTTCATATATAATTATGAAGTGGAATAAAAAGGTCCATAAAATACAGACTTTCATGCCCATTTGTCAAAGTTGATGACCGCTGGGTAAGTAAAAGAAAAACAAGGTAAATCTATATCAAAGTCAGCCAAGTGTTGTAAGGGAAAAGGTTTCACAATTGAAACAGGAGGTTCACCATGTTCTTGGCGATCATGTAGAATTTGCAGGCCTACATTCCCAGCAACAGGCCTGTCTAGGACACTCATGGTGTTCATGCAATAGCTTAGTTTAAGGGATCTGTTTTACATTCCAAAAGCAGTCTTCAAATCTGTCAGCCCAGCTAAAAAAAACTATTCCTTTTTTTAGTTAGGGCAAAACTTTCCCAACAAAGAACAAACAAAATATATCCACATCACTATACACCATCCATGTGGTCCATGTATAGGCTGGCCCGAAACACCCTGGCCAATGACTTTTTCATGATGATCCCATCTTACTTCTCTCATTAAGCTCAGAATTCATTGAGCAGCAGGTCCTCCTTCGGATAAACTCCTATTTCTGTTCTAACTCACTACTTGATCAGTTATGATCTAGCTTCAACCCCATCACTCCATTGAAACCGCCATAACCAAAGTTACTAATGATCTACTTACTGCCAAAAGCCAAACAACACTACTCTGTTCTCCTTATTCTAGACCTGTCTTCTGCCTTTGACAACAGGGCTGAGAGCTGTCAACTGTGTCAAACTCTTATGCCTTGGCATAACAGACGTGGCCCTCTCCTGGGTCTTCTCATATCCCTGATGTTTCCCTTTGCCCTTCTTTTCTGTCTGTGTCCCACAAAGC
This sequence comes from Leptodactylus fuscus, assembly GCF_031893055.1. NCBI lineage: Eukaryota > Metazoa > Chordata > Amphibia > Anura > Leptodactylidae > Leptodactylus > Leptodactylus fuscus. The sequence goes on from NC_134268.1 coordinate 135,536,093, forward strand.
TTTGTTCTTGGCCCCTACTCCGCTCCATCTATATCTTGGCCCTAGGATAGCTCATATAATCCAATGGCTTTCAATACCACAATTATATGAGTGTCAAAAATATCTCTCTGGAACAGACATTGCTGCTTTGCTATCTAGAGTTTCTATGAACTGTAGTCTCATTCTTGTTCTCACATTTCCAAAAACTGAACCTTAACGGGGCTCTATCAGCAAAATTATGCTGTATGAGCCCCACATATGCGTGAATAGCCTTTAAAAAGGCTATTCAGGCACCGGTAATGTTATTTTAACCCCACCGCCCACCCCCACACGTTTTAAAGTAAAACCATAAAAACATATAGGTATGTAAATTATCGTGGGTGGTGATGCACAGCCCGACGTCATCTTCTGGCACGCCTTCCTCTTCTTTCAGCAACGCCCTCTGGTCCTGGCTCTTCCCCAGGTTCATCGTCCCCTTCTTCCGGCGGGAGTGGTTGAAATCCGGCGCGTGCAAAGTATCGCTTGCCCCAAGGAGCGTACTGCCATTGCCAAAAATTGCGCAGGAGCGTGCCCAGTAGCGCTCCAGAGGGAGCGCTACTGCGCACACACCGGATTTCAACCAATCCCGCCGGAAGAGAGGACAATGAAGCCAGGGAAGAGCCAGGACCGAAGGGTGTCACTGAAAGAGGAAGGCGTGCCAGAAGATGACGTCGGACGGTGCATCACCGCCCACAATAAGTATAATTTACATATATGGTTTTATTTTAAAACAGGGAGGGGTTTAAAATAACATTAGTGGTGCCTGAATAGCCTTTTTAAAGGCTATTCACGCATATGTGGGGCTCATACAGCATCATTTTGCTGATAGAGCCCCTTTAAACAAAACTAAGTATAATACGCTCTACAGTGGCCCCTGCACAGTATACGGTATAATATGCTCCACAGTGGATTTTGCATGCTTCATACAAGAGACATAAAAAGGAAGTAAAATTATTTATAGTATTTTTCAAAGTTTTTAACTTTTTGAAATTTATTAAACCAAATTTTTAAATTATATAAATTTACAGAGAATGCCATTATAACAAAACCGTTAGAAAATGCAACAGATGTAGGTTTTTTTTCTAATTCTACACCATTCTAAATTTTGTTCCAGCTTCCTAGTACATTATACGCAATATTAAAATGTTATCATTACAAAGTACAACTTGTCCCACAAAAATAAGCTTTCCTCTGTGAATGGAAAAATACTGCTTTAGGAAGCGAGGGGTAAAAACAAAAATAAGGAAAAAAAAAAATTGTTGTGGCAGGAAGGGATTTAATGTTAAGTTTTACTTTTTGGATGGACAACTCCTATGAACTGAAAACAGAGAAAATGGTTAGGACAATTTCTCCCACCATGTGAACTTATAATGCAGAGATCATATCTCTGTACCAGCTAGTATTTCCTTGGCTGAATTCATTATTTAGTTTATTTGTAAAAGATAAGCCAAATTTTGATAAAGCTCTCTAGAAGTCAAAGAGGGATTATTCAAGAAAATCCCTGAAACATCTATTTTAATGGACTAACCAGAAGTATTCCCCTCAATCACATTTAGAAAATAAGTCCAAAACATTTATTTCACCAGTTGCACTGGATAGATTTGTTTTTTTTTTTTGCTTTTTGTTTTAATCTGACAAAGTTCTCATGAAATAAAAAGAAAAATAAATTGTCCCGTCAAGGAAATATATTCTAAATTACCTGTTAAAAATGTATACCATTTATATAAAAGTTTGTGTTTATATAGTAATAAAATACATTTTGAGCATGCTCAGCCTCTCAGTTGGATTTTAGATGAACTGCCAGCCACAACTGTCTGGAAACACAATTCAGACCTTGAAGCTGTGTTTTCCATTCCAACTATTAAACAGTTTCAGATGTGACAATGCAGTTTTATAGGTTGAATACCACCAACATTTGTAAAAAGAGGTTCTTTAGGGGGAACATCAGAGACGTATTGTAAGATATGTGCTGTCCTTCTGAGCTTTCTTACTCAGTACTGAACAAATTATACACATGAATGTATTACAGGCAACATATATATCCCAAACAGGACTTATTATTATTCTTCTATCCTATTATTCGGTGTTGTCAGAAACAAACATAATATAATAAAGCAGCACAGCACATAAATGCCAGGATATATAGATGCATTCGGACCTTTTAACTTCTGCATATGTTAATATCTTCCTCTGGTGTTGAAATGTATTTTCCCTTTTAAAAGTGAAAAGGAAACAAAATCCTGCAGAAATACAAGAATTCCATTTTACTAAACTAAACTGTGTGTTCCCTCTACGAAAATAAACGGTGAACTGCTAAAACAGTTATCTCTGAATTCAGTAATGGGACCCCAACTATTAAGGGTAATTGGGAAATACTGCAATAAACTTTCCCCCTATTTTTTAACCAATTGACATAGTTTTCTGTGGAAAAATACCTTGCACACGAGAATGTAATAAACCTTTAAGCCTGGCTCTGTTGTTTTTGGCCAGAGGATGCAAAGGATCAAACAAGGAATTAAATGTGGCAGACCAAGTTAAAAACGTGTAGTTCAAGTCAAAGTATTTTCTTTAGTCTTTGATATCAAGTACTGGGAATCTAAATGTAATTTAAGCAGCTAAAAAAGAAAGCTTAACTTTAAAAAAAATAAAAAATCTAATGTCATATTTGTATGGATGGAATTTAAAATGAACAATAAATGTCTTGTATTTTTTAAGGTATTGACTGTGTGAAGAGAAAAGATACCGTATAATATGTTTTTTTAACTATTGGCAAATAATGTTTTGAGGTTTTTTGTTTTTTCTATATAGTGGGCGGATTTAGCAAAGTCAGGATTCTTATGCCAATCTTTTAAAGGCCCCAATTGGTGCACCAGCCTTTTAGTAAATCAGGTGCGCGTATATTCGCCAGAGTGGTGATCTTAGTCAGGAACTGGCGTAGATTTCCTGTTTAACACTCAATTTTCTGGTGCGAGTTATAAGTAAGTATCTCAGAGTGATGCATCACTGCCCCATATCTTCACCCTGCGCCAAAGATATACAACATTAATGCCCAATTAACACCAGAAAACTGGCATAGATGAGTTGATAAGTTCCCCACTACTGTATTTTCCTATAGTACTATGTACCGGTATATGACTGAAGAACCCTTACTTCCCATTAATATAAATATGCATGCAAACACAGCCCTAACTCTTAGGCTTCATTCATATGAACATGAGAAACTGACATATGATGGCAGTTTTATGTAATGATCATCACATGGCCATTTACAAAACCCATCAAAACACTGGAACTATTCACAATTTTTTTTTTTTTCTTTTTATATTTAAAAGGATCCTATCACTCACACACTATTTTTTTTTCTAGGTACCACGTCGGAATAGCCTTAAGAAAGGCTATTAGTCTCCTACCTTTTGTCGTCTAATCCGCGCCGCCGTTCACCTACAATCCCGGTTTTTCTCGGCATGCAAATTAGTTCTCTCGCAGTACTGTGGGTGGGCCCCAGCGCTCAAACAGCCCCAATGCTGCCAGAGAACCCTCTCCAGTGATGCCTCCATCTTTGTCAGCAGTGTCCTCTTCATCCTCTTCTTCCAGCGGTGGCTTGTAAACTTCTAGGCCTCGGGCATTGGGCAGAGCAGACTGCGCATGCCCACAAGAAAATGGCCGCATACAATACTGTGCAAGCGGCCATTTTCTCGTGGCCTGTGGGCATGCGCAGTCTGCTCTGCCCAAGGCCCAAGCCCTAGAAGTTACAAGCCACTGCCGGAAGAAGAGGACACTGCTGACGAAGATGGAGGCGGCACTGGAGAGAGTTCTCTGGCAGCATTGGGGATGCCTCCAGTGCTGTTTGAGTGCTGGAGCCCACCCACAGTGCTGCAAGCGCGCTAATTTGCATACCGAGAGAAACCAGGATTGTAGTCGAATGACGGCGTGGAGAAGACAACGAAAGGTAGGAGACGAATAGCCTTTCTTAAGGCTATTCCGACGTGGTACCTAGAAAAAAAAATAGTGTGTGAGTGATAGGATCCCTTTAAGTTAAATTTTTTGAATATATTTACGTAACAGTAACCACCATCCTTGTTTAGGTTAGAATACAGAAAGTGAGAAATAATATATACTAGCTGGTACCCGCGACTTCGTCTGCGGTGATTGTAGCAGTGGGTATATACAGGCGCGGGTAAGGTTTTCGTAGTGTGTATAAGGTATGAGATATGAAATGTAACTTTGTATCTTGTTTTTGCTGTAATTCAGAGAATACGTGAGACTTTTGTGTTGGATGTAATTTGTATTTGAGCTGCTATATATACGGTGTTGTGAGAAACTTTGCATAGTGACTTTGGGACAGAAGTATTTGAAGTTAACCCTTTCCCGCCGATGGCATTTTTGTGATTTTGGTTTTTAGTTTTTGACTCCCCTCCTTCTAAACCCCATAACTTTTTTTATTTCTCCGCTCCCAGAGCCATATGAGGTCTTAATTTTTCTGGGGCAAATTTTTGTTCATGATGCCACCATTATTTATTCTATATAATGTACTGGGAAACAGGGGAAAAAATCAGAATGGGGTGGATTTGAAGAAAAAATGCATTTCTGCGACTTTCTTACGGGCTTTGGTTTTACGGCGTTCACTGTGCAGCCAAAATGACATGTCCCCTGTATTCTGTGTTTCTTTACGATTCCGGGGATACCAAATTTATATGGTTTTATTTACATTTTGACCCCTTAAAAAAATCCAAAACTATGTTAAAAAATGTTTTTTTGAATAGTCGCCATATTCCGACAGCCGTAACTTTTTTATACGTCCGTGTACGGGGATGCATAGGGCGTCTTTTTTTGCGGGCCCGGGTGTACTTTGTAGTTCTACCATTTTTGGGAAATGTTATTGCTTTGATCACTTTTTATTCAAATTTTTATCAGAATCAAAACTGTGAAAAAACGGCAGTTTGGCACTTTTGACCATTTTTCCCGCTACGGCATTTACCGAACAGGAAAAATATTTGTATAGCTTTGTAGAGCGGGCGATTTCGGACGCGGGGATACCTAACATGCATGTGTTTCACAGTTTTTAACTACTTTTATATGTGTTCTAGGGAAAGGGGGGTGATTAGAATTTTTAATCCTTTTTATTTGTTTTTATATTTTTTTTACTTTTTTTTAAACTTTTTTTTTTGCATTTATTAGACCGCCTAGGGGTATTGACATGGGTGGGCGGTGTCTCGGATTGTCAGAGCGGTGGGGGTCGGCAAACATGGCTGCTCCGGAGCGTTATAGAGCGCCTCCTGGAGTATCGTTAAGGTGAGGGGCAAAGTGGTAAAGTATATGTATATGTGATTGTGTGGGGTTAGGGGCGAGGCTGTAGAGGGCAATATGAATTTTGTGGCTTGCTATGGTCCAAAGTGTGTGAGATTGCAGAGATGGTGGTGTGAGTTTGGGTTTTGTGGGGGTCCTGGCACAAACGTATGTGCGCTATTGTGACGAAAAGTAGCCTATTGCGCAATCGGGTGTATTAACTATGTTTGTGGAAAATTTCAGCCAAATCGGTCAAGCGGATTTTGCGTGATTGAGGAACAAACATCCGAACATCCAAAACTCACAAACCCACAAACTTTCACATTTATAATATTAATAGGATTTAACAAATAAATTAGAGGCATTGGAAAAGTATTGAACCGTAGATGAAGTATATTAAATTAAGATGCATAGCAATATACAAGGTAAAGAATAACATAAAAACCACAAAGATAACGTTAATAAGAACAACAAAAACATAGTATTAGAGCAACAATAGGATACTAAGAATGATTCAATGTACAGTGACTTGAAAAATTATTCATACCCCATGTCCACTTTGTGGTTATACATGACAGACCAACACAAAGTAGCACATAATTGTGAAGTGGAATGAAAATGATAAATGGCTTTCAAAATTGTAATCAAATAAAAAAAAATCTGAAAAGTGTGACATGCAAAAGTATACCCCTAAATATAATCTAGTGCAATCAACTGCCTTCAGAAGTCAGTTAACAGGTAAAGTCCAGCTATGTGTAATTTAGTGTCAGTATAAATACACCTGCTCTGTGAAGGCCTCAGTGGTTTGTAGAGAACACTAGTGAACACAAACGCATTATGAAAACCAAGGAGCTCCCCAGACAGCTCAGAGATAAAGTTGTGGAGAAGTTTAAAGCAGGGTTCGGTTATAAAACCATTTTGCAAGCTTTGAGGAGCCCAAAAAGCAGTATCCAAAATTGGAAAAAGTATTCTACAACTGCAAACCTACTAAGACATGGCCGTCCACCTAAAATAACAGCAAGGAGAACACTGGTCAGAGAAGCAGCCAAGAGACTCATGTTCACTCTGGAGGAACTGCAGAAATCCACAGCTCAGGTGGGAGAATCTATGCACAGAAAAACTATAAGTCATGCACTCCACAAATCTGACCTTTATGGAAGAGTGGCAAGAAGAAAGCTCTTGTTGAAAGAGAAGGACATAAGTGCCATTTGCAGTTTTCCATAAGCAATATATGAGACACAGCAAACATGTGCAAGAAGATGCTCTGATCAGACGACCAAAATTTAATTTTCTTTACTTAAATGCTAAGTGTTACGGTATGTTTGGCGGAAAAGTAACACTTATCACCCTGAGCACACCATCCCCACTTTGACACATGGTGGTGGTAGCATCCAGTGGCGTAACTACCATCATAGCAGCAGAGGCAGCTGCCACAGGGCCGGGACATTAGGGGCCCGGTGACAGCTGCTACCGCTGCTATCATTATTCTTGGAGGTCTTTTCGGACCCCCGAGTATAATGATCGGGGCCCCCTGTTGGTGGAATACTTTCCACCAACAGGGGGCCCCGAAGCTGCAGCAACGGCTGACACACAGGAGCTGCAGGTCTGGCTCCTCTCAGCGCTTCAGGACGCTCCCCCTCCCCCTCTCTCCCCCCTCCCTTTCTCTGCCCACCAATGAGATGGCTGAGGAGAGCCCAGGAGGCGGGGCTTATCCCTGCCAAGCTCCTGCCGTCCTGCACACAAGAGGAGAAGAGGAAGAAGGAAAATGAAACTAAAGATTTACAGGTACCAACTGGGGTTACTGTACTTATTAATGTCAGGCATTTGGGGTGATTACTTTTGTTTTAGTAACTCCATGTGCCTCATATTAATAGCAGTTAACCCCATCATGTCCCTCACATTAACCCCTGTGTGCCTCACCATAAGAGTTACTAATATGTGAAACATATGGGGGTAATAATAATGAAGATACTTTATTATTACCTCCATGTCTCTCACATATCAGTAACTCTTATGGTGAGACACACAGGGGTTAATGTGAGGAACATGATGGGGTTAACTGCTATTAATATGAGGCACATGGACTTACTAAATTGTAATGCACGTGACCAGATTTTTTTATCCACAATTGTCCTGGTATAGCGGTCAGCGGTGACGTGACAGTATTTAGTCCTGTAGGGGCCACTAAGGGACATAATACTGTGTGCAGGGGCCACTATGGGGCATAATACTGTGTGCAGGGGCCACTATGGAGCATAATACTGTGTGCAGGGGCCACTATGGAGCATAATACTGTGTGCAGGGGCCACTATGGAGCATAATACTGTGTGCAGGGGCCACTATGGAGCATAATACTGTGTGCAGGGGTCACTATGGAGCATAATACTGTGTGCAGGGGTCACTAAGGGACATAATACTGAGTGCAGGGGCCACTATGGGCTGCTTTTTTTCACTTCGGTGTCGGGGGGGGGCCCCCATGTCAAAAGTTCGCCACGGGGCCCCGCCATTCCTAGTTACGCCACTGGTAGCATCATGTTGTGAGCATGCTTTTCTTTAGCACGGACAGGGAAGCTGGTCAGAGTTGATGGGAAGGTGGATGGAGCTAAACACAGGGCAATCTTGAAAGAAAACCTGTTGGAGGCTGCAAAAGAATTGAGACTGGGAAGGAGCTTCACCTTGCAAGACAATGACCCTAAACATACAACCAGAGTTGCAGTGTAATGGTTTAGATCAAAGTGTTAGAATGGCCCAGTCAAAGTCTAGATCTAAAACTCATTGAGCATCTGTGGCAAGACCTGAAAATTGCCGTTCTCCATCCAATCTGGCTGAGCTTGAGTAAAAATCTCAGTCTCTAGATGTGAAAAGCTGGTAGAGACATAGCCCAAAAGACTTGCAGTTGTATTTGCAGTGAAAGGTGACTCTACAAAGTATTGATATAGGGGGGCTGAATACTTTTTCATGTCACACGTTTCAGATTTTTAGTAAAAAATAAAAGTACCCGGCGCCTCAGTGTCTTAGGTTGGAAAAGGATTGAATGCAGTGTCAGCTCCTACACGGACAACCACCCATGGGTGGTGAGGATAAATGACCATTCCTGTGCCATTCCCGTCTGTCTTTTGGAACCATTAAATGAATAATTTATTTATTTTTGGCTTCCTTGGACTTTTTCAGTGGCGCTCTCTACACATCCTGGGTTTTTTTCACATTTTCAGATTTTTATTTGATTTAAAAAATAAATAAATACATAGCTGCAGGAAAAACTGCGGCAGCAATGCATCTCAGTTCTTCCTGCAGTGCCTTAAACAGAAAGTTTGCCGAGTTTTCCTCCACGGACTTTGTTTCAATTATATCTATGGGGAATCTGGCGTTTCTGTAGATATAACTGACATACTGCAATTTCCAAAACTGCACCTAAAGGGGTTTTCTCTGTTTCAACAGGTCTGTCAATAGACTCAAATAAAAGGGTCCCATATGGATGCAAAACTGGCATCATAAACACACCAATAGGCCATTTTTCGACAACTGCTACACAGTCACTGTTGTATGAATATAGTCTTGAAATGCATTATAGTGCACCACTACAGCTCCAAAAGTTTAGCCACAGGTCAAAAGCAGATCCACCATAATCAGTAGGTTTAGAAAATTAAATAACGGCCTACTAGCCGATAATGAAGACCGAGATTGCTCCTCTGCAACATTGACAAGCGAGACAATATTTGTTTTTCTTTGTTTTATACCCATTAAGAGAAGCCGTTTGGCGTGGATTGGTAAACTTAGCCAGGATATTCTAGTTTCACAATCCTACAACATTAAAGAAATGGTTCACTCACACAGCTAAAACTTTAATCAAAGATAGATTTCTGAGATATATTGCGAATGAACCATACTGGATTTCCTTACATTGCCTTGAATCAGATGGCTTCATTAAAGCTATTAGTATAGACTTGATCCATCTAACTAAAAAGGTGCAGCATGGCTACACTCAGTAAATGTATTGAACCAGTGGCGTAACTACTGGGGTAGCAGCGGTAGCAGCTGCCAAAGGGCCCAGGACATTAGGGGCCTGGCGACAGCCACTACAGCTGCTTTTTTTTTTGTTTATTTTCACTAGGCCGTTATCGGCTGGAATTACATCAAACATTAACAGGCCCTATTTACTTACTGATCCTGACAGACCCCTGAGTATAATGATCGGAGGCCCACAAGAGGTAAGGGAACATAAAAAAACACTGTTACTTACCTCTTCGGGCTCCAGACAGGCTTAGGCCTATTTGTGTGACATCCCTGACGTCACATAAACCGGGCCTGCGTCCCAGACATCATTGAAGATGGCCAGCACCACCGAGGAGTGCAGCGTAGCCAGGGAGAGTTAAGTAACAGTGTTTTTTTATGTTGGTATCCCTCCTCGGTCTCCAATTATTATACTCTGGGGTCTGAAAAGACCCCAGAGTATAATAATTGTTCATGGGTGCCCACAGTGGGACAATAATACTGTGTGCAGGGGCCACTATGGGGCATAATAGTGTGTGTAGATGCCACTATGGGGTATAATAGTTTGTGTAGTGGCCACTATGGGACATAATAGTGTGTTCAGGGGCCACTATGGGGTATAATACTGTGTGCAGGGGCCACTATGGGGCATAACAGTGTATGCAGGAATGGGGGGGGGCGAGGTTTCGGTGGGGGGCCCCCTCATGTCAAAAGTTTGCCACAGGGCCCCGCCATTCCTAGTTACGCCACTGTATTGAACAGCTGATTGGTTAATGACTTTAGGAAAAAACGCTAGCGTAAAAGCACTGATAATCCAAGCACTGACTGTGGCTGTATTGCAGCAGATGTACTGTGTAGCAGCACCCTAAAAGGCACAAGATTTAAGCTCCTCACCAACTCAATGAAGTTCTGCTTGTGCCAAAACTGTTGCCTGAGGGAGTGCTTACATGTTCGTCTTCCATATGAAATTGATTTTTTCCCCCTCAAATAGCTTTTCATTCTGCAAAATAGTTACATAGTACAGTTGAAAAAAAAAAGACATATGTCCATCATAAATATCACTGAGGGATTGTCACTCTATAGAAAGCAGTTCACTGAAGGAGTAACTAAAATTTAACTTTTATTGGATCCGTTAAAACAATTATTTCAAGGATAAATTAAGTCCTAAAAACACCAAAATGTGGGTGGCTGGACCTTTCAATAGTGTGTGTGGTCTAAATATACAGCACTTTAAATCCTCCCACAGGTCTCTGCCCAACCTCACATCAAATAGAAGCCTCAATACAAAAACTCCAAGGCTCCTTCAATAGCAAGACATCTAGAGTCACATAGATTAAAGGAGAACCCTGACTTAAAGGCAAACAGGACTAGTCTCATTCATATTGTGTGCACCTAGACTCAATCTCTATTCTTAATAAAATGGTTATAGAGAGTTTGCCCTACATCCTTTTATCCCCTAGTCCTGTTTGCCTTTAAGTCAGGGTTCTCATTTAATCTATGGGACTCTGACTAGATGTCTTGGTATTGAAGGCGCCTTGGAGTTTTTTGTATTGAGGCTTCTATTTGATGTGAGGTTGGGCAGAGACCTGTGGGAGGATTTAAAGTGGTGTATATTTAGACCACACACACACACTATTAAAAGGTCCAGCCACCCACATTTTGGTGTTTTTAGGACTTAATTTATCCTTGAAATAATTGTTTTAATGGATCCAATAAAAGTAAAATTTTAGTTACTCCTTCAGTGAACTACATATGTCCATCATGTTCAGCTAGGGAATTGGAAAGGGTATGACATTCTATAAATTTCCGTAACGAGCAATGCTACTTTGCTTTAAAGAAGCATTTAATCTTTTATTGAAGCTGTCGCTGTTACCAGCTCCTGGGGTAGGCTATTCCACAGATTTACAGTCCTTACAGAGAAACAGCCTTGTCTGCTCTTGAGATCAAACCATTTTTTCCTCCAAACCGAGGGAGAACCCACTTGACTTTTGAGAGGATTTTACATGGAACAACTTTTCAACATATTTCTAGTATGGCTGGGTTCACACCAACGTAGGTTCTCTGTACGGGAATTCAGTTCCCCTTCTTTGCATGAAAAATGCGGAGAGAAAAGCGCTGCAAGCAGCGGGGAACTAAAGCAGAACTAAACACTACCGCCACGTTTTTTTCCTTTGGTCCTTTTTCATAGAAAGTTGACTTTCTCCTTCCATTGTACCTATAAGGAAACCACTGGCATTTCTGTAGGAATAACTGACATGCTGGGATTTCCAAAATCGCAACGGTTTTGGAATAACGAAGCATATCCGCTGCACATATTTTTCTGCAAGATGTGGATGGGATTTGCTACAATCTACATTTCCCCTTCCATGCAGCAAAAAACTCAACACAACTGCTCAAATAGTGAAATTATTTGTGACTTTCATTGCGTGCACCCCAGAAGCCATAATAAATCTACTCATTTCTGTGCTATAAATGTAGGAATTATCTTCTGATATGTCTTATACACCAGTGCATGCACAGTACAGCATTGAAGCTAAGGACTGTGCACATGTTTGGGAAGCACAACACCATGGCATGTCAATCAAGAATGTTTTTATAAATCACTGTCACCAATGGTGGTTCCTAAGTGGCAGCGCACTTTGAAGTCCTCACATTCTCAAAAGTCACGTTTTATGAAACAAAAATCTTGCAAATATTTAAGCAAAACAATTTTAAAAATACATTTTTCAAAAATTACATAAAACACCATATCGTACAAAGTGAATATACAAGAAAACATGACACAAAAAAAAACCAAAAAAAAAAAACCCACATTTCCACATCATACCTCATGTCCGTTCTTTAACTTGCTTTCCAATCCCATAAAACGCTCACAGCCGTCAAAGCCCTTGCGATTAATGTAAGAATTCACAACAAAACTGTCTCCTGGAGCACAGAACATAAAAGATATTAGCAAGACAGTTGAGAAAAAAAAATTACATAAACATCACAGCCTTCCACCTGAAAGCATCACAGAACTCCACAGATTAGTAACCTTTTGTATTTTCTCTGGCAGAGGAAACATTGAGACAGTGAAGACTTTGTTGTGTGCTGGTGATCAAAGCCTCCTGTCCTGGTCATCAATCATTCCTCCACAGACTAAGGGTGGGAAAAAGAGTAGAGGACTCAGCTAAGGGTGGGGGAGGCTCTGGCCAAACTTGTTCCTCTTTTTCTACATAAACAAGCTAACTTTCCACAGATTCATTTACTGCACATAGAAGAGATCAGAGATTAGGGATATGGGCCCATATTTACCAATAGTAAGACGATGAAAATTTAGGCTTGGTCACACTAGTGTTCAGGGACTCCGTCCCCCATTCCACTTAAAACATGGAGAGAAAAGTAGCAGGACTTTTCTCTCTACCGATTTGGACCAGAAACATGGATTATAGTCTAAGGGGGTCTGTGGGTTCTCACAGATAACTGCTTTTCCAGTGTACCCGAAGAACGAAAACCTGAATGCTAGTGTGAACCTAGTGTTATGCGGTTTGAAAATACAATAGTTTTAACAAAGTGGATGATGAGGGATGAGAAATATTAGGGTACATTCACACGGCGGAAAATGGTTTCTGCCGTGCAGACTTCCACTTCATCAGCATTCAGTTGCGACATCCCGCTCCTGATTAGGCACAAATGTAAGAGCCTAAACAGGAGCGTGTCTCAAGCCGCGGACATTGCGGCTAAATCAGCTGCAGAATCCGCGGCAAGATAGGGCATCTCACTTTTTTCTGCTACTAGCTAACTTCTTCCCACTTGGGAGAAGTGGTTAAAGTCCATAATATATTGCATCTGAGTGAGCGGACTGCATAACATCTCCTATGAGGAGCAGATCCTAATCCATTAGTACAGGAGCTCTGGAACATGCAATCTATCAAATGCCAAGTTTGGATCCCTCTCCAAATGATAAATGAAATCATCTCACCTTCAGGATTCTCTCTTCTATTGCTTGCTGACAATTCCAAAAGAGAGCCCAGCAATCATAGGGAAAAAAAGAGGCAAAAGGGTTTTAATATGACTAGTTTAGATTAATCCACAACACATCATTAACACAGGGCATACAGGTATGTAATTAACCAGAGGATATGCATGTGCAATGATGTGTAAGGATACACACACTTATACTATGTGATGATTACAGGGACATGTATGTGCAATGCTGTGTAATGATACACACACCTATGCTATGTGATTACAGGGACATAGGGATATACATGTGCAATGCTGTGTAATGATACACATACCTATGATATGTGATTACAGGGACATGTATGTGCAAGGCTGTGTAATGATACACACACCTATGCTATGTGATTACAGGGACATAGGGATATACATGTGCAATGATGTGTAAGGATACACACACAATACTATGTGATGATTACAGGGACATGTATGTGCAATGCTGTGTAATGATACACACACCTATGCTATGTGATTACAGGGACATAGGGATATACATGTGCAATGCTGTGTAATGATACACATACCTATGATATGTGATTACAGGGACATGTATGTGCAAGGCTGTGTAATGATACACACTTATGCTATGTGATTACAGGGACACGCATGTGCAATGCTAATTATACAGGGCATGTAATTCACAGAACTATGTACTATATAATGACACAGTGTTGCACCGTTAGGTCTTGTTGCACACCTAAAGTGTTTGATAGCATACACACACGTAGTCACACATGTATGTAATTAATCAGCACATGCCAGTAATACTCTGGAGCTACATGCACAATACTGTGTAAGGTCTATACAATTCTAAGGGCCATATATGACAGAAGTCTCTACTCACCGTGCTTGGAGTGCAGCTTCCCCATGTTTCCCCCTCACTCCACTTCACGCTGACTCTCTCACTTCAGGAAAAGCTACAGAAACACTTTGTGATCCAAGTTCTCATCCCAGCACAGAGACCAGACTCCAGCAAGTGTCTGCCGAGTCCGCACGGTTCAGGTCATTGTCGTCAGTGAGGCCACATGATAACCTGATAACGTGTTAGGTAAATCTCCCTATTGTGCTGAAGAATCCCCAATTCCTGCTGTGTACCAGATGAGCTCGTCTGCGTACACATGCAGGATGTAGCAGCAGTGACTGCGCCCCTAGCGGCCTGCCTCGGTACTGCACGGTCCCTGCCCCTCACTTAGGCCTCCCTTTCTCCCTCTCCTAATGTCTTTCATCTGGAGTCAGGCGGAAGAATGCGGCGCTGCTGGGGTGGAAGGAAACCATTCCTTTAAAGTGCCATATACTCTGAAAGACTTTGATCAATTAGAGGAGGGCTAGTTATGTTCATGCAAAGTTTCTGTACAGCTTCAGGCTCCAAATATGGTCCTCATTATATGTGAGCTGGTAAAATGCCTACAAATCATTGTGTTCTTCCTCAGAAAGTGGCTGCTTAGTGGAAAATTCCGAATTATTTACCACATACTTTTTACATGGAGATTTACCATTGTGAATGATACAGAGCTGATGATTCAGTTGGAGTATGGCGCTGTGGGCGTTGTTGGATTATAGTCCCATACAGTGAATGGGGCATCGATCACTCAATCGCCCTTGCACTCCATTTATAAGGAGGCCTTGGGGGGGCCTTTTGATCCTCCATGCTCCAGATCACGGGGGGACCCAGCAATCGATCACCCAGTGATCAGTCCCTTATTCCCTGTAATGTGGATAGGTGATAAGTGTCCACAACAGCACAACCCCTTTAAGATCTTTTCAGGGCAGCCATAAGTTAGAAGGAGGACTTCTAAAAGGCATCCGTGGTGGACTTGGCTGCTAAGTCTCTGACAACTACAGCAAACTTAGGGGGCATTCACACGGAGTAACGCCGGGTGTGTATTACAGCCGATAGCGGCGTTTACGAGCGCTCCCATTGAAGTGAATGGGAAGTGTTTGGCAGTCTGCCGTAACGCCGGCGTGTACGGCTGTAATACACACCCGGCGTTACTCCGTGTGAATGCCCCCTTAGCGAGCATTCACACAGAATAACACTCCACTCATTCTGACACGTAAACACGTGTCGGAGTGACCACTGTAAAACAGAATCCAATTGACTTCAATGGGTGCCGGTCTTATGCGCACTACACATTGAAATCAATGGGTTTAAAAGCCCCCATTGATTTCAATGTGTAGTGCGCGTAATACCGGCACCCATTAAAGTCTATGGGATTCTGTTTTACAGCGGTCACTCTGACACGTGTTTATGTGTCAGAATGAGCGGAGCGTTACTCCGTGTGAATGCACCCTTCCTATACTGATCTATGACGGTCATCACATGAGTATAGTCAGATCTGCTAGGTTTGAGCTTGTGGTGGTCGTTGGCTACAATTTCCAATAGTTGGTGAATTATTATGGGATGTAGTAGAGCTTTCTGGTCAGACGTCTATCCCTTGCCAGGGCACAAGTAGTGTTCTCCCTGCCAGCGGCGCACCACTATCGGAGGGGTGGCAATTTTACAATTTTTCCCCCTAAACTAGCACAAGAAAGGCCGCTCTGAAAACAAAACTGAGCGGACCTGTCCTGGGTTGGCTTAGACCTCTGCCTCTCGGCGCAGGCGGCAATGCTAAGACGTTATAACGCCTCCTGAGACACAGACTTGTTTTGCTTGGGTGAAGAAAAGGAGGCGGCGGCGGTTCCATCAAGGGATCGCAGGAAGGTTGTTTGTAGGACTTTTTTCTCTGCATTTTTCATACAGAATGGGGGATAGAATCCCCGAATGGTCATACAGCGCAAGTGTAAACACAACCTTAATTGCTTCCCTTTTGACGTTACATGGATAACGATCCAGTTAAACATCTAAACATTGGCCATTTAGCAACTTCCACCTGAAATAAATCTTTGGACTGAATTATCCGAATCTAAGACAAAATGAAGAGGTTCGCCCATCTCTACTGCAGATCATCATCACAGAAAGCAGTAAAATCTTGCTTCTGTTTCTAACAGCACCCTTGGCATGGTGTAAGCAGCGCTAGTTTGTTTTAACCCCTTTCCGACATTTTCTGTAATAGTACGATGGATTCTGGGTCTTTAAAGGTAATAGCCACTCTGCTGCATGGTAGCCGCCATTGCTACCGGGTCTCCACTGATGCCCACTTTTTGTCAATAGAGACACGCATGCCTAAAACCAACAAAGTTGGTTGTAAATTGCTGTTTGGAACACAGCATGGGTCAGAAGGAGAACTGCACTTTTTAGTTTTTATATTTGGAGCTTTTCAGATTTAGAGGGACTGGTTTTTTTTGGTTTTTTTTAATACCATACTTAACAATATCATATGTGGGCAACTATCTGTTACAGCTGACACCGCTCTGCAGGTACCATTACCACAACATAATAGTACGTCATGGAACAGGAAGTTGGCCCGTTCCATGACATACTATTATGTCATGGTGTGGAAAGTGGTTACGAAAGATGGTTCATCTTCATAGGCTAACATCAAGAGGAGGAGGGGTCTATACACTCAAAAAATGCACTTTTGTCCAGTTGAGAAACTTTGAGATGGGCACATCATTCGGATGTAGGGATGGTCATTTCAATGAAATGCCCACCATCTTGGCCATACTGTACTAGGATGATATTGGGAGCACTGGTTATATGAGGGCAGCGGTTACTTGAGGGCATGGATATATGGTGAGTTTCAGATGGCCCAGACAGACTACCAGTAGAGAGGATTGTTTGATTCACCAATAAGTACAAGCAGCACCCACAGTTTCCTGTGCTCTGATACTGCAATCACATATTTCAACTCCTTCGTGGTGCATTTTTTTTGTAACTGACTGTATTAGCAGGTTCAATATGATAACTGAGTATTTTGCTATATACAGTTGTGCTAAAAAGTTTACATAGCCTGGCAGATTTTTTTTTTTTTTTTTTTTTTTTTTGGGGGGGGGGGGCGGCTTTTTTTCCCCAGAGAATATGAATGATAACACAAACTTTTTCTCCACTCATGGTTAGTGGGTTTGAATCCCTGCCAGGAATCACATCTGCAAGGAGTTTGTATGTTTTCCCCGTGTTTGCGTGGATTTCCTCCCATTCTATAAAGACATACTGATAGGGAAAAAAAAAAAGTACATTGTGATCCCTATATGGGGCTCTCAACCTACATAAAAAAAAACAAAAAAAAAAAAACAACACAAAATAGACTTCACTGCCAGAAACCAGGTGACAGTATGATTTATCTATTTATTTTTTTAATGTTTGACCTACCCAGCCTCCTTTGTCCAATTTCTGGACAACCCTTTAACAGAAAAGGGGCATTAGTTTGCAATATTTATGTGAGAGGGTATAAATAATAATAGGGTAATTGGACAATATTTCCAAATGGCATGCTCACTGTACTAGCTCAGGTTACCGTATTTTTTGGACTATAAGACGCACCCAGGTTTTAGAGGAGGAAAATAGGGAAAAAAAATTTGGAAGCAAAAAATGGTAAAATATTTAATATATGGGAGTTGTAGTTTTGCAACAGCTGCAAGGCCACATTGACAGGTGACCCTGCAGCTGTACGGGGACGCATAGTGTTTTTTTTTGCGGGGCCAGAAGTACTTTTTAGTTATACCATTTTGGGGACTATATATTGCTTAGATCACCTTGTATTGAAAAAAAAAACGGTGGTTTATGATATATGATTTTCTACTTTTATATATATATATTCTAGGGACAGGAGGTGATTTAGAACTTTTATTTATTTCATATTTTTATTATATATTTTTAAAGTTTTTTTTGTTTTTTTTTTACTATTTTATTCCCCCCCGGGGGCTTGAACCTGCGGTCACTTGATTGCAAGTCCCATAGACGGCAATACAACTGTATTGCCGTCTATGGGACATTCTGTCTATTAGTATTACGGCTGGTCCTAGGCCCAGCCGCAATACTAATATATAGCAGTGACAGGCCTGGGAGCCTCATTAGGCTCCCGGCTCTCACCCGAACAGGTCGGCTCCTGCGATATCGCCGCGAAGGAGCCAGCCTGCAACTTCACAGGTACGGGGCCGGTGGGGACCGGCCCCGGGGGAGAAGGGGCCGCTGATACTGACCCGGCATCCGCTGTACTAGAGAGGCGGATGCCGGCGAGGGATAGACGCTGGCACAGGTGCCGGGGCCTGAGACATCGCTCCTCTGCCCTGCATGAAGCCAGCGGCAGGGGGGACGGAGGAGCGGAATAGCATCGCCGCTGCTGGCTTCATGCAGGGCAGAGGAACGCAGCGATGTCTCAGGCCCCGGCGTCTATCACTTGCCGACATCTGCCTCTCTAGTACAGCGGGTGCCAGGCGCCACATTCAGACTATAAGACGTACCCTTCTTTTCCCCCCAAATTTGGGGGAAAAAAAGTGCGTCTTATAGTCCGAAAAATACGGTATTTTAGCTGCCAGAGCCATGATCGCACACCAGTGGAAATGTGTGCCCTGCTTGAAGGTAGCGGAATTCATCCAGCATGTCATTCTGGCTTATACCTTGGAGAGGATTTTAGCATCTAAGAATCATGGGTATGCTAGCTTCCGGTTTAAGTGCGTACTTTGGTCTGACTATGTGGATCGTATTGGTGGTCTTCCACCCAGCAGGCCTGACTCCCCCTTCCCTGTAATTTTCCTCCATATGCTCTGTACCATGTTTTCAGACGCACACTATTGGTACTCCTAGCTTTAGTTTACTCTCTTTATAAATTTATCGAGCTATGTGATGTTATGTTGTTCTGTTTTATCCTTGCCCCATCTCCTTTCCCATCCAATATGTGTGCGCACCTTTTGTCTGCCTTTTTGTTTTTTGTTTTTTTTTAGGTTCGGACTTTGTCTGGGTACTCACTTCACACACAGTACTTATACTTCTTCCTGTTTGAAACTGCAAACTGGTTGTATTATATCGTTGTACTGGATGTTGATACGTTGTATTTACTTTCCTTTTTCTTGTCAATTTTTTTTCCCTTTTTCTCAATAAAAACCATATTTGAAAAAAACAATCTATGAGGTAGAGGGGTCACACAAGAGGTAGCAGGAGTGGCATCAGAGATAGCATTGCTTATACGGTGGATTATTAATGTGCCCTTTTTAAAAAACATTTCTTGCCTGAAAAACCCCTTTAGCTAAGAAGATGTGGGTGCTAATGTGGAGTAGGGAAAACAGCCCAACTTAAAGGGGCTCTATCACTGGGAAAAGTCATTTTTATCTAAACACATCCTTGCATAGGCTTTAGAAAGGCTATTCCACACCTACCTTTTGTATGTAGATTGCCTCAGTGGTTTCTGAATAAGTCCGTTTTTATTAATATGCTAATGAGCTTCCAGCCAGCTCAGGAAGTTCCCAGCAGCCTCCTCTCTCCTATTATCTTCTGTGTGTGTGAAGCAAACAGGAAGCTGAGTCATCATCAGCAGCAGTCTCCCATAGAAAACAAAAGGAGAGGTGTACACCATCTATCGTGCACCAGTCTAATTAGCATATGAATAAAAACGGACTTATTCAGAAACCACTGAGGCAATCTACATACTATAGGCAGGTGTGAGATAGACTTTCTAAAGGCTATGCAAAGGTGTGATTAGTTAAAAATGACTTTTCCTAGTGATAAAGCCCCTTTAAATAGAGATATCCGAGGGGTCAGGAGACTATAAATATAATAAAGGAGGAGAATAAGTTACATACCATAAGGGAAGAAAGAAGCTGGAGGCTCGTGGATGCCACAGCAGAAACATGGGAATAGTAACCCAAAATAGGATTAAACAGTGGTTTGATGCATGAGGACATCATCACGCTGCTTCACTGATGAAGTCACCACACATCCTCGGCCCCAGCAGAATACTTGAATGGAGATTCTGTTGCCGGAACTTATGACAGTCATATGATTTCTCTAACTCTTCTTTACAGTGCAGATTTGACACTACAACCTGACTAGTTTCCTTGATGGTAAGAACAGTTATCTCCTGCCCCTTGATTCCCCCTGCCTCCCCTTTTGTACCCCCCTCCCCTTCCCTAGTTCTCCCCTTCTCTAGTTCTCCCCTTCCTTAAGTTCCTAGTATCTGCTAATAGGTGCAGCTCCACTGATTCCAGTGTAATTTTAATGCTTGATGTACTGTTTGACCTCTGTAATGTCAGATGAACACTGTCAGACGGGGGCGTGATTCAAGAGTCCCAATGATAGACAGCCAGTGTCAGAGCTCAGAATCACATCTATTATCTGCTCCTGTCTAACACTGTCCTTCTGATAGTACATAGCCCTTCTGTACATTAGAGCCCTAAAGAGCATACAGTGTTGGCCAAAAGTATTGACACCCCTGCAATTCTGTCAGATAATACTCATTTTCTTCCAGAAAATGATTGCAATCACAAATTCTTTGGTATTATTATCTTCATTTAATTTGTCTTCAATGGAAAACTACAAAAAGAATTGTCAAAAAGCTAAATTGGATATAATTCAACACCAAACATAAAAAAGGGCGTGGACAAAAGTATTGGCACTGTTTGAAAAATCATGTGATACTTCTCTAATTTGTGTAATTAACAGCACCTGTTACTTACCTGAGGCACCTAACAGGTGGTGGCAATAACTAAATCACACTTGCAGCCAGTTGAAATGGATTAAAGTTGACTCAACCTCTGTCCTGTGTCCTTGTGTGTACCACATTGAGAACGGAGAAAAGAAAGAAGACCAAAGAACTGTCTGAGGACTTGAGAAGCAAAATTGTGAGGAAGCATGAACAATCTCAAGGCTACAAGTCCACCTCTAAAGACCTGAATTTTCCTGTGTCTACCGTGCGCAGTGTCATCAAGAAGTTTAAAGCCTAAGGCACTGTGGCTAACCTCCCTAGATGTGGACGGAAAAGGAAAATTGACGAGAGATTTCAATGCAAGATTGTGCGGATGGTGGATAAAGAACCTCGACTAACATCCAAACAAGTTCAAGCTGCCCTGCAGTCCGAGGGTACAACAGTGTCAACTCGTACTATCCGTCGGCGTCTGAATGAAAAGGGACTGTATGGTAGGATACCCAGGAAGACCCCACTTCTTACCCAGAGACATAAAAAAGCCAGGCTGGAGTTTGCCAAAACTTACCTGAGAAAGCCAAAAACGTTTTGGAAGAATGTTCTCTGGTCAGATGAGACAAAAGTAGAGCATTTTACTTTCTGGTCAATTTCCAGTGAATCCCTTAAAGCAGCTGTAAATTGTGCTTAGCCAACAGAAGCACGAATGAAATGCATGTGAATGTTTTGCAACATTATGGCCTGGAAAATCAAATGGTGTTATCTCCACTCGATTCTTGATCGCATCAACCACATTGCAGACACCGCACCATGTGGCTATGTCCTCACTAGTGTTCCCATAGGTCTGAACAGCATTTTATCATTCAGTAATTGGAAAAAAGAATACAGCATTTTTTTAAGCTTGACAAATATGCAAAAATAGAAGAAACTGGGAAGGAGCAAATAGTTCTTCACAGCACTGCAGCACAGTTTAACTATCTTCAATTAAATAAACAATTGCAAAAAAACTACTTGACTTTTTCAGTAGATTTTGTGATAATATACAACACTACAGCAAATTAACCCTAGCAAAGTGGACATACTAGTTGCCGGGTCTCTGATTAACTCGCGTTTAACGACTTAGGTGCCATTTCATCTGAGTGGTTACTTTCACTTTCTTTATTACGATCAGTAACGAGACTTCCCCCCAATAGTGCAATTGAGGGAGCCATTCAGTTACCAAGAAAGGAAATAAAAATGATCAAAAAAATAACACATTATCCAACATGGTATGAAGAAAAATTACATATTGACCTACAAAAACAAAAAAAAAAAACCACCTTACACAGCTTTGTACATTGAATAAAGCTAAAATAGTATTTTTTACTGCACAGTGGAAGCCATAAAAACAAAACCCATAAAAAGTTGTGGTACTGCATTTTTAAAGTATTATCTTATCTTATTTTTATCCAATTCCACCTCATTCAAAGGACCAGGGAAAGGTGACTGGCACATGCTGTACTGGACAGTGGACACCGAAGCCCTGGGGACAAGGAAGGATGTTTTTTTTTTATATTTTATGTTTCACCTTTCCAGGTCTTCCTAGACAACCCCTTTAAAATTTGCTACATCTGTACATTTTCTCTGAAATAAGCAAAAACACAAGACTTTCAATTATTTTACTTTACAAAACATTTAATAAAAACAGGTTTTTTTTTTCTGTTATTTAAAGAGGACTTGTCACCATACACAAAATGCTAAATGTCATTCACTGCTACTCTGCCCCTAAACAATTTGACATTTATTGACACTTAAATTGTTCTGGGGCACAGCGGCAATTACATAATGTATAGCATTTAGCATTAAAGGAGTTTTCCAAGATTTGAATATCAATGATCTATCCTTAGACTATTAATGATCATTGATATGGAGATCCAGCACCCCACTTGTCTGCTGGTCCTAGAACAATGTTTGGAGAGAAGCAGAGAGCTCTGTGATTGTGTTGGGTTACTGTAGTTGAACTCCCCTACACTTGGACAAGAGCTGTGCTATAATAACCAAGAATGGCCACTACAGTTCTCTGCTTTTCAACTCTGCACACAGCTTCTATCTCCCAGGATTAGCTGTGTGTGGGTGTGCCTGATGTCTCCCACCAATCTGGTATATTCCTAGGATAGGTCATCAACATCTAAATGAGGGAAAACGCCTTTAACCTCCATGTCATGGAGTGTAGTAGTTTCATGTTTCTCCTTCAACATTTGCTAAAACACATCCAACAAAGTAGGAAAATAAGCAGATAAAACCAAGAGGATACATGAGTTGTAATAGATCAAAAGGAGAGGAGATTAATAAAAATTGGTGCAAATGAAACTGGAATAACTACCCATAGTAGCCAGTCATGTTAAGTGCTCCTGTCGACAATATATTTTAATCATTTTAGTTGTCAAAGCACAAGTGTTATTAAGGCACAACTCAGTAAAGGAATGGTTGATGCTGTGTTTTAAAATTATGTTGAGCTTTTACTAAACAACATGACAATAATTTCCCTCCTAATATACCACATACAACAGAATAAACCCTCTATGCACATTTATAAGGATATGTATTTATAACATATTACAACAAACATTTTTCAAAAAAAATGTTACAGTCGTTGTTAAATGTCCTCCTTTAGGGTTCTCCTTTCTTCAAATTGCTTATCTACTGCCAGTGAAAGGGCTTCAAGGAATTTTTCAATTGTAACTGTAGGAGACTTAAAAGAAAGTGTAAGGAAATAAAAGTAAATACTATGACACGATGGCAATGAAAATATCATTGTCTTTAATTTTTGCCAACCCATTTTGACATTTGTTAGAGATATAAGGATCCCTAAAAAGAATTTTTTTTCCCAAGAACAAGACTTTACGAGAGACAGTAATAACTTTATTTAACCCTCTAATAATCACATTAAAATTGTAAAAACCTTTCTGAAATTGTTACTTATTTTTTACTGCAGATTTTGAATTTATGGCTCAAATAAATATTACTGAAACATAACTCCAATGCCTTATACGGTCATTTTAACCCTTTAGGGTTCAAACCCATTGTAGCCTTAAAACCAGTAACATTAACTCTCTATATTCCAGCTTTCATAACTTTTTGCATTTTATTTTAGTGGTTGCTACAGATGTGGTCATACCAATTGTGTTTTTTTTTCTTTCATTAACAAGGAGGCAGAGGAATTCTATTTTTACTTTTTTTTTTTTGTCTGTAAAATAACTTAGATGCTGCAATCATCATTGACCACAGCATATAAAAGGATAAATGGCAAGTCTGCTTCTGAATGGTAATGGGGGTCTGATAAACAAAAATTCATAGTATCCCTGACTCTGATATTATTTGAAGTGAAACAGAAAGGAGGATGATAAAATAATTTTCTTCTCTTCCTGCGTTGTCAGTTGCTTGTGTTCTCCTGTACAATAGTGGTAACTAAATCTATGTGGGCTATAGACATCATCTTATTTTAAAGCCATACTCAAGTATGCCTCATCATTGTGAGGTGTCCAGGAGATCCCGTGCACTCGGGGTGCTCTGTAGCAAGGATCACTGAGTCCATCTATATCCCCTGATGAGCAGCCATTTGTAGGATGTGAAATGCGTCAAAAAGGAAACAATAACAGGGATCAGCTTTAGGGTCAGCTTTGGGACCAGCCTTGTTATGATGGGAGTCATATTTCTGCAGAGATAGGGTTGTGTAGACTATTCCCCTGTACCCAGTACGTTCCATCTGCCTCTGAATAACTTGTGACCCTAAGTGTGTGATGACTTACTATGTGCTGGCACTGGTAAGAGCGTTCCAAATTATTTTTATACACCACTTAAATTTAGGGTTGATTTGTCATTCCATTTTATTAGCAATTTATTAATTATGTTAAGTTTTATTAATATATTTATATTGAAGGATCTATGCTTATAGGTATAATAACTATGTTTTATAAACGCTTTTATTTAAGGACTATGGTGGATTTGGTGGAGAAAGTACCAAGGTACAAGTACAAGAAGATAGTGTGCTCCCTACATTTAATTGTAGTGTCCCTACAATTAAATGTAGGAAGCACAGGGAGCACTATATTATAAGTATTACTCGTGGTCATTAGCCGATGGCCGTGAGTAACCCTTCGTAGCAAAAATAATTCCAGCACCCCTGTGTTGGGTTAACAGGGTCACGTGATTTAACTCCTGTGATCCTTGTTTGCATTATAATATCCCGGAAAACAATCGGGTAGCAGACGTGCCATTTCAAATGAAATGGCATGCCTGAAAAGAAGTTGGAGAGAGCTATATCTGAAGGTGTGGGTCCTAGAGGAGGTACCTTTATCTTTCAGATAATTATGGCATATCTTATTGTTTTCTCATAAATGTTTTTCTTCCCCAAATGTTTGTGACAATAAATAAATATACTGGGTTCTTCCATGATTTCCTTTTTGTACAACCCCCTCTTAACGGAGGGACTTACATCAGCTTTGGTGCGACCATGGAGTAGGCTTGGCCTTTTCCGTGTCGCTGACTTAATAGACCCGCTGACGTTGGTGCTTAGGCCCTTTGAGTATTTTGTGTCAGAACTGCATCTACCCGCCACTGAATGGTTGCATTACCAGCAGATTGTCCATTTCATTTTTACCCACTACGGCTCTCTGAAGGTGTCCCCACCGACTGTCTTTGAAAAACTGTGTCGTGCGAGCACCTCTACTACAGGCCTTATCTCTGGTATTTATGGTGTCCTCTCCTCCTCTAGACGGCAGGGCCCCATATCGGATAAATATATGGAGAGGTGGTCTGGGGCCTTGAACAGGCAGATCTCCCCAAACCAATGGCAAATTATCTGGTCCCGTGCAGCTAAATCCTCCACCTGTGTTACGTTCCAGGAGACCCAGTACAAGCTACTTATGCACTTGTACCATACACCAGCCTTGCTCTACTCCCTTAATCCTAACATTTCTTCCCAGTGTTGGCGTTGCCGGGCAGGAGTGGATACCCTGTATCATATTTTTTGGGACTGTCCAGGGATCTGTCCATTCTGGCTGGAGGTCAAGTCCCTTACAGATGCTCTATTTATTCAAGGTGTCCCTTTAGATCCCCTCATCTATCTCCCCCTTGCTCATCTGGGTAAGCACACCTCTAAATTGTTTCTTTATCTCTGTACCGCAGCCAAAACTCTCATCGCTCTCCAATGGAAGAGTGCCTCTCCTCCCTCTGGCTCTGATCTTGTAGCCCGAGTTAAGGATGTCCGTAGCATGGAGAACTTGACAGCCACACTTAATCATACTGTTGAGGCGTTCCAGGCTATATGGTCATCTTGGGACGCATACTGTATTTTGAATGGTCTCTGACTCCTTCCCCTTCCTCCCCCACCCCCTCATTTCTACTCTCAGGTTTTTGTGATGTGTATACATTCCCAGTCTATTCGACATTATATGCATTGCTTCATGTTCATGTTTTTTAGGTTTTCAACTTTTGTGTTGTATTGTATTTTACAAAAATCCTTTCAATAAAAATTACAGTTTAAATAAATAAATATACTGGTACCTACTTGTATAAAAAGCGCATGTGCCAAAAAAGGAAGTTTCCTAAGAACTCGACCACTAAGACCTTCACTTTTTCTACAACACAAAGAAAGGAAATAAGCAAAAATATCAGTAGCAAATCAAGAAACAAGGATTTGTGTTTCAAAATATTACACAGTAAAAAGCTATATGAAAACAACTTTCATCTACTTAGAGAGCATTAAATAGTGCGGGATTTGGATCTCGCTGAAGATACTTGCTGCTGGTGACGCAGTGAAGAGGATGAGAAGGAGCATTCATATGCAAAGAAGTGGGCATCTTTAAACAGCAAGGAGGTGGAATGCATGTGATGATGATGCTGTGCTCGGAGCCTTGGCTCCCTGACCTTAATTAGCATATCAGTAAAAAGGGTTTCATTCAAAAACGGCTTTCAGTAACAGAAGAAGAAAGGTAGGAGTAGAATAGCCTTTCTAAAGGCTATTCCAACATGTGCTTAGCTAAAAATGCATATATCGAATGATAGACTCCCTTTAAAGGGGACCTTTCACCAACTCTACCTCTATGGATGCCTGATCTCGATCTGCTACAGCCCACCTGACATTGTGAAACTAACTGCACTTATTGCTCAGGAATAATAGGGGCTTTAAAAAAAAAAAAAAAAAAAAAAAAAACCCTCCATCGGCCCCAGAATCAGTTGAGAATAGTTAGCATCCACTGAAGAATGCCAACAGTTGGAGTTGCTAGAGGTGGTGAAAGATCCCCTTTAAATGGGATTTAAATGATGCAGTAGAAAAAAAAGCACTGCAGTAAAAGCATGAGTAAGGTTTTTTTTTCTGTCTATTATTTTATATATGTGCTAATCTGTCCATTACCACATAGCGCATGTGAACAGCAGCTACATTAAAATAAAAACTGGAACACAAGCAACAAAAGTAGAAAACATTTCATTATAGGTAGAATCAAAATCATTAGACTAAGTATTTGACCAAGTTAATAGAAACAACTTACCTGGAAATATCATTTAACAATAAACTAAGCTTGGATACATTGTTTTCCACAAAGCCAATCATCTCTAAATCTCTTAATGTAAGTAGCTGTTGTCTGGGATAAATTATCTGACACTAAAAAAAGAAACAAACAAAACCAAACACAATGAAGCCATTGTGATTATTTATTATTAATGTATGTAAAACATTTACAAATAAAAGTACCGTATTTTTCGGACTATAAGACGCACTTTTTTCCCCCAAAATTTCGGAGGAAAATGAGGGTGCGTCTTATAGTCTGAATGTGGGGGGAGGAGCGGATTTACAGCATGGCCGCGCTACTGCCACCGCTGGTTTTCTTCAGCGGCAGGAGCGTGACAATCTGCAGGCCCCGGCAGCTAAGACACTCCCCGGCATCCGCCGGTCTATTACAGCATGGCAGTAGCGCGGCCATGCTGCAAATCCGCTCCTCCTCCGCAGGTCCCGGCAGTCAGTTAGCCCCGGGGCCGGTCCCCACCGGCCCCATACCTTTAGTGATGCAGGCCGGCTCCTGCACGGCGAGGCCGCAGGAGCCGACCTGTTCCGATGACAGCCGGGAGCCTAATGAAGGCTCCGAGGCTTGTCATAGATATATATTACTATCGCGGCTGGTCTATGACACTCCGCGATAGTAATGTATAGAATCTCCCATAGACGGCAATACACTTGTATTGCCGTCTATGGGACTTGCAATCAAATGATTGCAGGTTCAAGCCCCCTAGGCGGGGGATAATAAAATAGTAAAAAAAAAAAAAAAACACTTAAAAAAAATATAATAAAAAATAAAATAAATAAAAGTTCACCTCCTTTCCCTAGAATACATATAAAAGTATAACATTACTGTGAAACATACACATTAGGTATCCCTGTGTCTGAAAATGCCCGGTCTACTAATATTTTTATGTACAGTGAACATCAAAATCAAAAGTGCTAAACCGCCGGGTTTTTCTCTCTGTTTTGCCTCTGAATTAAATAAAAGGTGATCTAAGCAATAAACATTTCCCAAAATGGTATAACTAAAAAGTACACCTGGCCCCACAAAAAAAAACGCCCTATACATCCCCGTACAGCTGCAAGGTCACCTGTCAATGTGGCCTTGCAGCTGTTCCAAAACTACAACTCCCATACATTAAATATTTTACCATTTTTTGCCTGAAAATTTTTTTCCCTATTTTTCTCCTCTAAAACCTGGGTGCGTCTTATAGTCCGAAAAATACGGTATGTAGTAAAGTAACCTTTTATTCTAAGAATACAAATTGTAAACATTACCTTCATAAGCTCTTCTATGCACGAAATGTAAATGTTAAAAATTGCTGCAGGAGATGGTGGGCCAATGTATTGCTTTATATCTGCTCTGTCAACAAAGGCCATATCTATTTTCTCTGTAATGTTTGACGTTGTCAAGATAACTACATTGGGATACCTAAAAGAAAAAACACAGAACATGACATCAAACTCACATAACGTTTAAGCCTTTGGCACACCATTCTGTAACAGACACAGTGACTAAGCGATGATGGCTGATGTCATCAAAGAGAGCCAATCACTATTAATGGGCCTGGGACCAATTGAATTGGTGCAGACTGACTAACCGTAGCCAAAGTGTAAGTAGGAGGAGCGACTGGTACTGGAGCCCGTGCTCCAACTGCCTTATATCAGAAAAGAAGTAATTGGAGAAGAGAGCTTGGATTGATCCTGCGGTTATAACAGATCACATTGCTAATTTTGATTTTTACTGCTTTACCCCTCAGAACCCCTGTCGTCCTATTCTGTTGCATAACTGCCTGATCAGGATCCCCATCTCCTCAGGATCACCCCATTGACCGTATCAACACCACCATCTTCCTGAGCATGAGCACCCCCATCATCCACATTGCTGCACCAAAATTACAGGGCTCTAGGGCTAAATGAACATATTAGCAAAAATAAATTGAAAGATGTAAATTTTATCTCAATGTTGCCTTAAAGGGGTTGTCCGGGATAAAAGCTAATCCCTACACTAATCTAAACACCCTCCCCCAGCATTACTTTCTAAATAACATAATTTATCATAATTTACATTTGCCCATATCCCTGGGGCGGACATTTGCTGGTTATCCAGTGCCAGTGACAATCTGTTTCCCGGACATGGAACATCACTACTGCTCCCCTCCATCCACACCATTACATTTACTCCATTTCTCTTCCTTCCAGGATTCCTATTGCACGACGGCTCCTCCCTCTTTTCTTACTGCCTACGTACGCAATAGTCCCAGTGCTGCTCTGTTCTTTACAGCTGATTATCTACGTCTACTGCGTAGTTGTGGGGGAGGAGTGAGGTGAGAGGGAGCTAGTGTGGAAGCTACGTAGCAAGAAGCTGAAAACAAATGCTGAAGATGCCAGGAGCTCCCAGAGACACCAAGATATCACTCAAAACACTGAAAAAAGTATATGGGTGCATTTATTAACCCATTAATAGCGCTAAGACTTTTTTTTAGAGAAAACATTTTTTTCCTGGAAAACCTCTAATTCCTCTGAAGCGCATATAGGGTCAAGAAACTTTGTATCTGCTGTTTTTACTTAATCAGGGGGTGCAGCTTTAACAATGGAGTATATCAAATACTTACTTTACCTACTGTAATGGCTGACACCCGCTAGGCATACTGCGCATGCACTTTGTTGGTTGGGATTAAGTATAGGGATAGTTTTTTTTTTTAGGTAGGTCAAAGGGTTGCCTTTATGTGAGTGTGTGGATAAGATCCATATAGTTACGGGTGGTTTTAACGTACACTTTGAAGTATCTTGGGTTCTGTATTCTGTATAGTTCTATCTCTAGAGGTCTCGACCCCTCAATATGCTATCTTGGAAGTGTATTTTACATCTATACCAATATGTTTTTATGACTATGCCTGAAGCTTAAGGCTGTATATTAAATGAGCTTCTGCTAAGGTATGTTCACCCAAGGGGGTCACAATACTTATGATGAAGGATTGAGTCTCTCCTATTTTTTAATCGGAAGTATTGCTTTGAGCTTGACTCACTATTTTTTAAAACTGTAATTCTTCCTGCTATTGTTTATTTATTTCAATGCTATATGTTTTTTTATTTGAACTATATTATATGTTCAGTATTTCATACTTTTTTAGCTAACTAGGCAAGATGCATCCCTCTTCATGAGGTTTTACTTGTGTATATGTATGTATTCTCTTTTAGCTTTGTTCTTGCACTTGAAGAGGGACCCTTGAAGGTCCGAAACGCGTCGTGCTTTTGTTTCTTAATAAATCCATACGTGGACAATTGGTCTTTGTGTCACTACCTATCAACAACCAGGGAGCGCAGTTTTTCCACTTCATCTTGAACCTCTGGTTCTTGCCTTCCACTGGGTTCTGTATTCTTGGTATTGTTTTGTGTATTTGTATTTACTGTTTTATACATATAATCTGGATAACATATTGTGAATTAGTATTTATTTTGTATTTAGAGTTTAGTGTATTATTGTTAGGTAATAAACATTTTATTATACTATGTTGAGTATACATTGTATACAATAACATGTATCAATCCTTCATTAACATTGAATAAACCCCACAGTATAAAAGCTTGTGAATACTTTAATAACTAAACTGAAATAACTGACGTGCTCAAAATCAGATTATCCAGATTGACAGTCAATTCTGGTAATTTTTCAAATAATTACTCAGCCCTACCTAAAGGTAGTCTACCTCCTTCCCTCAAGTATATTCAACTGACTTTTCCATGTTAAAGAGTACATTACAGGTTTAAAATTTTAAACAAATGAGACAGTTGGTGCACTGGGGATGGATCTTCAGCTCCCTGGAGCACTGCTCTTGCCACTCAGACGCCTACCATCTCCTGCCTGCAGTACCCTCTGCAGTGAGAGTTGATTCTCCCACTGCTATTAAATCACCTCTTTGGCAGGAAGAGTAGTGCTCAAAGGAGCTGAAGGTCCGCCCCCAGGGCACCACACGCTTCATTTGGACAAGACTTCAAAAAATATTTTTCTCCAATTGTAAGTGACATATATAGCAAAGGTATCATTTTCATCACTGTAATGTGCTCTGTGTAAGAACACTGTTTGGCATTGTTCTGGGAAATTATGGTACATAGCAGTCTTGTGTGGGGTATATTTATTTTGTATTGTGGTATTTATTATTAACATAAATTATATTGTGAAACAAAAACTGACGGTGTCCATTTTGCAGAGTCTTTTTTTTTTTTTTCCCTTCAATATTTGTGCTCTTCAGGCTTTAACATTGTTGACAAAGCCAGGTTAGAGCCATTAAATAATTGAAAAACATATACCTTTTTATTTGATCAATCTGTGTAAGAACAGCATTCACTACACGAATAGCATCAGATGGTTCAGTGCCTGCTCTGGACGCACTTCGTGCTGCAGTGAGACTTTCAACCTAAATATGAGAAAATATTTACTTCTGCAAATGCTAAAGTCAGTCAAAGTTGTCAATTTAACCTGAAGAACAATTATTATTTTTATTATATTTATTAAAAATGCAGGTAAATTCTGTTATATTTCTACAGTAATAGCTTACATACCCCTATACATGCATCAACTACAAAAACTCATTCTCTCAAAAACAATGACAGAAGACAAGCAATATTTTGCTGTTATTCATTACTAAGTTAAAAATCTATACTGCACCTAGCCGACTGTGACAGATACCAAAATCAATTTTTTTTGAGATTGCACAGCAATATATATATATATATATATATATATATATATATATATATATATATATAATTTTTTTTTTAAAGGTGTAGGAGTTAAAGAAATGCCAAAATCGCAGAAATGCGCCAAGCTATTTTATGCATGCAAAATAAGTAGGAGCTTACATAAGTATATAATTTTCTATCCCACTATGAAAATTGAAGCAATTTATACGTTCATCTCTACTGATAATCGGTATTGCTATTATTTTAGCGTGCAACAGATATCACTTGGGAGGTGTTTAACCGGTTAAGGACCAGGCCCAGAAGTACATTAAGGACCGGGCCTCTTTTTTCAAAACTGACATGTGTCACTTTAAATGGCAATAACTTTGAGACGCTTTAACTTACACAAGTGATTTTGAAATTGTTTTTTCGTAACACATTATACTTCATGTTAGTGGTAAACACTAATCAATATTTTTGTATTTATTTATAAAAAAACTAGCAAATTTGATGGAAATTTGGAAAAAATTGCAATTTTCAAAATGTGAAATTCTCTGCTTTTCAGGCAGATAGTCATACCATCCAAATACATGAATAAATATTATCTCCCATATCTCTGCTTTATATCGGCATCATCTTTTGATCGTCTTTTAATTCATTTTGGATGTTACAAGGCTTACAAGTGTAACAGCAATTTTCCAGATTTACAAGAAAATTCCTCAAACTAATTTTTTAGGGACCACTTCAGTTCTGAAAGGAATTATAAAGGCCTATATAATAGAAACCCCCATAAATCACCCCATTTTCAAAACTACACCCCTCAAATTATTCAAAACAGCATTTGGGATGTTTGTTAACCCTTTAAGCATTTCATAAGAATAAAAATAATATGGAGGTCAAATTTAGACATTTCATTTTTTTTCACTAATACATTCATTTAGACCTAAAATTAACACATTCACAAAGGGTTAAAGGAGAAAATGCATCTCACATTTTGTTATGCAATTTCTCCCGTGCACAGAAATACCCCACATGTGGGTGTAAACTGATTTTTGGGCACACGGCAGTGCACGAAAGGGAAGGAGTGACACTGGGTGTTTGAACAGCATATTTTGCTGGAATAATTTTCAGGCACCATGTCACATTTGCAGAGCCCTTAGCGTACCAAAACAATGGAAACCCCCCAAAAGTGACCCCATTTTAGAATCTACACCCCTCACGGAATTCATCAAGGGGTATAGTGAGCATTTAGACCGTACAGTTGTTTCACAGATTTTACTAACATTGGAATGTGTAAAAGAAAAATTACTAAAATGTCACTTTATCCCCAAAGTTTTCATTTTCACAAGGGGTTAAAGGAGTAAAAGCCCCCCAAAGTTTGTTAAACAATTTATCCTGAACACGGCAATACCCCATATGTGGCCATATTCTGCTGTATGGGAACATGGCGGGGCTCAGAATGGAAGGAGCGCTATTTTGCTTTTGGATGGCAGATTTTGCTGGAATAATTTTTAGGTGCCATGTCGCATTAGCAGAGCCCCTAGAATACCAATACAGTGGAAACCCCCTAAAAGTGACCCCATTTTGGAAACTACACCCCCCACAAAACATATCAAAGGGTAGAGTGAGCATTTTGACCCTACAGCTGTTTCACAGATTTTATTAACATTGGGACATGAAAATGAAAATTTACTTTTTTTCCAACAAACTGTCAATTTAGCCCCAAATTTTTCATTTTCACAAGAGGATAAAGGAAAAAAAGCTCCCTAAAGTTCGTTACACAATTTCTCCTGAACACAGAAATGCCCCATATGTGGTAATAATCTACTGTATGGGAACATGGCGGGGCTCAGAATGGAAAGAGCGCTATTTGGCTTTTGAAGGGCAGATTCTGCTGGAATATTTTTCAGGTGCCATGTCGCATTTGCAGAGCCCCTAGTGTACCAATAAAGTGGAAACCCCCTAAAAGTGACCCCATTTTGGAAACTACACCCCTCATAGAATTTATCTAGGGGTTTGGTGAGCATTTTGGCCTCACAGCTGATTCACAGATTTTATTAACAATGGGACGTAAAAATGAAAAATTACTTTTTTTTCCAATTAATCGTCCATTTAGCGCCATATTTTTAATTTTGCAAGTAGCTGAAGAATTAAAAGCCCCCCAGAGTTTGTTACACAATTTCTTCTTAACACGGCAATACCCCATATGTGGCCATAATCTGCTGTATGGGTATACGGTGGGGCTCAGAATGGAAAGAGCGTTATTTGGCTTTTAGAAAGCAGATGTGGCTGGAATAGTTCTCAGGTGCCATGTCGCATTAGCTGAGCCCCTAAAGTATCAATACAATGGAAACCCCCCATTGTGACCCCATTTTAGAAACTACACAGGTGACAGTAAACTGGAATTCACCAAGAAGTGACCCCATTTTGTAGGGACAATTTTAGGGCCTCTGCAAATGTGATGTGGTGTCCAAAAACAAAGAATATAAATCTGCACTCCAAAAGCACATATTGCTCCTTCACATCTGCGCCCTGCTGGGTACCCAAATAGCGGTGTATGCCCACATGTATGACACTGGTGTACCCCCGGATAACGGACTTAATGCCATATGTGGGTATAAATGGCTGTTTGGGCACAGCCGGGCACAGAAGGGAAGGAGCGCTATTTTGGTTTTTGGAGCACAGTTTGGTTTTAGGACACCATGCCACTTTTGCAAAGCCCCTGAATTGCCAATAAAGTGGAATCCGCAGACATGTCACCCCATTTTGGACACTAGCCCACTCATGGGATTTATCAAGTGGTGTAGCGAGCATTTTTAACCCCTGAGTGTTGCATTTATTTAGTTTCCAGAAATGAAATCACAGCTGATAATGAGAAGTTAAATATGAAAAATTTCCAGAGATTCGCCATTTTAGTGCCCGATATGTTGTGCCCAACTTATGTCAGCAGAGACACTCCAAAAACTGGTAAGCGGGTATCCCGGGCACAACAGCTTTTAGAGCGTTCATCTCTGATACAAGGCGGGCACAACATATTACGCACTGAAATGACGTATTCCTGGAAAAATGGTCATTTTCACCTTTCACAATCAGCTTCGTATTCATTTATGGATAATAAGTTATAGCAACACTTGGGGGTTAAAAATGCTCTCTGTACCCCTGGAGAAATCCTTCAGGGGTGTAGTTTCCAAAATAAGGTCTCATATCAGGGGATTCCACTTTACTGGCGTTTCAGATCTACAAAAGTGTCATGGCATCCAAAAACCAAACCGTCTGTGCTCCAAAAACCCAATAACCCTTCTTCCCTTTTGCGTCCAGCTGTGCCCTAATATCAGTTTATACTCACATATGACATTACGTCCGATATAACGGGTACACCAGTGTCATACATGTGTCATAAACTGCAGTTTGGGCGCACAGCAGGGCGCAGAAGCGAAGGAGCGCGATGCGGCTTTTGGAGTACAGATTTTGATGTTTGGTATCTGGATGCCATGTCATGTTTGTAGAGCCTGTAAGGTACCAGAAAAGTGGATTCCCCAAAGGAGTGACCCCATTTTGAAAAATGCACCCCTCAAAGAATTTATCAGGGGGTGTAGTGAGTATTAGTATCCGGACGTGACTGCACAGCGGATGGCGAAGAGGGAATATATAAGCTGTGCGGAGAACATTGCAGACACCAAATTCCCTACTATGTCCCAGTAGCTCCTATGATTGGGGGAGTCACTCTGGGGGTCACTTTGGGGGTCACTTCTGGTGTTTTTTCGCTCATAAGCTGTAAATCTGAGGTGTCCCCTGATATTCGCTCGCACAGCTTATATATTCCCTATCTGCCGCAGCCAGTTGTGTTCTAATAATTTGGCGATTTTTGGGGGGTTTTGCCTTGACATTGCTAGATGCTATATTTTCTTTATTTTTCTGGTGACATGGCCATATAAGGGCTTGTTGTTTGCAGGATGAGATGCATTTTGTAATGGCACCATCTTTGGGTGCCTACAACTTACTGATTACATTTTATTAACTCTTTCTTGCTGGATTAAAAAAAAAAAAAATCAATCCTGCATTGAGTTTTACATTTTAAATTTTTCGCCATGCAGCGTACAGCATAAGTAACATGTGTCCTTTATTCTGCGGGTCGGTACGGTTACGGCGATACCTCATTTATGTTATTTTTTTATGCGATACTAAGTCTGCAGAACAAAAACACATTTGGGGACATAAATCAGTGATTTTTGCATCGCCATCTTCTGAGAGGCGTAACATTTTTATTTTTCGGTTGACAGTGTTGGTTGAGGGCTTATTTTTTGCGGGAAAATGTGCGCTTTTTATTGGCACTGTTGTGGGGTGAATATGACTTTTTGATCACTTTTTATAGCATATTTTGTAGGATGAGATGGCAAAAAATCATTATTTCCGGCGAGTTTTTTCCGGTTTTTTTTTCCGACGTTCACCGTGTACATTAAATATTATTTCAGTTTTATTGTACAGGTTGTTACGGACGCGGCGGTACCAAATATGCATTGCTTTTTTTAATTTTTAGTGCTTTTTTTTATATAATTCATTTTGTATAGAAAAAAGGGATTTTTGGACTTTAGAACTTTATTACTTTTTTCATACACTTTATTTTTTTTTTTTTAACTTTTTTTTAACTTTTTCATGTGTCCCTTTAGGACACTTGAATCAGTTGATGCTTTGATGAAAGCATCAGCTGATTCTACACAGTAGCAGACAGGACACGAGCAGGACATGAGCCTGCTCGTGTCCTGTAAGCTGCAGAGGAAGTGAGACACATCGCTCACTTCCTCCACCGCCTGGCAGGATCACCAGGTATGTGGGGGCTCCGGTAGTCTGGGGTCACTGGCCAGACCCCAGACTACCTTCTACTGACATCGGCACCCCCCGATCTCGCCGCGGGGGGTGCCGATCTGGTTAACTTGTCGGCGGATCCCTTTCGATCGCGCCGCGATGTTTGACGGCGCGATCGAAAGGGTTAACACGTCCAGTCGGACTCAGTTCCGACTGGACGTTATGGAGGAAGGGGTTAGGTGTTAGTAACACCTAACCCCTGTCCCCCCCGCACCCCTCCCCCCGCCAGAAAGGTACCTAAAGGCCGGACGTATTTCGGCAATAGTCCGGTCTTTAGGTACCAGCACATGAGGCCGTAAATTTACGTACGGCGGTCCTCATGTGGTTAAAGATCAGGTATGGACACAAATGTAAACTTTATTGGTGACTTTGTATATGTATACTGTGGTAGCGCCAGGGAAAGTTTCCTACCCCATTCCCATAGTGGTGCACGCTGCATTCGGTATCCGGTTGCTTGGCATAGGCACAATTGTGACATAGAGATCTTAAAGCCAAAAATCTATTTAAGGCTGCAAACGCGGCGGAAAAAACCTGGAATTTTACAGTGACAGCAAAGTGGATTCTAGCAAATCGCATCCCCCATGTTGCATATAACAAGCACTGCTGATACACCGTTGCAGTTTTGGAAATCGCAGCACGTCACTTATACCTACAAAAACACCAGCTCTTTCCCTATAGGTATAATTGAAGCAGAAAGCTGCAGAGGAAAACTCTGCAATCTTTCTGTCAAAAGAGCTGCCGGAAGAACCACCATGCATTGCCGCTGTCGTTTTTCCCACAACGATTTTTTGCTGCGGGATTACCACATGGGGCCTTAGGTTAAAAATGACTTACCTCATCTATTAGCACAAATACTAGAGAATCCTTGTCATCAATGACTTCATGAATCTTCTGAAACATCTTTGTAACTAGCTTGCCACTCTGAAAACACAAGTGAAATAAATGTGATTAGGTGTAATATTTATACAAATAAAATATTCACAGCAACATTATTATTCATACAAAGCTACATAATACAACTTGTTTACATTAAAAATAGTTTGGGCCGCTTAATATAGCATTGAGTGTCAAAAACTTCAAGCAAACCTGCAGCTTTTGATCAAGTTTTATTCAGAATTCTTTCAGGCCGGGGCCCAACAAAGCGGAAAAATTGTAGAAAAAAAATGTGGCGGTTTACAGTCCCTGCATAGTGGATGGGATTTTAGAGAACTCCATCCATACACTGCAGAAACACGTGCAGTAGATACGCTACGATTCTTGCCTGGACAACCTCTTTAAGGCATTTGAAGAGTAGCGATTCATGAACAATCAGCTTAAAATGCACTGACCTTCAGCTGCACTGACAACTTTCAGAGATGGCATAGTATTTTGGGACCAATTTACAGCGGTGCTTGGATTTTTGAGTGGTCATGTTGTGGATGAATGGTATGGTAGAGTTTCATTTTATGACTTTTCCCCTCCTCCCCCTTTTGTTCACACAATTATATATTTGATATATATATATATATATATATATATATATATATATATATATATATATATTTTTTTTTTTAAAAGTCACCAATTTTAATGGTGGGTCAATTAATAACGTTCGTTTCTAAAAAAAAAAAAAAAAAAAAAACTTATTGGTCCAAAATAGATTCCAAACGTTTACACAGACAAAATAGTCAATGGGTGTCTGTCAAAAAAACTGTCCGTGATTGACAAAACCACTCCCCACTTTTTTCATTCTGAGCATGTGCAGAGGGAAAAACGGATTGCAAAACGGACACAGACTACTATCTTTTGGTAATCAGTTTGTGCTTGTCTTTCATAGACCTTAATGGTAAATGAAACTGATTTATTGCTGTCCATCTGGAAGTCTTATTGTTTGGACGGAGAAAAAGTCATTCAAGTACAAAAGATAAATCCTCCAAGGTCCATTCATCCAGGCCTAATCTGATGCAATACATCAGCATCCCATCACAGCTAGACTTTGGAGAAAAATGAAGAAAAATTCCTCTTCATTTTCCGCCACGTGGACATACACTTAATTTTGCTAAAGCCGAATTTTCAGCTAGGAAAATTTCCTGTGTGAACTGCCCCTAATACAGAAAGTGAAGAGGTAGCATGATTTGGACAGTCACATGATACTGCTGGGAAACTGAACCAAGCATGATAATTATGGAAGAATGTGCATGGTAAGAATATTACCTACAGTACTATTTACTCCATGTCTATTACAAACTGGATAAAAAATAAAAAATTGTTCCAAGAGTGTTGCTTTATGTGGATTGACAGTTCCTTTGCAACTATTTTTCAAGTCCCATGCAGACAAAAGCAATGTATCAATAAATTATCCATTCATGCCAAGTACTACAGTTATAGTAAAGGAATTACATTTACTTTTCATCTTTATTTAATATGCTTACCTCTGAAAACCATTTTGAGAATAGACTGTGGCTATTAATCTCTATGAGTTGACCATATCTATATCTAGAAAATAAAAATGTACAGGGTTAATCACTATAATCATTTTAATGTCTAAAGAAAAAAAGTCAACAGCCACCCATTAAGATTTCTTGTCTTACTTATGCTTCGTTCACACTTGCTCCCCTGTCTAGTATTTGCCCTTTCACCGGGTTTCCGTCCTCAGCTCCGGCGAAACTGGACAGGGGATGGAACCCCAGCGGTCAGCTTTAAAACCCATTCACTTGAATAAGTTTGTAAAGGTGACTGCCAGTGTCCGCCCGCGGCCTGTCCGTGGAGAAACACGTTTTTTGGGTTTTTTTTAGCTGGACACAAAAACGGACATGCAGGACTTTATGTCCGGCTAAAAAAAACCTTGCTTGACCATTTGCTCTTTATTTAGGAGCGTTTAATCCTAATCCATTTTACAAACCATTGACTACACTGCAGAAACTGTAGCTTGCAGCAGGAGGAGAAAGTCACTTTTAGGCTCAGTCCAGAAGGGGTTAAAATGTTGACATGAATTTCAACCACTATTGGTGAGGCCGTATTAGAAAACAAATGCTTGAGAAGATTTATATTATAAATAGCACTACCTGCTTGACAATCTGATGGACAGCTTCTGAGCCAATGCTTTACAAAGTGATGTTTTCCCAGTACCAGGTGGGCCTAATAGATGGGATGTAAAAACAGGGCATGTGACAAAAATCAGATTATACAATTCTAAGCAGTTTTCCAAATCATACCAATTTCTGTATCATGGTTATATTTTTAAAGAGACCATTTTAGAACTGTTCAAAAAACCTGAAAACTCACACAACACAATAAAAACTCACCATGCAAAAGGACAACTCTGTTCCATGCAATCAAATTGCTATCAACATTTTTGTCAGAAAACAGCAGCGTTGTTGTAACATAATCTAAAAGCTAAAGAAAAAATGATGACCATTTATATAGCAATTATTAAATACAGTAGGACATTGAATGTGAATCATATGTCCTGTAAGACCGCTTATTCCTTGTGTGAATCACATTACATTACATGAAACAAGAGACTCCCAAGGTTATTTATTTGGTTACAGGGAATAGGAGAAGTCAGATGTAAATTGTATGCAAATTTAAGTAACCATTTAGCCCTCGTAATATTTTTTTTCTTTCCACATTGAGCATACTTACATTTGACTTTATTTTGCTGTCATATATCAAACTTTCCCAGAGCCTATGAAAGTCAGCTGAAAAGACAAAAATCAAAGAATAAAGCACGAGTGCTACATTGTATATACTCACAGTAAACATTACTTAACCACTAAAGTATATCTGTCATTTCAATTGACTTTTCACAAAAAGCTGCCATCTCTATTGAACGCCAACCATCAGCCTACGCATGGGTTTACTTTTATTTTTCTCCTTGTCACTTCTCCCTCATTCCCTCTCCATAGACCATGGAGCCCCCTGAACCTGTGGCATATACCTCTTGGGGTATGTGTAAAGCAGGATGAGAACCACTGGGTTAGCCTTATTTGATACACTTTCACGCGTTCTCCAGCTGAGAACAATGTGGAGTGTACGCAACTGTATAGCACACTGCCCCACAGAGTACTTTGGCATAACTGGAAAAAAAACAGTACAGAAAGTTCCCAAAAATGTTTGCAAGCTGTTAACTTTAGATCCACAATGCCCATGAGAAAACTTCCTCTGACAATATATAAACAATGATGGCAATGATTTTGACCAGTCTGATGTAAATTAGTGCACATGTAAATCAAAGTGAATGAAACACTGGTTGAGAAATCCATAGCAAGCCTTGGGATCTCCATCATAATGTTTCGATATAGGAAAAAGAAGACCAAATGAACCACTGTGTAGAGGAGGATGTTGCTAAAATAAGGAACTGTAAATTGCAGGGTGCTTGGAGCAGGAGTAACCAGGAGCATAAGTACCATGGTAGCAGCTGTAGCGTCTGCCATAGGATCCGAGATCTAAGAGGGGCCCATGGGAGGCGAGAAAACATAAAAAACAATGTTACTCGCCTCTCCTGAGATCTGATGTGACTCCCTGCAATTTTCAGGGAGTGCGTTGGAGCCCAGGAGAGATAA
Organism: Leptodactylus fuscus; assembly: GCF_031893055.1. Taxonomy (NCBI): domain Eukaryota; kingdom Metazoa; phylum Chordata; class Amphibia; order Anura; family Leptodactylidae; genus Leptodactylus; species Leptodactylus fuscus. The sequence continues at coordinate 135,577,528 of NC_134268.1, forward strand.
GTAATGCTGTTTTTTATGTTTGTCAGCTTCTCTGAGCATTATACTCTGGTTTCTGAAAAGACACCAGAGTACAATAATAGTTTATGGGTGGTCACTATGGAACATTACACTGTACGCAGGGGCCACTGTGGGGGATAATACTGTGCGCAGAGGCACAGTAAAATTATTTAAGGAACCTCAAATTTGGTATTTTCTGAAATAATACCTGTACCATAGGCCAGACAGGAGATTAGGAGGTAAGCAATTGGTCAATAGTTAGTGCAGCTATGAGGCTTTGGGATTTTAGAGAATTGGGCCGACAACTGGTTCTATGCTAGGGATGGGGTGCACCTCAATAGGAGGGTGCTGGGGGAGAAGATGGCTAGGCGGTGGGTGGAGTTTTTAAACTAGGAACTTGAGGGAGAATCATAATAGACATATAATGTATGTAATGTAATAGATATTCGAGACAAAGAACAAGAGCTAAGGAAGTTAACTGGGATGAAGCGATGGGGAGGTGAGAACAGTCATTAGGGAGAGGAGGAGGATAAACACATAAAATGTATGTATACTAATGCCAGTTTAAATAACGAGAAGTGACAGTATTGGAAGAGGACTATGACATAGTAAGACATGGCTGGACTCTAGCTATGATTGGGCTATAAATATACAGGGAGTTTGTTTATAAAAGAGCATACAAATAGGAAAGAAGAACGGCTTTGTTTATATATGTATTATCCTTATGGGTAGAAGTAAGAGGAGGGATAAAGAGTAATAAAACACTGTTACGAGTTTGTTATAAGTACCCAAACATAATGGAAGAAGCAGAAAATCTAATAAGACAAACAGATGAGGCCACGGAACATAATTAAGTTATTACTTTGGGGGACTTCACCTACTCCAAACTAGTAGCAGCGTGGACAGCACCATAGTATATAGCACTAAAGCGGATGTCAGGAAAGGGTTAAATAAATATTTTTTAAAAAAAATCAACAACGTTTTAAAGTACTAAAACAATAAGACTATGTTCACACAGTGGAAAATTCCTCTTCATTTTCCTCTGCTGGCATTTTCGCCTGTGACGAGATGCTGATGCAGTGCATCCCACTTCTATGGCCAAGATGTAAGGGCCTAATCAGCTAGGAGTCTTGAGCTACGGACTTCGTGGCTGAATCAGCCGCAGGATACATGGCAAGATTGGGGCAGAAAGTTTATTTTTTCCTTGTCCTTTTTCTGGGCAAAATTTGCAGCAAATTCCGTCATGTGAACACAACCTAAGGTAGTGACGCAGCATTAAAAAATTCTAAAGAGAAAAACAGATTGTATAAAAGACAAAGGCTTCAAAGATCGAGGCAGAGGGAATAATTGCCAAGGAAATTAAAATAATCCAGAATTATTCCACAATTACATAAATAATATAAAAGAAAAAACTGACAATATGGGCCCTCTCAAAAATAATCTGGTATATAAAAGGTCTCTACTGTAGTTACACTGAAAATTCATTGACCATAGACATGACTGGGTTCACATTGGCTCAGTTATGGGAAAGAGCCCCATAGGGTTTATTTTGCCTTCCTCTTCCTCTCAACAATGTAGGGTTATAAATTCAACTTGATAGACCTGTGTCTTCTTCAAACCTATGTAGCATATTCTCTGGGTTAGCGCCCAGCATCAGACCTACAAAATTTTTAGAATTTTTTTTTAAATAAAAATCCTCCAAAAAAAATAAATTAAAAAATGTTTAACATAAAAGTTGATTGAAAAAAGTAATTTTATGGTGATACATTAATATTTTGGTTATGGAGGAGGACTCTGAACATTGACTCCTCAAAAAGTGAAGAACTACAGGCTGCTTGAAGATAAGGAAGGTGTCCTTTCATATTACAAAATTTCATATATTTGCATATACTGTTCTATGTTCTACACTCTTTCCATTACTCCCATTTACCTCTACAGAAGTTAAAAGGAGTCTACCACCTATCCCAAGCATATTCAACTGCCTCCACAGTGTTATAGAGCAAAAGACAATGATTAACAACATACGTTTATCATGTATGTCACATTTATAGATTTGTAGAAAATCAACTATGACACTTTAAGCAAATGAGGCAATTGATGCACCGGGGGTTGGATATCAGTTTCCCAAAGCACTGCTGTTGCTGCTCAGACCCGCTACGATCTCCAGCCTGCACAATCCCATGCAGTAACAATTGATCCTCCCATTCCTCTGATTTCCAAGTTGTCTTTCTCCAAATCTACAAAAGTGACATAAATAATTGATGTGTGCTATATGCCATCACTGTAATGTGCTGTGTAACATTGTGTTGACAGTTGAATATTCATGGGGTTGTGGAAATAGCACTCCAAGCTTGCCATTTTCCGTATCTCGCAACCAACATAGGGAGGCAGAGACAGGGCTATTCACATCTTAGCCATGAAAGGCTGTTATTTATCAAGGCTGGCATTTCATACATCAGATCTCCTGCACTCCAGATTGAGATGTGTCTAATTTATTAAGAGGCACGTGCTTTATAAAATTAGTCACATCATTCTTGTCTCTGTGCTCCAGAACCAGGAGAATGATAATTTTCCTATGTCACCAATTTGTACGATACATGCAAGTGAAAGACAAGATTTTATCAAAAGAATTCTCACCAGCAGGTAGGAGCCAGTGGTTAGCTGCCACAAGCTCCTCATTCTCTTCTTCTAAATTCTCTGTACTTGGTCCTTCTTCATTCAGTTGAAATACATGAATACATATATTGCACTTTGTAAGCTCAATAGGCTTAAACACAAAAAAAAGTCAAATACATTAACTGTAACAGCACATCGAAAAACAGCAAAAGCAACAAAAAAAAGTGCAAAATACTGCAACATTGCAGAATATTGTAACAATCATGTAAAGCTAGGGTCACATCTGTGTGGTAATCACCAGTGCAGATATGTCTAAAATCAGATCAGATGGACATCCAATGGACCTTATTATAGTCAAAGAAAAGATCTATTTTGCTGTTCTTTGGGTTCTCTGACAACCAGAAGAAATGAAATACCGATCTAGGTGTAAACCTAACATTAAAGTGTTGTCCCATCACAAGGATCCTATCTATTCTGCTAGTTTATGTGGATTTAAGACTTTTCCTAAATGCATTACTTTATAAAAACTGTTTTTTTTGGCCGCTATCTTAATTTATTAACTTCATTGTTTACACTCCGTTTCTATGACCCTTGGGATTATCTGCTCATTTGTCAAGTGATGTAGCTGCCTGCTCTCAGGGGGGGAGGGGCTGGGAGCAGCTCTGAGCTGTTTGAGAAGCTCTGCTACTTAAATGACACAGAAAGAGGAGGTGAGAGCTCTGGGATTTCTTATCAGTCGGTTTAATTGAATTTGGCTGATAAGGGCTGAGATAGGGAGTCCGATACCTCTGTATGTAATGCAAGCTGACTCAAATCCAGCTCTGCTACATCAGCTTCACACTGTGGTAATTCATTTACAACCAATCCCGTGCAAGTGAAACCCCGCCCACCTATGTGCCGAGAGACGCAGGAAGTGAAGAGAGCACAACAGCCTGCAGGTTAGTGAACAAGCGTCATGAGAATACCCCTTTAAAGATATTCCTACGTGCTAGGGAGAAAAAAAACGGGATTCAAATGCACTTAAGACACCTTAGTTATGTGCCAAGTATATTTACTTGAAGCATGAATTAAAAATATACAATAAAAAAAATATTTTTTCTTACTATTTCAATGTGTTAACCTTTGTTAAGAGGTTAAACATTTTCTTACCTTTCTGTCCTTTAGCTCTGTATCCACTACAGCGACAGAGTTCACATGTTTAATCAAAAAAGGGTCATCAAATTCTGTCCAGGTGTAATCTCCAAATACAAGGCAGTGTCTGTGTACTAACTGTATCACATGAGCTTTCACATCTTCAATCTTCGCAGTGCTGGAGCATGAAAATAAAATACTAATGTATTAATGGTCACAGCAACAAACAAAAGGTACTGTTAACCGATCAAAAGATAGTAAATATACAGTCACAATAAATTAAATGAAAGGGAATGTGTCGTCAGAAAATGGACATACTTCAAAACAGAAGCGTGTTTCTCCCTTCTGCATTTCCTTATTGAGGGAAATAAACCCTGCACATATACTGAAATTCCAAAAACAATATGGCGTGAATTATTATATTTATTTATTTTTTTATGTAGATTGTGAGCCCCATATAGAGCTCACAATGTACATTTTTTTTCTTCCTATCAGTATGTCTTTGTATGTTCTTCCCATGATTGTATGTATTTTCTCCCATTCTACAAACTCCAGATGTTGTTCCTGGCGGAACTCGAACCCAGGACTCCAGTGCTGCAAGGCTGCAGTGCTAACCACTGAGCGACGGTGTTGCCCCAACTGACGTGAATTAGTAACAAATGAACATCCAAAAGTGGTGAAATTAAAAGCCAACATATACCTCAGCACTTTACAAATCAGAAGTTACATGAGCAGACAGTATTAGACGACAACGTAGTGTGACAAAAAAAAATAAAAAATTACCATATCACACAATAGGAGTGAGGGCCCTGCTTGCAAAAGCTTACAATCTATGAGGAAACAGGGAGACACCAGAAATGAGATGAACTGTTCAGTACAATGGTCCAGCCATCTTTTAATAAAGTCATACAGTGGCTTCCATAAGTATTCACACCCCTTGAACTTTTTCACATTTTGTCACTTTCCAACCACAAATTTAAATGTATTTTATTGAGATTTTAAGTGATAGACTAACACAAACACAAATTACAAAATAATTGTAAAGTGGAAGAAAAATGATACATGGATTTCAAAATTTTAATCAAATAATGGGGTATGTCTCTACCAGTTTTCTGCATCTAGAGACTTTGGCCCATTCTTCTTTGAAAAAAGCACAGGCTCAGCCAGATTGGAAGGAGAGCGTCTGTGAACAGCAATTTTCATGTCTTGCCACAAATGCTCAAGGGGATTTAGGTCTGGACTTTGACTGGGCCATTCTAACACATGAATATTCTTTGATCTAAACCATTCCACTGTAACTCTGCCTGTATATTTAGGGTCATTGTCTTGCTGGAAGGTGAATCTCCTTCCCAATCTCAAGTCTTTTGTAACCTCCAACAGGTTTTCTTCCAGGATTGCCCTGTATTTAGCTCCATCCATCTTCCCATCAGCTCTGGCCAGCTTCCCTGTCCACAGCATGATGCTGCCACCTCCATGTTTGACAGTGGGGATGGTGTGCTCAGGGTGATGAGCAGTGTTAATTTTCTGCCATACATAGCGCTTTGCATTTAGGCCAAAAAGTTCAACTTTGGTCTCATCTGACCAGAGCACCTTCTTCCACGTGTTTGATGTGTTCCTTTTATGGCTTGTAGCAAACTGCAAATGGCACTTCTTTTCTTCTATGTCTATCTTTCACCAATTGTTTTCATCTTGCCACTCTTCCCTAAAGGCCAGATTTGTGGAGTCCACAACTTATAGTTGTACTGTGGACAGATTCTCCGACCTGAGCTATGGATTTCTGCAGCTCCTCCATAGTGACCATGGGCCTCTTGGCTGCTTCTCTAACCAGTGCTCTCCTTGCTCAATCTGTCAGTTTAGGTGGAAGGCCATGTCTTGGTAGGTTTACAGTTATAGAATACTTTTTAATTTTTGGATTGATCACTGCTCCTTGGGATATGTTTTAATAACCTAACCCTGCTTTAGGCCGGGGCCCCACGAGACGTAAACGCCGCGATTTGCCTGCGGCGGAAACGCTGCAGGAAAAATCACGGCTTTTACAGTGCAAGCAAAGGGGATGGGATTCATGTGAATCCCATGCCCACTGTGCGCAGTGCGGACAAGCTGTGATTTGCAAAGTCGGTGCAGCTTTGCAAATCGCAACATGTCAATTATATCTACAGAAACGCCGTTGGCTTTCCCGTAGATATAATGTTAAGAGAAAGTCCGCAGAGGAAAACTCTGCGAACTTTCTCTTAAAAGCGCTGCGGAAAGAACCTCAATGCGTTCACACTGCAGTTCTTCCGCAATGCTTTAACGCTGTGATTACGGCCCATGGGGCCTTAGTCTTAAAGGGGTTTTCCAGGCAAAAAAAAAAACAAAAACATTTTTTAAAAAAGGTCTATTAGTGCTGTTAATGGATTATTAAATGCCAACAAATAACTTTAGCAGTGTTTTGAGTGATTTCTGGGGCTCAGCAAGCTAATAGTACCCTCTGCATTTGTTTACATCCCTAACGCCTGGTTCACATCTGCATTCGGGGAGTCCACATGGGAACCCCGAAGGGAATACCGAATGCATTGAAAAGCGGTAAGCTTATGAAAGCAGACGGACTCCATAGATCACAAACACTTCCTCTGGTCCATGTTCAGTGTGGTACACACCATTTCACCTAACAGCACAATGAGTATCTGTAGCCCTATATACAGGCCCACTGACTCATTACATTGTAGACTGTAGACACCTGTGACGCATCATATTATTTTCAGGGGTACCATCATTTCTGTTCAGGCCTGTTTCATGAGTTTTATTTATTTGTTTTATTCTGTTGAAGCATGGTTGAAAAGCAATGTTTGACTTTCATTTGTTCATTTTCATACTGTAGAATTTTTATGTATTATTACTTTCGTCAGATTCAAGTTATTTCTGTGACCATTGTGGGTTTTTCTTTCATTAAACGAGAGGAACCAACAATTTTGTCCATGTGTGTATGTGTGTGCGAAAGATCATGTCACATATGTGGGCATTGCTATATATCACGCAAGTGATTCAGATATGTGATGTTACAAAACCACAAATCATAGTTTACAAACTTGTTCAACCCTCTCATAAACTACTATAGAAGGGAAATATGTCTGCTGGTAGTAGTAGTTCCACATCCGCTGTAAATCCAAACATTATGGCCACAATGTCATTGTGGCTTGTATGTCCCTGTTTATACTGATCTCGGCAATGTAGTTGATGTTTTTCATGTCACTGTGACCTGAGCATCTATAAGATTTTTTTTTTTGTATGTCTAATCCATGTCTAATACATAATACTTTATGTCACACAATAACCACAAAGCTCCACGAATAAATTCTTCTATGACTTATATTGCATATATCAAGATTCCATCCATTTTCTTTTTGCTTTACACATATTTTGATTTGCACACCTATATCACATTGTCCAGCCTACTTTACCATTTTTTTTTTTTTTTTACCAGGATACAGTGTCACAATCATCTTGTGTGCTGTGAACAAAAGTAAAGATCACATAGTTGAACAAGTTTGCCATTATATAAATTCTGTAAAAGTTCTTTTTCTAAAGCTTATTGGTGCTGTTGTAGCACACGGCTTATCTGTATCGTGGTGTATTTATTATCTTATGTCCATATAAGAGGTCATTCACACGGAGTAATGCCGGCGTGTATCACAGCCGTACACGCCGGCGTTACGGCAGACTGCCGAACACTTCCCATTCACTTCAATGGGAGCGCTCCCATTGAAGTGAATGGGAAGTGTTCGGCAGTCTGCCGTAACGCCGGCATGTACGGTTGTAATACACGCCCAGCGTTACTCCGTGTGAATGCCCCCTAACCTATGCGAGATCACACACATATTAATTCTGTATGGGTTGTGTCTAGAATGGAGTAGGTAAGTCTTCCATCCAACAAATAGGATCTAGTCACCTTCCTAGTGAATAGTCTAGAATGGACCTGCGACTGAAACCGAGATAGCCTTAGTACAGCACTCTGCTATCTCTATTGCCTTCATTAAAGTAAAAGAGTGAGGGATGCCTCTGCATCATCCAAGGGCTGCATCTGCCTTCGCTGTGGCTACATTGTCAACAAGGGTAAAACACCTCACCCCCATTCTTGGGATCTTTGTAGGTCTCAGTAGTCAGGCCCCCACCAATCAGCAATTTACTTCTATCCTCTTGGTAAAAGGATAAAAAAAAAAAAAAAAAAAAAAAAAAAAAAGAGTGTACACTGTAAGCAATTAACAGACATCCCTACAATACAAACCTGTGGGATTTTTGATGTACTTCTACATGTACGTGAAGAGAATCAACTAAAATTGGAAGGGCTTGTTTTAGATCTCCTGCTGCTTCATCCATTCTCTTTGGTAGATTCTGTTTAAATAAAATAAAAGATAGAATTCGGAAATATTTTATTGTAACAAATGGTAGTCAAACACATTAGATAAACTTAACAAAACACAATTCCTGATTCATGCATAACTGCGAAAAGAAAAATCCATTCCATTACATTATGTGCATAGAATTTAGCAAAAATTGAATAGACCAGTTACAATTTCTGTAACAAATCTGCTACTTATACAACATGCCAACTGCATATAGCCATAAAGAAAGAAAAATAGTTTATTATTTAAACGGGTTGTCCAGACAAAACTAGACGTTAAATTTAATCTTTAAATAGGCCGGAGGCAGTGAAAGGGAGAAAAAACAAAAACAAAACTATACTAGTGCCTCCCAGCACGGTCCAGTCTTCTTGGTCCAACGATGATATATGTAGTGTAACACGTAACTACTGAGGACTACTAGTCCTACCTTTCTTCTTCTGTTTCTGACATCCGTTTTTGAATTAACGGTCACATGGCAGTGCTTGAAATGGAAAGAGCACCAATTGGTTTTTGAAGGATAGATTTTGCTTGGATACTTTTCATGTACCATATCCCATTTGCAGAGCCCCTGAGGTACAAAAACTGTGAAAACCCCCTCATAAGTGACCCCATTTTGGAAACTAGAACGCTATCCACAATTTGTTAAGCAATTTCTCCCGGCGAAATGCCCCACATGTGGATATAAAATTCTGCGTTGGTGCACAGCCTGGAAGGAGCACCACTCAGCTTTTTGGAGGGCAGTTTTAGCTGAAATTGGTTTCAGTTGCCATGTTGAATGGCAGAGCCCCTGAGGTACTCAGCACCGTGGAACGCCCCAAGAAATGACCTTAATTTATAAACTAGACCCCTCAAGGATTTATCAAGCACCCAAATGTGTTTCACCAAATTTATTACCAATGGGATGTGAAAAAGAAAAATAACTTTTTTTTTCCAATAAAATGTCACATTAGGCCCTCCCTCATTTTCAGGTGCCTTGACGCATTTACCCACAAGGTACTAATGCAATGAAGAATAACAAGAAGTGACTTGATTTTGGAAACTGCACCCCTCAAAGGGAATAGTGATCATTATGACCCCAAAGACGCTTTCCAAAAAAGAAATACGCAGCAGATGGTGCAAAATGAAAATTTTAATTTTTCCCAGATAGGTCATTTCAGTGCCCAATTTGCCATGTCCATCGCATAGCACTGTGAAAAGTCAGCTTTCCAGTTATTGTGCCGTTTTCTATTTTTACATGAAACATTTCATATCATCAGAAATTTGGATTTTTAAGGCTTTATTCATGTATTTTTTTTGTCTTCTGATCGCTAGTTCAACATGTACTGTATACACCACAAAACACTTATACTGCACAGCAAAGGAGGCTGACAAGCTATAAGGACACAAAGGCTCATAGCCTACATTATGGGCAGGATCAACCAGGTATGTGGCAAAGCAGCGGCGGGGCAGACAAATCTGAACACTGGCACCCCTGAACATGTTGTGGGGAGCTAGAGGATGGGGAAAAAGTACAGCCCTAATATATAGTAAAACCCCTGAAATGAACCCTCCTGTGGTCATCTTGGGGGTTAACAACCGTGATCAGAGTTCAGCTAGGCACGGTGTGCACATAATTTCTGTAATAGTAATAGCATGGCAACTTGCGGGAAGTGCTTCTCTATTATGGGTGATGTTGGGAAAGTGTTAAAGATTTTCTCTAACTATCTCATTGCTGACAGTCTGTTGTCTTCATTGGTTGCTGATGGATACAACCTTGAAAGCAAAGCCTTTCTATACCCTGAAAACCAACCATGACTTTCTTATTATAGTCAACTTTTCTTCTTATATGTGTAGTGTCTCTATCTGATAACCTGTCCACAATATTACAAGTCCCAGACAACAGAAGGTCCCTGCATTCATGGCCATATCCATAGACAACAGGCTGTCACCACTAAAACGGTTAGAAAAAAATCCATCAAAGTCTGGCTATTTATATTAAAAAAATGTTTAACTTTAATGATGAGATCCAACAGAAACAGCGTTGTCCACACCTGGGAATCTGTTCCTTTTGGAATGGAAATACTAGTTTGACAGTAATCCCCACATCTTGTTATTAGGCTTATTGAAAAAAGTCATGCATGAGGTTAAGGGGGCATTGTATTCCTACTTACATCCTGGAAAAAAGATTTGCATATATTTCCCATAATCCCCCAATACAGCGAAAATGGCTTGTAAGTCTCCATACGCCTGTAAAGGTGCCCACCCCCTAAGGAGTGGTATTATCCCCTGACTCTGGTCTATAGTCTCTCACCATGCCAAACTAGCATCCCTACTCTGTGCTGATCAGATCCAACAGATTGAAAAAGCACTGTCCACAGCTGGGAATCTGTTCCTTTTGGAACAGAAATACTAGTTTGGCAACAATCCCTGCATCTTGTTATTAGGCTTATTAAAAAAGTCATGCATGATGTTAAGGGGGCTGTCCTAAGAGACAGCGAAGAGAGGCATTGTTTTCCTACTTACATCCTGGAAAACAGATTTGCATATATATCCCATAACTTTAAATAGTCTGCAAATCTAAATGGCTATGTTTGTTGGACTACCCCTTTGTTGAAGGAGGATAACTTTCCTAGCAGTTGGAATCTCACTGCTAGGATGTCTTTCAAGGACAGCACATAGGTAAAACAAAGCATTTCTGCTCAATCATTCAGAATTACTATGGTGGACATGACAGAGCTATACCAAACAATACAGTACAGTACCTAACATACTGTTGGGTGATTTAGACTGTAGCCCTGTATTGCATAATGACTGACTGTTTGTGCAGTCATATTTTGGCGCTGTAGTATTCAGCAAAATAAATATAAACTAAATAAAAGTGACCACATTTTGGAAAGAAAATTTGCAAGAGGTATATAGTAAGCAGGATTTTCACAGAATTTATTAACATTGGGCAGTAAAAATGAAAAGACACTATTAACCCCTTCCCGCCGATGGCATTTTTTGATTTTCGTTTTTGACTCCCCTCCTTCTAAACCCCATAACTTTTTTATTTCTCCGCTCCCAGAGTCATATGAGGTCTTAATTTTTGCGGGACAATTTTTTCTTCATGATGCCACCATTATTTATTCTATATAATGTACTGGGAAGCAGGAAAAAAATTCAGAATGGGGTGGATTTGAAGAAAAAATGCATTTCTGCGACTTTCTTACGGGCTTTGGTTTTACGGCGTTCACTGTGCAGCCAAAATGACATGTCCCCTATATTCTGTGTTTCGGTACGGTTCCAGGGATACCAAATTTATATGGTTTTATTTACATTTTGACCCCTAAAAAAAATTCCAAAACGGTGTTAAAAATTTTTTTTTCTAAAAGTCGCCATATTCCGATGGCCGTAACTTTTTTATACGTGCGTGTACGGGGATGTATAGGGCGTCTTTTTGCGGGGCCGGGTGTACTTTTTAGTTCTACCATTTTCGGGAAATGTTATTGCTTTGATCACTTTTTATTCAAATTTTTATCAGAATTAAAACAGTGAAAAAACGTCGGTTTGGCACTTTTGACTATTTTTCCTGCTACGGCGTTTACCGAACAGGAAAAATATTTTTATAGATTTGTAGAGCGGGCGATTTCGGACGCGGGGATACCTAACATGTATGTGTTTCACAGTTTTTAACTACTTTTATATGTGTTCTAGAGAAAGGGGGGTGATTTGAACTTTTAATTCTTTTAATATTTTTTAATATTTTTTTTTACTTTTTTTTTTTTTTTGCATTTATTAGACCCCCTAGGGGTGTTGAACCCCAGGGGGTCTGATCACTAATGCAATGCATTACAATGCTAATGAATTGCAATGCATTGCAAAAAATCATCATCTCTTTTGCAGGCTGTATACACCAGCCTGCAAAAGAGAGAATTTGCAGACCGGCTGGGAGCCTTTAACAAGGCTCCCGGCTGTCATGGCAACGGGGGGTCGGCCCTGGAGAATGCTCCAGGAGCCGGCGATCCCTGCCAAAATGGCGGCGCCCATGCGCCGCCGGGAAAATGGCGCCTCCGGCGCCTTTGACAGCAGCGCCGGAGGGGTTAATGCCTCCGATCGGTCCGGGGACCGATCGGAGGCATCAGAGCCGGTTGTCTACTGCTTAAAGCAGTAGACACCCGGCGGCTATGACGGCCGCCCGGCTCCCGGGCGGTCGCCATAGTTACAGACCCGACACGCGCCGTACTATTACGGCGCATGTCGGGAAGGGGTTAAAAACAAAATATCCCAAAAATCAGCGTGCAAATTTCCACATTTTTAAATACGCCAATTCAGTGTCCAATATGGTCACTTTGTGTCAACAAACATAAGCACGACTTTTTAGCGGGTTATTATGGTTATATCAAATTTGTATATGTAGGCAAAAATTGCAGTTTGAGCAGGATGCAGAAGGGAAGGAGTGGTATTTGGAGAATAAAGTGTCTGATAAAAATGAATTTATAAAGCCCCAAAAATTCCCTTTTTTTTTTAATAGAAAATTATATTTAAAAAAACAAAAATTAATAAAAAGAATGCATATTCGGTATCATCGCGTCCGTAACAATCTATATATATAAAAACTCAAAATCTGTAGTAGTCTGCTCCGTACAAATCCACAATTCTTGTCCGATTTGGGTGAAATTTGGCACACCCCCTCTCCACCCACAGTAGCAGAATACTGCGCAAGCGCCCCCCCCCCCCCCCCCCCCCCCGTCATGAGATTTTGGCCCCCGAAGTTATTGTGAAAGAGACGGATTATAGCGACGGTGCCTAAGAGTCGCTGCTAAAGGGGCCACACCACCACACACAACAATCTCACAAACACCATATGAATATCACACAAACAGCACACGTACACCAACCCACAAGCACACCACCACACAAATGCCGCAACACACAAACACCAGACCACTCTAGACACACACAACACCAAACACAACCCCATAAATAACACATGCACACCATACACACGCACGCAACACAGTCGGATGGATGCACACTATACACAAAAGGACGAACAGAACACATGCGTACTTACACACAACTACCACAAGCATGGACACTTGCACTGCGCACGCATAACACATGGATCACATGCGCACATACAAACATACGTGGACCACATATTTGCATGCACACACGCATACATATACGTGGATCACACGTGCACGCACGCGCACACACACTGACAAAACACCTCTGGTATCCTTAGTGGCTGCTTGCACACTGCAGTATTTTTCACAGGCCTCCAGGCCATGGATTTGGTAGCTCCATAGACCTCTTAGTGCACAAAGCTGTGAATTTTGCAGGCTCCATAGAAGTCTATGGAGATGTAGAATCCACGGCCTGGAGAATGTAGTGTTACTGTAATGGGCAAGCAGCCTGAGTAGCAATATTGGTCAGGTGAAAATTGCCTCAATATAAGATTGTCATTATTGCTTACTATACAGGGAGCTTTCATCACTGAAGCTGCTGAGGTAAAGGGAAAGCTGAGCTCTGATTGGTTGCTATGGGCAACTACACAAGCCTGCCTATAACTAAAGCGCACATTGCGGAAACGCAGCTTTTTTTTTTGTTGTTGCAGATTTTTCTGCGTTTTTTTGAGCCAAAGTCAGGAGTGGATTGAGCAGAAGGGAGAAGTATAAGAACTTCTTATATATTTCTCATTCTTTTTGTAGCCATTCTTGACTTTGGCTCAAAAGACCGCAAGAAAATCTGCAACAAAAAAAGCTGCGTTTCCGCAATGTGGGGCCACAGCTATGAGGCAGTTTTCATTACTAAGATGTGAGCTCCTTCAGGTCATAGTAAAACTGTGTGAGGGCTGCTCTGTATTTACTCTTTATCCAATACATCTCTTATCAGCGTCAGGTGAATACTAAGGGTCCATTCACGCAGACGAAAATGGTGAGGAATTTGGTGTGGAATTTTCCACGCTGAAAAAAAAAAAAGCCTCCCATTGACTTCAATTGGTGCTCATAGCTTTTTTTCCACTAGCGGAATTTTCCGCTAGTGGAAAAAAAAGCTAGTGGAACCCATTGAAATCAATGGGAGGCATTTTTTTCAGCGTGGAAAATTCCACACCAAATTCCTCACCACTTTCCTCCGTGTGAATGGACCCATAAGGGTCATAGTTTCATAGCACTAACTGTTCTGCATTTCACGGGACAGTCCTGATTTTAGACCTCTGTCCCGCACGGCTTACCGCATGTCCCGCTCTGCCCCGGAAGTGTTTTGCTTATTAACAAACTTTCCCCCGATCACCATCCACTCTTATAACAGATAAAAGGTTGTAACTGGGATAACAGTGGGGGGTGATTGGGGGAAAGTCTAACTACTCTACTCAGAAAGACCTGTGTGACATCAGATGGTTATGTGACTAGGTAGGTAGTGTCTTTGTATCCCGTGCAGTGCAGTCCAGGAAGAGATGGAGAGATGTGTTGGCTAAGGTACTGGGAGAGGGGGAGATGCAGGGTGGACTGTGTGCGAGGGGGAGAGATGTGAGACGCAGAGTACACTGTGTGAGGGGTAGATGTGGGATGCAGGGTGGACTGTGTGTGTGTGGGGAAAGATGCGTGGTCTAAGGTACTGTGAGGTGATGTGGGATGCAGGGGGGACTGTGTGTGGGGGAGATGTGGGGTGCAGGGGGGACTGTGTGTGAGGGGAAGATGTGGGGTTCATGGTGTACTGTGGAATGCAAGGTTGACTGTGGGAGGAGGAGAGATGTGGGGTGCATGGATGTACTGTGGGGGGGTGAAATGTGGGGTGCTTGGGTGTACTGTGGGGGGAGAGATGTGGGGTACAGGGTGTACCCAATGAGAAATGGATGAGAATGGGCAGAGTCTATTTAGAAGTGGGTGGAGATAAATTTGCCGCGACCCACCAATTTGTCCCTCTTTCTGTCCTTTAAAAGTTGGGTGGTATGTAGTTTATACTACGGGTCATTCCATATCAAGTGATCCAAATAGGAATATTTTTTTTACCTGACGTCTTTAGATTTTTTTTATTTTTTTATGAAGTACAACTTAAGTTAATTACAAATAAAAAGTTTTGAATTTTTTTCTTCATCAGTTAATTTTTTATAGACTTCTAAAGTTTTGAAAAAGTGTGAATTTTGGCCTGGTATGGCTTTACATTTTTTAACATATCTTGGGCTAGAATTAAGATAAATAGGTAGGAGAGGCATCATTTTTCTCAGAGCGGTACCGGCTTTCATTTGATATGTCACAAGACGATGTTTCTTTATATTTTGTTTTGGAGAAATCAAATTCAAAATTTTGATGCACATTTGTGAAAAAAACGTATGTTTTAAAATTGTGAAAAAATGCATTTGTGTTACTTGTGTTCTTGGTTATATTTGTACAGGGTTTCAACTTGGGACCAAATTGGGATCAATTTTAATTTTTTTTTTTTAAGCCTTGAATCATCTGATTTTATGTTTGTGTGAGCTTCTTCCTTTTTTCTTTTCAAATTACAACTTGCTGAATTCAACATTTACGTGCAAGAATAAAGAAACATAAAAAACAAATACCGTAAGTGCCAGAATAAATCCATCTTATCATCAGAACACAACTTGTTCAGCATTTTCAACCTGAATGCATTGAACAAACCGAAAGAAAAAAGCTGCTCATATCCTCAAGTGCGATTTTCTAAATAGTCTCATCCTAATTATATGTTAACAAGAGTACAAAAAACAATATTTATAACACCTATTTCTACATGTAACAATTGTTTTTTATTATATCACTAAACATGTAAACTGTTATATTGGGGGGGGGGGTTATATTGTTTATTAACATTCATCTGTAATAATAAGGGGCATGCATCAAACATGGAGATTAGGACCTCCTTTCTTCTTGTTATCTGAGGTGCACTACAATAAGTGTCCTTCCATACTACCTAGTAATTGTACATTAGCATCAAGTCCTCAGTCATTCCTTACATCAGTGACTGCATCAACATATACTGAGCAATGCAATATGAAAACATAACAACATGACTTCTGTATTAATTACTCTACTCTACCTTTAATAATAAGGGACATGCATCAAACATGAAGATTGGAACCTCCCTCCTTGTGGTTATCTGAGGTGAACTACAATAAGTGTCCTACCAGAAACACACCTCTGAGAGAGATGGTCCCACTCTAGTGTCATATTACAGGACCTGTATACTGCTAGTCTGACACTAGTTAACATTAACATTTTGTGAGGTGGATCATTCTCTGTACATATCTCACATATAGACCCCACACTTTTAGACCACAGGCTGAACAGATCTGAATTCAAGATTTTCGGAATGACACTGCAATAGTTATATTTTAAAATATTATCCCATCGCGATCCCAACTTGAATTTTGGTACAGATGTGGCTAAGGGCATAGCAGGCCCATGTGCATTTTTTTGAAATTTTTAAATAAAACGTTTTTTTCAGAAATGTGTTTTAAAATTTTGCATTTGCGTTCACATAGGTAAAATATTAACAAAGATACTCTTGTGACATATTTGGTGAAAGCCTATATAGTTCTGAGTAGAATGGCGTTTATTTTGTTTATCTTTTTTTTAGCCTAAGTTATGAGGAGAAATGTAAAGGCAGGCAACACAGAAATTCACACTTTTTCTGAACTTTGAAAATCAATTAAAAATCCAAAAAAATTTCTAGAATTTTTTTTTCTTCACATTTTGCATTCTCTGACACACTATTACCAAATAACAAAATCTCAAAAGAATTAAAAATATAGAGGGAAAAAATCATTGGTTCACTTGACACGGAATGACCCCTACATAATATGTATTGAATACGTAAAATCAATAAAAATGTTGTTGTTCACATCAATGTTACGGCAAATTAGTAAAATGCCAAAATAAAAAATTTAAGTGGAAAAAAAGATTTACTGTAGCTCTCTGAAAATGTCAATTTCAGTGTGAGACTAAAAATTTTTATGTTTGCTAGCATAACCAACAATTTAACATACTTTTTTTTTTTTTTTAAATCCAGCAAAAAAAGGGTTAATAAAATGTATTCAATAACATGTAGGCACCCAAAAACGGTGTCATTACAAAATGCATCTCATCCCCCAAACAACAAGCCCTTATATAGCCGTATCACCAGACAAATAAAGAAAATATAGCATCTAGCAATGTGAAGACAAAAACCCCACAAAATCGCCAAATCATTAGAATACAACTGGCTGCGGCAGGAAGGGAATATATAAGCTGTGCGAGCGGATATCAGGGGACACCCCAGATTTACAGCTTATGAGGGAAAAGACACCAGAAGTGACCCCCAAAGTGACTCCCCCAATCATAGGAGCTACTGGGACATAGCAGGGAATTTGGTGTTTTCAATGTCCTCCGCACCACTTATACATATTCCCTCTTCACCATCCGCTGTGCAGTCACGTCTGGGATACTAATACTCACTACACCCCCTGAGAAATTCTTTGAGGCGTGCAGTTTTCAAAATGGGGTCACTCCTTTGGGGAATCCACTTTTCTGGTACCTTACAGGCTCTACAAACATGACATGGCGTCCAGATACCAAACATCTGAATCTGTACTCCAAAAGCCGCATAGCGCTCCTTCCCTTCTGCGCGCCCAAACTGCAGTTTATGCCACATGTATGACACTGGTGTACCCCGGATAATGCACGTAATGTCATATGTGGGTATAAACTGATATTAGGACAAAGCCAGACACACAAGGCAAGAAGGGTTTTTGGAGCACAGACGGTTTGGTTTTTGGATGCTATGACACTTTTGCAGAGCTGAAACGCCAGTAAAGTGGAATCCCCTGATATGTGACCTTATTTTGTAAACTACACCCCTGAAGGATTTCTCCAGGGATACAGAGAGCGTTTTAAACCCCCAAGTGTTTCTATAACTTATTATTCATAAATGAATACGAAGCTAATCGTGAAAGGTGAAAATGACCATTTTTCCAGGAATACATAATTTCAGTGCGAAATGTGTTGTGCCCGCCTTGTATGAGATGAATGCTCTAAAAGCTGTTGTGTCCGGGATACTTAACAGTTTTTGGAGTGTGTATCTCTGCTGACATAAGTTGGGCACAACACATTGGGCACTGCAATGGCAAATATCTGGAAAAATTTCACTTTTATCTTCTAAATAAATAAATGCAACATTCAAGGGTTAAAAATGCTCGCTACGCCACTTTATAAATCCCATCAGTGGGGTAGTGTCCAAAATGGGGTAACATGTCTGCGGATTCCACTTTATTGGCAATTCAGGAGCTCTGCATAAGTGGCATGACGTCCAAAAACCAAAATAGCGCTCCTTCCCTTATGTGCCCAAACAGCCAATTCTACCCACATATGGCATTAAGTCCGTTATCCGGGGAACACCAGTGTCATACATGTGAGCGTACACTGCCATTTGGGTACACAGCAGGGCGCAGTTGTGAAGGAGCGATATGTGCTTTTGAAGTGCAGATTTAGATTGTTGGTTTTTGGACTCCATGTCACATTTGCCGAGACCCTAAAATTGCCCCTACAAAATGGGGTCACTTCTTGGCGAATTCCAGTTTATTGTCACCTCCAGGGCTCTGCAAAAACAACATGGTGCCCAGAAAGTTCCTCTAAATCTGTACCCCAAAAGCTAAAAAGTGCAGTGCTCCTTCCCTTCTGAGTCCTGCTGTGTGCCCAAGCAGCAGTTTACACCCACATATATAATTTTTATTTTGCAGCCGCAAAATAACATGGTGTTTACGATCCACGCTCCCATTGAAATCAATGGGAGCGTATACGGCCCGCAAAATCTCACACGGCGTATACGTGCCAGGTCACGCGGCACGTTACACCGTGTGAATGCACCCTTAGGGAGCCTTAACACGGAGTAAACGCGCATGTATTTTTGCAAAATACACAGGTAAAAATAAGACTCCCATTGACTTCAATGACATTTTACAGGCGTATTTTTACACGTGTAAAAATATCATTGAAGTCAATGGGAGTCTTATTTTTACACGTGTATTTTGCAAAAATACATGCGCGTTTACTCCATGTG
The DNA here is from genome assembly GCF_031893055.1 of Leptodactylus fuscus. NCBI lineage: Eukaryota > Metazoa > Chordata > Amphibia > Anura > Leptodactylidae > Leptodactylus > Leptodactylus fuscus. Next base: position 135,596,670 of record NC_134268.1, read on the forward strand.
AAGGCTCCCTTATACCATTAGAATCCATGGGGTCAATGTTGTGAACATCTTACAGAGAAAGCCACTCAGCCACTAGACATAAAGCTGCCATTCATGGCGTATCCTAAGGGCGCTTATATAACACTATTTGTCAGATGTATGAAGTCTCTATTACACACTCCATCACTCTCTTGTTAGGTGAGCAGATGGATAGTTACTCATTTCTTCCCACTACTACCGTCTCCGGACAAGTGTGTATTGTAACGTATTGCTGCAGCACGTCAGGACAATTCTCACCACAAGAAACACTACTAATGAAGTAACACAGCCAACAGGTACGAGCATTCCCCTATAGCCGCCCACAACAGCATATACGAGCCATATGTGACCCCCATACAGCAGCCACTTGAGGCAGAATTGTAATAACAACATCCATCTCCGTATAACTCAGCCCGCGCTTACCTTTGTATAGAACCGGAAGTGTATGCGTCTGACGTCTGACGTCTCACGTCAGACGTAGTCGATGACGCGAGTTCTCGGTCGCCATTTTCTCAGCGCCCATTTTCCAGTTCTAACCAACCCGGCCGCTGTGTGGGAGGAAATGTTCTCTGTTTCCTTATCCGGACACTGGATTTGTTGTGTATTTCAATATTAGTGTTGTGTATTCTCGTACGGATTGAACATGGGGAAGAAACACAAGAGGCATCGGTCTGAATGGAGGTCGTACGATGCCGGAGACCTGAGCTCTCCGCCGGACCAGTCTCAGTGTGAGTAAATAGTATTTGCAGATCGCACAATGGATGTGTTTCAGTTGAGTTATAGCTAGTTATAGCCACTTATGCCTTTCCACTGCAATTCACCGTCTCATCTCTCTTTACCGTCTCTCTAGATTTCAGAAGATGTCATGTAATCGTATGCAAGTGTTTGTAATAAGAAATCGCATATATATTCTCTACGATTGGCATGAAGTACACAAATATATCCCTTCATGCAATCTAGTTTCATATAAGATAGTGTAGCAGATTTCTGAGGGGAGTGATCAATGTTCTCCTGGCATGTCAGTCATATGTATACGATGATGATAGAAATCCTGTGATTTCAGCACTTCTTCCATTATAAAGCAGCTTCATCACCTCCTACAAGTCCAGTTAAGTCATTTAATAGAGGCTGCTGCACTGATTTTTGGCACAGTTGGAATTATTTATCTAGCCTTCACCCTTCCTGGTCAGTCAATGCTGTTATCTTTAATGTATGATATGCTATTTAGACACTGTAGTGTCAGGTAGGAGCAGGCAAGGGGTGTGATAGTGAGCTGTGACACCGGCTGCCTTGGATTGAAGCTCTCAAGCACACCCACCTGCCTGACACTGCCCTCCGACATTACAGAGCTTAAAGGGGTTATCCAGTTTTATAGGTTTTCCCAGTTTACAAAAACTATCTGCAAATATATCCACAGTAGAGCTAAATACTCAATTTTCCCTCGTGTACCCTTTGCTAGTCCTTATTTTACTTGCTGCTCCTTGTGTCACTTTTATTCACAATCTCTGGACAAACTATATTTCCCATGATTCATCTGCCTGCTCTTACTCTCTGTGTACCCCTCCCTTTTCCACTATCCCCTACAATGAAATTGCAGGTAATAAATCACTCCCACATCTGGGGTCACCTATTGCTGTGATGTTTCATTTGCTGGCTGAATTGCTTACAGGGAGAGGTAGTGAGCTTGCAAACGAAAGGTAACATCTGTCAGTGACCTGAAATTCAATCAGAAAAATGCTGCAAAATTTAAACAGATATAGGAAATGTTTTGCATTGGTGCATTCTGCTATTTGGCCCATATATTTAAAAAAAAAAACAAAAACAAACTGATAACCCATTTAAAGGGGAACCTTTCACTTCCCTGTAGATGTGCTGGAGATATGGGTGCATTAGTTTTGGCACTGATATCTTCCTACTGTCAGAAGAATGGGCTTTACAGCCTAACATCATCACTATATCTTCCTGACGGACCAGTGATGACGCTAGACTGTAAGACCCGCCTTCTGACAGTGGGGAGATTTTGGTGCAGAAACTAACAGCACTGATATTGCCAGCACTGGGACACATACTGGGAGAACCTATAGGGCAGTGAATGCAGTGGAGGGCTGCCTATTAACAGATGCAAAGAACTTGTGGAGGTGGTGAAAGATCCTCTTTAAAATTCTCCATAGATCACTTTAAGACTTTTGGTACCAGTAAAGATTTCTGATCTGACATAAATTTTATTCTCCAATAATAGCAATGAGTGATATTTGCTAGCATTATTAATAGCAATTATTTTCTAGTGCCTTTACTCTTTTTATTCATCCAGGAAATGTGTGGGTGTGTGGACATATCTATCCTATTAATCCTATTAATATTATAAATAGAGATGAGCGAGTACTGTTCGGATCAGCCGATCCGAACAGCACGCCCGCATAGAAATGAATGGACGTAGCCGGCACGCGGGGGGTTAAGCGGCCGGCCGCCGTCAAAGCGGAAGTACAGGTGCATCCATTCATTTCTATGGAGCGTGCTGTTCGGATCGTCTTATCCGAACAGTACTCGCTCATCTCTAATTATAAAGGTGAAAGTTTGTGGGTTTGTGTGTTTGGATGTTTGTTCCTCAATCACGCAAAACTCGCTCCACCGATTTGGCTGAAATTTTCCACAAACATAGTTACTACACTGGATTGCGCAGTAGGCTACTTTTCGTCACAATAGCGCACCTGTTTTTCCCAGGGCCCCTACAAAACCCAAACTCACATCACTATCTCTGCAATCTCACACACTTTGGACCATAGCAAGCCACAAAATTCATATTACCTCTACAGCAGAGGTCAGCAACCCCTGGCACACGTGCCAAGAGTGGCACTCCTGCCATATTTCGCCGGCACGCCAGCAGCACAGGACCTGCAAGAGTTAAATGAAGTCGGAGTGTCCCTTCAGTGCTCTGCTAGAGCTGAGGCATAAGGACACTCCCCTTCTCTCACTGCCCTCCAATGAGAGGGGTGCAGGAAACCCAGGGGGTGGAGCTTAACCGCTTAGGTCTCTGCCTGCTATAGTGATAGCTCCTGCCGTCTGCATCCTGCAAAGGTTCCTCGAGGAGGAGAGGAAGCTGCTAGCAAAGTGAAAGTAACAAGCACACAGCTCCCTTCCTTTAGTTCCTATTCTCATTAATGTCAGGCATTTGGGGTTATTAGTTTAGTGTTAGTAACTCCATGTGCCTCACATTAATAGGAATAAACCCCATCATGTCCCTCATATTAACCCCTGTGTGCCTCACATTAATAGGAATAAACCCCATCATGCCCCTCGTATTAACCCCTGTGTGCCTCATATAAAGGTTACTAATATGTGAGACATATGGAGGTACTAATAAAAGACCTCAATAATGAAGATACTTAATTATTACCTCCAAGTCTCTCACATATCAGTAACTCTTACACAAGGGTTAATGTGAGGGACATGATGGGGTTAATTGCTATTAATAAGAGGCGCATGGAGTTACTAAACTGTAATGCACAGGGCCAGACTTGTATCTACAATTGGTCCTGTACATTTCAATGGGCCCATACACATAGCTCCTGTTATTGCGGCTGTGTTTCCGGGACAAATTGAGCTGTAAAATATAGAGCAGGTACTATATAGAGCAGGTCCTATATTTGTCCTATACCTTTCCTACACCTGTCCATATTTGCAGCCCTGTCAATTTATTTTTAATCTATAGGTCAGTGAAAACCATATCAGTGCCATTTCTGTGCAGGAGGCCTAAGGCTGAAGCACCACGTTGTGTTAACACAGCGTTTTAGTTGCAAATTTTGCTGCAGTTTCATAAGCCAAAGTCACCGATGTACCTTTTCAACCCACCACGAACATGTAACGGTCGATAATAATGTCACCAATCTGCCCACCTTAGAATTACTTGGCGTCCCTTCACATAAACCAGAACTCAAAATTGGCATCCCTGTTCTACTCTTGCGTAATCTGGATGCACCCCGATTGTGTAATGGCACTAGGCTACGTGTCACACAACTAGGAACAAATATCATTGAAGCCACTATTCTTACAGGAGCAGCTACAGGTGACAGTGTGTTAACCCCACACATTCCAATTATACCAAATAATTTCCCATTTCAATTCAAACGACTACAATTTCCCCTTAAATTGGCTTTTACAATGACCATTAATAAATTCCAAGGACAAACGCTGAAAGTAGCAGGAATACATTTAGCCACAGCAGGCTTCTCACATGGGCAACTTTATGTGGCTTGCTCAAGAGTATCCTGTGCCCAAAACTTACATGTACTGGCGGAAAATAACAAATCATACAATGTTGTATATCGAAGTATATTCACTTGTAATACCTCTGTCCCAAAGACACTATGTACAGTTTATAACAACACCGTATAACAGCTGAAATATAAATTACATTCAACACAAAAGTCTCACGTATTCTCAGAATTACAGCAACAACAAGATACAAAGTTACATTTCATATCCCATCCCTTATACACAGTACGAAAACCTTACCCGCCCCTGTATTTACCCACTTCTACAATCACCGCAGACGAAGTCGCGGGTACCAGCTAGTAATCTATAATATAGAAATATTTTGACGCAGAATCTGCCTCAAAAAGCACCTCCCATTCATTTCAATGGGTGATTTTTTTTATTTTTTCCCTCTAGCTGATTTTTTTTCAACTCAATAGAAAAAGTGACATAACATATCTACTGGCGGATTCTGCCTTGGAAAACCCATTGAAATCAAAGAGAGGCAAAAAAATGCAGTTTTCCATGTCCAGGAAACTGGAGAGTTAAAAAAAAAAAAAAACTTGCTAATTCCTGAAGCTAAATTTTTTTTTTCAGCCTGAAAAATCTTTTCCCATTTTACCTATAATGATTTTGAATATCATAATTTAGGGCTACATATAAACTTTTACTGAGGGACAGTTTCAGCATAGACCGTCACACCTCAGCCTTCTATGTATTGTGTCAATTTGCATTGTAACATTTGTGACACAATAATATATTTATATTATATTTTTTTTATAATATATTTATATTATGATATATTTATATTATAATATTCTAATTTATATTTGACCTCAACCTAAAACTGAGCACATACAGAAAAGGCTGTCTAAGCCAGTGATGATCTAATGTGTACAGGAAGGGAGACTCAGGAATGCCGGATTCCCTTTGTTCCTTCATTGAGAAACTCAGCACAGAGGAGTATGGGTGTGTATGGTGGATTTGGGAGAAATAGTTAAGAGGTGAATGAAACAACTATCCCATGTATAGCTAGCTAAGTAATACTCTAGTGTTCCTCCTTATATGTGAAGAAATGTAATTAGTTGAGTAGTTACCATGTATAGTTATTTTTTTTTTATTACATACTTAATTATTTGCATTGGGATTTTCCAGCATGGAGTCCCAATGTCCTTTCTGTGCAGCTATCATCTACACTGGTGGGTTCATTAAACAGTCAATTCTATTGGCAAAAAATGTTTAATAAAAGTTGAGTTTTAAATTTGAGATATATTAAAATTAGTGGTGCAGAATTGAGGAATGAGGTATTGGAGCATTGATCTCCGTTGTTCCCCATGCACAAATATTTGAAATATGCTCATATATAGATTAGTTTTATCAGAGTGTCTTTTCATCTAGCACCCTATCTGGCTAAAACTGGCCAGTAGTGGGTGTTGTATTTTTAAATTAACTTCTTCAATCCCCGGTGGTATGTAGGATGTCTTGGACACTGCATACTGGGGTTAATTAAATTTAGGAGTTAATTCTGCATCACTATATGTATGTAATTTTAATATATCTCTAATAAAAGTTGAGTTTAAAATTTTACATTTTTTGCTAATAGAATTGACTGTGCAGTTATCATAACTTGAAGAATGGATATACTGAGCACAGAAAACAGTCCACTACTGACACTGGGCAATCAAAGCTATAGTATCAAAATAACAATCCTATTAGGCATTGAATACAGAATATTACTTGGTAAATACTATACTGGATTTATTTCCATTAGGATACACTGGCCAAGATTTCTTAATCTAACAAATCTTTAATGTACATTTTTGTAATTCTTCAGATTATGTGGGTAAACCTTCAGAAAAGCCTTTGAAATTGGTTCTTAAAGTTGGAGGAAGTGAAGTGACTGAACTGTCTGGATCTGGGCATGACTCTAGTTACTATGATGATCGGTCAGATCATGAGCAACGTGAGCGTCATAAAGAAAAAAAGAAAAAAAAGAAGAAGAAGTCCGAGAAAGAGAAGGATAAGCATGTAGATGATGAAGAACGGAGGCGGAGAAAGGTAGGAAACTATCTCATGTATACATTATTACGTCTTTGCTATCAATTTGTCCTGACTTTCTGTCACAGTGTATCATTTGTGTGGACACTACTATTTATCTTACAGTTACTTGATTTATTTTATAGTTAGTAATATTAAATGGTAATTAAACTTTTGGACAACTTTTGATTTTTCTGGCAGCATTTGTAATAATAATAAATCTAGCAAAATACTTTTAACGAATTTTGGCTCCTTTCCTTGAAGAAATCCTGCATTTTTTTCACTCTTTACAACTACTACCTTGTAAGCCAGAAATGAGGGTAGGTAGGTGGGTAAGATAAATCCGCCCTAATGAGTACAAGTTTTGAATAATAAGCAAGAACGTATAAGTAGCTGCTTATCTTTCTCTGTCTTGAGGAAGTCCATTTCCTCAAGAGTACAGGTTCCCCAAGATAATAGCAGTTCTGGTTTGGACATGTTTGGCCTAAACAAATCTGCAGGCAAATCTCACAAATAATGTAATAAAGAAACCAAAATGAAGAAATGAAATGAAGAAATAAATAAACAGTGTTGGTTTGTGTAGGAAGATAAGATAAAGAGGAAATAATTAAATGGACCTAACACCTAACTTTAATTTGATTATTTAAAATCTGTTGAGACTCAACAAATTGGACCTATTGGCCCCACCTCTGTATATTACAACCCTAAGAGGGGGCCAGTAATCTCCTTTCACTGACACAGCAGCCGGCTGGATGCCATGCTCTGTGCTCCGTGTGCACAGCAAAGCCGGCTGCTGTCTCTTCTGTTGTAGGATGAGCTCTCCCAGCTCATCCCAGAGGCAGCAGCAGGCTTTCCTGTGCACATGGAGCACGGCTGCTGTGTCAGTGACGTGGGGATCGCTAAGCCCCGCCCACGAAAGCTCCGCTAAACCCCGCCCAGCACTGCCGGGATGAACAGCAGCACCAGCGCTGCTAGGAAGAAGGGAAAGGTAAGTATGATACCTTCCCCCCCCTCCCCTACACTACCTACAACCAGCAGTCATGCCGGAGCTCCGCTAAGGAAGTGCCGGCATGACTGCCGGTTGTAATAAGACGTCCCCCGAAAACAAGACATGTCCTATATTTGGGGTGACAATTTAATATAAGACACTGTCTTATTTTCTGTGAAACACGGTAGTATACCATTAAGTACCTGGGGAGAAGAATCTAAACCAGATAGAACTGTTACTGCAACTGATGCTGACGGAGCAGATAGATAGTAGTATAACCTTACACTGCCATAACTGTGCCAACTGTCCCATCCTAATTTGTGGAGGCCTTCTTTGTGTACATGATCTTTCAGAGTTGGCCATTATCCTGCTTCGTAATATGAAGATCCAGGAATGAGATAGCTGTCTCTTGTATCTCATAGGTCAAATACAAGTCCAGATCATTTGATTAAATATGTCCACCAACTCCTTAAATCTAGCTATTCTATCCTGCCAGATGATTAAAATGTCATCTATATAAAGCAACCAGATGGTCACTGCATCCATTCACGGCTCCAATTATTCAGAGAACACCACATTCCTTCCCCACCAGCACAGGTATAGGTTGGCATATGTGGGCGCAGAGGGACTCCACACCCCTAAGCTGGTGGTAGATGCTCTGCACAAACAGGAGGTAGTTGTGTTCCAATTCAAATTTTATCAGGGACACTGCGAACTCGTTATGCACCGTTAAGTACGTACCCCTTATCCCGAGGAACGATTCCACAGCCCCACACACCTTATCATGGGGCATGGAGCTGTAGAGCGCCTCAACATCAATGTTCACCAAATAAGCACCTGGTTCACAGGTAATGCCCGTCAGTTTGAGCAGAACATCTGTGGAGTTCTGCTACGAATGGGCGCAAGATTTGGTCAGCGTAAAGACTCACATTTTGAGATAGAGAAATGATCTCTGATGCAATAGGTCGAACTTTTAATTGCTATATACTTTTATGGACTTTAGGTACCCTATAAAAAGCTGCTGTAGTGGGAAACTGTGGTAGAAGGAACTTAAATTCAGGTTCCATGATTAATCGTCTGTCTTTAGCCTGCTACCCCTTGAACTTTTTTACATTTTGTCACCTTACAACCACAAAGTAGCACATAATTGTGAAGTGGAATGAAAATAATGCATGGTTTACAAAAGTAAAATCAAATAAATATCAGAAAAGTGTGATGTGCAAAAGTATTCAGCCCCCTGTACTTTGATACCCCTAAATAAAATCCAGTACAATTAATTGCCTTCAGAAGTCACTTAATTAGCTAATAGAGCCCAGTTGTGTGTAATTTTTAGCCTTGGTATAAATACATCTGTTCTGTTTAGGCCTTAGTGGTTTGTTAGAGAACACTAGTGAACAAACAGCATCATCAAGTTCAAGGGGCATAAATACTTTTGCAAGCCACTGTAGACCCGTCTTTGGATATTACGTTGTTTGTACCAAATTGTAAAACTGTGCCTCCCTTCTGTTTTTTCTTTTTGCTATTTTTAGGAAGAGAAAAAGAGAAAACGCGAAAAAGAACAATGTGATTCAGATGAGGAAACTGAGTATTTTGAACCAGAGAAAAAAATAGAAGTTGAAACCCCTACAGACCGTCCAGTCAGAGCATGTAGAACACACCCAGGTGATAACAAATATTAATGATTTTATTTAGTTGGACTTCTGCTTAACTACTTATGTTATTAGTTAATGATAATATTCTGTCTTACAGCAGAAAATGAAAGCACCCCTATACAGCAGCTTCTGGAATATTTTCTCCGACAACTGCAGAGGTAAACTGGATATTTTGTGTTTGTGTCTCTCTCCTGTCTGGGACAAATGTGTGAAAATCTTGACTAATAGGCTGAAGCCCTACATTGTGGAAACACAACTTTTTTTTTTTTTTTTTTTTTTTGCTTAAATTTTTATTGAATTTTCATAAAATGTACAAGGTAACAGAAAAAGATTGAAAAATGAAGAGTTTTCCTGAATATATATTTGAGCAATGCTGCTTTGTTTGCCTGCTATGTGAAATTATATCTCTGATTTTTTTACACAGCGTTTTTATAGGACCTGTGTGTTAAGCAGGATAAGTGAAGTCACTCACTGTTATCTACAGCTCTGTTATTCAGCTAATTGCAGATTGTTGATAAAGCAGTGTCTGTTATCTCTCTATGTAAACACACAGATAACACAGAGTCCATTCTCTAGAAGCATGTGCATATTATTTTATCAGCATGAATATTAGACATCAGGCTGTGACAGTTTTCCAAGATATTCCACGCATAATGGGGTCCACTAGGGTTTTTGTATTTCTACTAGTAATAGCAGTACTGTCTACTGTGCTGTACTTTCTTCTAAAAGTATACACGACTAAATATAGGGCAAAAATTGGCAAAGCAATATAAATAGAACACTATGCTAAAAAAGCGCACTGCCACAGAAAATGTTTAACAAAAAGTATATAAAGCTTTATTTAAATACATTTTAAAACATATATGACAGAAATAATGAATGGGGTGATACAACCAAACAGAACAATGAAGGCCCAAGATGGAATACTAATGGTTGATGATGAATAAATGACACTTACATTACATATATATAAGGATATGTGAAACATCCATGGTTTCTAAAGTGCATATATAACATACATAGTTTTTTAAAGTGCAAATATTCTGTGAAATAACATGATGCCAAGTAGTAAATTACCTATGGGTGGACCTTCATGTAGTGAACGCGCCCCGACGCGCGTTTCGCCACTACCGTGGCTTCGTCAGGGGGAAAAAAAGATGATGAACATCTTTTTTCACAGAATATTTGCACTTTAAAAAACTATGTATGTTATATATGCACTTTAGAAACCATGGATGTTTCACATATCCTTATATATATGTAATGTAAGTGTCATTTATTCATCATCAACCATTAGTATTCCATCTTTGGCCTTCATTGTTCTGTTTGGTTGTATCACCCCATTCATTATTTCTGTCTTATATATGTTTTAAAATTTCTTCTAAAAGTGACAGCCAAATTAGAGCCCTAGCTACACAAGTGTGTAGAGAGCCCAAGCATAACAATGCAGTAGAAAAAAAACATATTTGAAAGCCATGAGAAATGGCTGACTTTACCAGTGCCAGACAGACTCCATTGGCTTACAATAGAGTTCTTTGGGTGCTGACTGAAAGAATTTGTTTTTATGAGAAATTCAGTGCTGCATGAAGAGATATTTTTTTCATAAAATCTGCAGTTGAGCTTTCTGAACAGATGTGAACAGAACCTGAAGCCCTTGAGTTTTTTTACTTGTATTTTTGAAGTACTTTGGTGGTTCTAGGAGGTCTTTTTTTAAATGTCACTGACATTGAGTGCCAATTCTTTTGCTCGAAAAAAATAACTAACAAAATAGAGCACCATGCCCTCTTAGGGTAAGTTCACACAGACTTTTTCAGGCAGATTTTTGAGGTGGAATTCGCATCTCCCAGCTCTCCCATTCATTTCGTGGTAGCCATGCAGATTAGTTTCCTCTATTTGGGGTAAAAAAAAAATCACCAATATTTCCTATTTTCAGGCGGATTCTACCTTGTAGTCAGTCAGTTGAAGTAGAAAAAAAAAAAGATTTTGAGGTGGATTCTGCTTCAAAATCTGCCTGCAAAAAACTCCATGTGAATATACTTTTATGTTTAATGGCAGTAAGAGATGTGTTTCACGGTACAGTAAATGCATTGCTTTTCTGTTTTATGTTCACAATGCTATTTCTTTCTGACTTTTAGGAAGGATCCCCATGGTTTCTTTGCCTTTCCTGTCACTGATCAGATTGCCCCCGGTTATTTCATGATCATAAAACATCCAATGGACTTTAGCACTATGAAGGAAAAAATAGCTTCCAATGAGTACAAATCTATCACAGAATTTAAGGTATGTGAACGGCTGGCCATTAGTATCTGTAGTATCTTCTGCACTTTCTGACGACCTTAACAAAATAATTTTTTATCCTAATATACCGTATACATGTAACTATGAGGGCACTAATACTTTATTTGTCTTAAACACATCCCTATCTCACTATTGGTTGTGGAGCATGCCTCCTCATAAATCAGGCGTACCTTTTGCCGGGACCACGTGCCTGCGCTGAAATGTACACCAGGTCACAGGTATGGTTTTTTTCAGGCATCAGTTTTGGCCAGTTTTTTCTGGCATAAATGGTAATAAATGTTATCAGGCCCCACCCAAGTCACACCACTCCCTCGTCATTCCTTCTTTCAGGAGAGTGGCGGCAGTGGCATTTAAAAGATTAATAATTTTTGTGCAGAAACCCGACTTATGGAAAAAAGTTGAACTAGTTAGTTAGTTAGTGCCTGTTTTCATTTAAAAGACATTCAGATAGGTTTATAAAGTAGACTACAAAAATGTTCGCCAAACATGCCTCTACACAATAGTAAATAAAAAGTGAAATGGCACGTTAACAATTGTGTAATTCTTCACTTTTCTTAAACACTGAGAAATTTTTGTAGGGTTTTGCTGGGCAATCTGGTCTTTGGGTGTATAAACCCTCGTATATGGTATCCTATCAGTGTTTCTGCTGCCAGTAGCCCCATGACTGCAGCACATTTTGAATTTTTCTTATTGGCCAGTGCTGTACAAAGTATAGTAGTCATCCCACCTATCCATTACTACTACTACTAGTTTCTTTACATGAAATTCTGCCAGATGTAACTGTAAAATAGCAAAAATAGCTGAGAAAAGCTCAGGCAAACATCTGTAGGCAAACCAGGAACACTGGGCTTTAAATTTAAGTTATAATGCACCTAAAAAGAGAAATTTGACCAAAATAAGGGAAGGTACTGAGTGACACAATCTGCTAGTCAGAAGTAGCTAGACTTCTCTGTACACTCAGCGTGAGCAGTTGCAGACTCTTCTCTGAGCCGTGTACAGGCAGGGAATACAGAGTTGTATGTTTGTATTTCTTTACATATAGTGTTTTGCTAGATTGCTTATCCACACGTCTGTCAAAATAATATCTAACTTTTAAAATGTCTGCTTTTCAAAATAAGTTTGTGTGAAAGGCAGCAGTGAGCACCACAATGATTTCTGGCAGTAATATTTTAGTTTACACTACTGTGTTTCACAGGCCGATTTTAAGCTTATGTGTGATAATGCAATGACCTACAACCGTCCAGAGACAGTCTACTATAAGTTGGCAAAGAAGCTCCTGCACACAGGTTTCAAGATGATGAGTAAGGTAAGGGTTAAGCTGATTAAAATATTTGCTAATTTCTGTTTTAAATATTTCTTCCTTTTCACATCTTTTGTTTGATTTTAAGTTTATCATTAGCAAACACCGCAATAGAAAATGCAGTTTAGCAATAATTTTTGACCTCAGGCCCTCACAGTATTTTGACCCCACAGTATTACATCAAATAATTTTCCACAAATCAATGCACAGCATATGGTGAAAAGAGAATATCACGTGTGGAATTCATTGAGTATACCGAATGCCACAATATTTTTCTATTACCTCCTAAGCTGGGTGGATATTTTAAGGGTCATTTCTGTCTGTTTTCCATTAAATATTTGATGAACCTCAGTCTTCACTTGTTAGCCAAAGTAATACCAACAACCACAGGGGTCAAAATGCCTGCTTCTCCCCTAGATAAATTATCCAGATCCAGCCCTTCAAAAGATATTAGTGTTAATGCAAATTAGCTTAGTTGCAGAGTAGGCAAGTGACACTCCACGACCTGCAGCACAAAGAGACGCTGCCCCAACAGAAACCACAGGGTTAATATTCCCTACTTTGTATAAACCCTAACTGGGTTTATATCTTCGGAATCGCTGAATGCATTTGAGTGACAAAAAAGCCTAAATACCTTAGTGTGACAGTTTCTAATCTATAGGCCTTTGAAGAGGCTTCTTACTGTGGGACAACTTTTCTTTCTTTTTGACTGCTAGTGCTTGCCTAGCGCTGCTCTGTTGCCGAATCCACCTCTACTTTGTAACTTCCATGTTTAGGAAGAGGTCAGGTTAGGGAGAGCTAGTAGTGGGTGGGATAGCTAGAGGGACAGGGAGGGGGTCTATGGGATGGAGGGGGAAAGGAGGGAGAGATGAAGGGGGGGTGAGGTGAATGGGATTAATGTGTAAGTTACATAGAAGGCAGCTGAAACATGTAAACAAATGCAGAAGATACCAGGAGCTCCCAGAGACACCCAGAAATCACTCAAAACACTGATAAAGGTATATGGGGGCATTTATTAATGACACTAACAAACCTTGTTATTAAAAAATAAATAACATTTTTGTCCAGAAAATCCCTTTAAGTGATTCTAAGTATTCCAAAGCAGCCAATTTAGTAACAGGGGTTGTTGTTGTTGTTTTTTTCCCACATGGTTTGTTTTATATTTTGCATGCGCTGCATAGTTTTTAGCTTGAACCTTTCATTTCTCTCATTTCATTTGGAAGCTTTGATTTGGCTACATTATATTTTGGTGTTTTTCTTGACAAAATCATGCCGCATGAACATTCAGAAGTAACATTTAGGACTGAGGTAACTCCATTTCCATCTCATCCATCATAGCACCTTTTGCTATGAAGGGAAATGTAAAGTTCCTGCTGCTCTGTCCTTTCTGATTCTAGGAACGGCTTTTAGCTTTGAAGCGCAGTATGTCGTTTATGCAGGACATGGATTTTTCTCAGCAGGCTGCTATTTTGGGAGATGAAGACACCACAGTTGAAGAACCTTTGCCAGAAGTTGCTCTTCCAGCTCCTGTAGAAATTACAAAGAAATCTAAAAAGCCAAGCAAGGAAGTTATTAGGTAAAATCTGTACAAAGCCTGTATCTGGCCACCATGGTTTGGCACATTTAGACAACAACCCATCCACTGTAGCTAAAAGCCACGCAATGTTGCAAAATAATAAATCAAGGTATTATTTTGTGTGGCCCCTAGCTTCCATGAGGGGGGGGGGTTCGGCCATGTGCAGCTTACCACACTAGAATCTGCTATGAGTGCCGTCACCCTAACATACATTGCTATAGTTATACTGACTATAAGTCATAGTCAATAATTGTAAACACCTTATCTCTGTAGTCTGCCTTAAAGCAAAGGGCGAAAAAGTCTTGCATGTACATGATTTGCGCCGACAACTTTCATTTTAAAAACAATGGTCACCCAACGGACCCCATTACTTTGTAACCACTGTTTTAATGGTCCAGCAGTCCACCTGTCCTTTTTTCTGGTCCTGCGATGGAGCAGAACAACAGACAGCGTGGAGCAGATGTGAACTATCCTACTGTTTTTATTAGTCTGTTAGTGTATTATTTTGCTCTGCTTTTGTTGAGAACAATAGGGTGATGTCTGGAAGCTGTTGCTGACAGTTATTGTTTTTTATATAGCTGTATTATATTATATATTATATACTTTTTCTTAGAAGTATTGTATCAAATTCCTTCAGACATGCTTAATTTTTATGTTGGTTTTTTTTTTGTACTTTTGCAGGGCTATTGAAGATGATCAGAGGTATGCAATTTTAATATTGGTTCTAAACAACTTGTTTTTATTAAAAATACTTGTCATAATCATTGATACTAGGCATAGTATTACTTTGCTTCACTTAATACAATATTTTATTCCCATACACTTTTTGCTAGGAGCTATTGCCATTTTTCTGTTTCGCCATTTTTGACCACTTTTTATAGAAGTGACAACATCAGTATTTTCAGTATAACTCATTTTCACTTGAAACATATTTTTGTGTGGATTTTTATTGCAGATTTTAGCACTGTCTTTGGCCCAAAGTTCAGTCTGCTAGATATAATTGTTCACCATAATCCAATAGAGGTTAGATTTATATAGGTCTAAGGAAATATCACAAGTGCATTATCATCACTATAGTAACTTTCGCCCCAAGAACACATTGTATAAATTTATGGGTATGTTTTGGGACTGACTTCAGTGGTTCACCAAAACCACAGTCAGGTTTCTTTGCAAGAGATGTTCAGTCGCTACATAAATACTCATAAAGGTCCCCAGAATGCCTTTACAATAGGCCATGGTGCCCATATTATTACAGTGCCAAAAGCAGTGGGGTGTGAACTGAGGACAAATTCGGTACAATATACAGGGTGTCCCACTCGAGAGTACAACTTTAAAAAATGTGAATTACTCACGAACGCATAAACGTAAAGGCGAGCTGTAAGAACTGAAGGTACCTGTATTTAGTGGAAAACAAGTCTTACATTACAAAAGGTGCTGAAAAGTCCTCGACCCCCCCCCCCCCCTCCCCCCCGTTGTCCGCACACAAGTAAACGCGAAGCTCCACATTTGATAATGTCCTCTGCAACATGTCACTGTTGATGGCTGCAATTTCACGTTCGATGTTTGCTTTCAGTTGTTTGATGGTCCTGGGTTTGCTTGCTTGGGTTCTCAACCAAACCAGGGTCTATAGCTTGGGGCCACAGTGATAAGCCATTGCTTTGATCTGCACCCACTGTGTGTAATAGAGTCTAGCAAACACATCAGTTAGCTTGGCCATTTGTGTGGCATTATAATATTGATTGAGCTCCTTGGGTATGTAGGGTGCGCGCCCCTGAACACAAGGTTCCCTACTCCACTAAATAACACACACAGTTCCCTATGGGAGATGCTGACCAATATAGCCATGAAAAGATAGAGAAGTTCAGATAATAGGTGATGGATCAAGATAGGTGACATGTGGACTACGTCTGTATTTCTCTGTCCACTTGACGAAATAATACCTGTTAGTTTGGGTATTAGGTATATGAATGCTGTTAGATTGTGCAGAGAGGCTCTCAACAGTTTTGCATTATAATCAATATAAGCCAGTGTCAGATGGGGAGAGGGGAGTGTGTCTGAGCATTTGGGGCGACAAATTCCCTGCCACCAGGTCTGTCTCCTTTTTGTGAAAAAAAAAAATAAATGTTGGCCTATTTTGAACAACCTTTTTATGTGTCATCATATACATGCATTATTTCTTGCATGTTTTTTTTTTAAATACTATAGATATTAAAGTAGCATCTGGCCACAATGTTTTTGAATATTAAAGCAGAAATAAAAATAAATGAAAAGTTCTACAATAGGTGTGTGATAGTAGCCTTGAGATCCTGTTGCCTTTTCATACAGTTGTATTCTTTTATTTTAGCTGCATTTTTGAGCCAGAAGGCAATGCATGCAGTTTAACAGACAGCACTGCAGAAGAACATGTGCTTGCTCTAGTGGAACATGCTGCTGATGAAGCCAGAGACAAAGTCAATAGATATTATCGAAATTGCAAGGTATATCCCTTACTCAATATATAAAACTAGTTCTGTTTTATAGTAGAAATAAGTGATATATGTAGTTTAATTTTTTTACATTCTTCTTTTAGATTGGTTACCTTAAAAAGAACATGGATAGCAGTTTGATTTACACTGTAGTAAATGGTGATCCAGATGCAGATGGTAAGTACATTTATTCACTATAAGGTAAATGTTATTGTCCTTTATTGGAGTATAAACCTGTTTACATGTTTTTTTGAAATTTTTGTTCAGTGTTCTTGTCAAGAGTTTTTCCCAGCATACAACAATACATTTTCAGACTACAATTACCAGAGATGGCGGTTCTTACTACAGAGCATTTAATTGTTTGGTTCTCTAGGGAAAACTACATTTCCCAGGTGCACCATGCTCTATACGCTTCACTGGTCATTTATCCTAACAGAAGTTATTCATGTACTGTACATGCCCCATCTTTTAGGATCTGATAAACAGCTACAGGGGGCGATAAAAAAGACTATGCATTACCTGGATGAAGGCAGATTCCATGACCTATCCAGTGGCAACATTGATCAAACAGTTGTAGAGAAAGGGGGATTTCATTGTGCTATTTCTAGTGATGTATAGTATTTGGCTAATTACCTTCAATGAGTGACAAGATATTTTCCATAGTACTTTTATGTGAAATTTGATTGTTGTTGTGGGAATGCCCCCTTAACCCCTCAAATCTCTGTAAGCTTACTGCATTACATCTGGCACTAGCCCAGTGGGACTCCAACTCGGGCGGATTAATTTAGTTAATGATCACAGCATCCCACCCCTGTGATGAAGTATTCCCACATGAGTATAAGTTCCCACTATCCAAAATAACATTATTTATCCCATACAGAGAAGGCTGTAAAAAAAAATATATATATATAAATAATATATATATATATATATATATATATTGCATATACACCTAAATGCACACATTAACTTATTTTGGTCACTTTGCTTTCCCCAAAAAAATAACAAGTAAATAAAAAGTGATCAAAAAGTCATACCAAACATTGACACCAGTAGAAAGTACAACTTTCCCCGCAAATAAAGAGCCCTGACATATCTCCATCAACAATACAGTAAAAAGATTATAGATGTCAGAATATGGTGACCCCAAGAAAATTAGTTAACTTTCAAAACATTGTATTTGAAAAAGCAGTCAAATACAATAAAACTAGCATAAATATGGTATTGGTGTATTGACCTATGGGTCAAAACTTCCATGTCATTTTTATTGCAGAGTGAACGTTGTAAAAACAAAGTGCAAAAAAATTATGATAGAATGGTGTGTTATTTCACATAGACCCCCAAAACACTTAAAGCTATACAAAATGTTAATGTACAAATAAAAGTACAATAAGCCCTCACATAGCTATAGCAATAGAAAAAAAAAAAAATTTTCGAAGGAAGGGATATGAAAAAGTCACCAAGCTTTAACATATAAACTACCCTAAGTCCTTAAGGGGTTAACACTTTGTTGTAGAAATTAATCTAAAGGATTGTTATCCATTACTGTGTTCATACAAGTTGATAGTAGTGTGCTGTCACTCGGTATTCAGAAAAGGCATCTCTCTGTTAGTGCCAGAAATTCCTTTCATATATGCTCATACAAGTGATTATTTTCTAATTTGCCTTTTACAAGACAGAAATCTGTCCGTCAGCCTTGGACTTCTGTCCTGTATAATGCAAATTAGAAAATAATCACTTGTGTGAACAAAATTCTAAGGCTGACGCACAGATTTCTGCCTTGGATTTCCAGTTTCCCCTGCCCCTGATCCTCATGAGAATTAGCCCTATTACCATCCAGTGGGACTAATTCTAAAGTTTTGTCCCCAAAATGAGTGAAAGAGAACTTATTTCCACATCAGAAAACAATATTATGGACGCGAGACAGGTTACGGAAACACCATTCTCTTGTATGGGATGCAGATTTTAAAAATGTGGTGTGTAAACGTACTCCTACAAGTTTCATTCATCATTTCTGCTGTCTAGCATTGTAAAATAAATGCAGTATATATTTTCCTCTTCCTGTGAAGGTCATGTTTGGTTTAAAAAATAAAAATAAAAAATTAGGACAATATTTCAGAACATATTCGTTTGTGACACAAATTGTGGACTCTCAAGTTGCTTTATCCCTATCAACTCTTTGGTAAAGCAGAGCTTTGTGATCTTGGCCCTCTCCTTCCTCCCTATTCTGATTTGCTATGTTCAGCCTCATCACTTTCCTGCTACTATTTCTGAGACAGGGCTACTGTGTGAGGAGGAAAAAGAGAGCCAGCAGCCAGGTCTGACAAAAAAAAATCAACCTGATTTCTGAAAACTGTTCTAGTAGTTTTTTCAGCTTCCCATTACATCCTACTGAATATGAAATAGTAACTTTAGGAAGTACCATTTGTCCAGCAATAAATAAACCCCCATGTGACACTATGAAGGGAAAAGTAAAAACAAAAATTCTGACATTTGGAAGGCAGGGAGTAATGACAGAAATACAAAGGTGAAAAATGTCAGGTCCTGAAGAGGTTTTAATGTCCTCCAGGAGGACTGATGGTCCAGTGTTTCAATAATAATTGTTTCTTATATATATTGTTCATATGGTTAAAAATACAGGTTATTGAGTTTGGTGCTATAACAGGAGACTTGGGAAACAGATACTCGGGCCTGTTTTGTCAATTATGTGAAATGATTATCAAAAAAATCATCATTGTTCTTATTTTTTGTAGAGGAAGAGACTCATCCTGTGGACTTAAGTTCTCTGTCAAGTAAACTTTTACCTAGCTTTACTACATTGGGCTTTAAAGATGATCGCAGGCATAAAGGTAAGAATGAGTTCAGTAAACAAATAAAAAATGTCTCTGTTACCAAAGCCACAGCCATCTAAAACCACCCTGGTACCTTGAAATACACATCCAAGGAAGTGATTGTGACCGAGTTCTAGGCAAGATAGATAATTTACCTAGCTGAGCAGTAAAGCATTTCCTCTTCTATTGGCATAAGAAATGATGAACAATTTAATGGTTTATATCAGGGGTCTCAAATACATGGCCCCGGAGGCTGTCACCTGTGGCCTGCAGACAGGGCTGGGATGCAACAGTTTCTGGCAATTCAGCTGTTAAAAATGCAGTTGGATTGCAGAAGTGGGAAGAAGAGCCCTGACTCTGTTCTGAAACTGGCAGAATAGAAAGCCATAGGCTTCCTGCCCTACCACTTTCCGACTTGTTATGCTTATAGCCTATAAGCTGTAAGTGCAGTACGTACCTCTCTGCTCCCTGGCTACTCCGCTCTTTCCTGTTCAAGGTGCACATGACATGTCACTGCAGTGTATCCAAAGGAGGGGAAGTGAGGTAAGAACTGTGGTTACACTATGGGCTAACATAAGGAATGTGTTCCTTCAGCTTCCAATTTATTTTTATGTTCTTCCCATTTTACCCAGCCAAGTTTGAGACCCCTGGTTTAGATGCTAATGTGTATCCTAAGATTCAGTAAAAAATAGAAAAAAAGGCATTGCAGCTAATAGTGCAGTAATCCCATAAAGGACAGGCATGAAATATGTTTAGCATGCAGCATGCTGTCCTCTATTGATTGCGCTATCAGAAGCTCCATTTAGTTATTTGTAAGTGGAGTGTCAGCCGCAGCTGCCTCCAAACTAAAGGGGGCTTAGATCACCATTGTATGACTAGTAATATTTGTGCCATGGGCAACATATGCAGAGTTCTTTGTTTACTTCTTTCAATGGCTGAACCTGACCAGGCAGTAAAGACCTGTTTACAACAAGGATTTATAATGGGAGAAAAACACCAAAACCATTGGGTAAATGATATCATGAGTGTTCTGTTTCTGCTGTGTGGACATAGGAATTGTCACATATGATTTCATAACCTGATGTTTTGTGGTTATTTTTTTGCAACTCCATGTTGAATGCAGGTCTTTACTACATGATCTGATGTGGCGTTGAAACGCATAAACAATTATTTCTTTATGGATTCTGTCTATGGTCAGCTTTAGCCCTATCTTCCATTTTGTGCACTAGTATTTTTTAAAGGGGCTCTGTCATTGGAATAATGTGTTTTTTGATATACATATGCCTGAATGGCCTTTAAAAAGGCTATTAAGGTGCTGCTACTCTTTAAAAAAAAAAAAAAGACCCCCCTCACCCCACCCCCGTTTTTATTACATACCGGTAAAACTGATATGTAAATGAGCCTGTCAGTGCATCCTGGGCGTTCCTCCAAGCCTGCGTGCACCCCCCTGCGTCATACCTTCAAACCGCCCCCTCTGCAGCTTGTGCTCAAAGTTAGTCCTCCTCCTCTCTCCATGTAACCCCGCCTCCAGCGTCTCTCATATCGCTCCTGTACATTGAAATGTTGGGCATGCGCAGTAACGCTCTCTTCACTGCACATCCCCGAGCGCCATTTTCTTGTGCACTTTCTTCCACTGTCCACAAGAAAATGGTGCTCAGGCATGTACAGTAGCGCTCAGAAGGGAGCGTTACTGCGCATGCCCGACATTTCAATGTACAGGAGTGATGTGAGAGATGCTGGAGCCGGGGTTACATAGAGAGAGGAGGAGGACTAACTTTGAGCACAAGCTGTAGAGGGGGCGGTTTGAAGGTATGATGCAGGGGGGTGCACGCAGGCTTGGAGGAACGCCCAGGGTGCACGGACAGGCTCATTTACATATTAGTTTTACCGGTATGTAATAAAAATGGGGGGGTCTTTTAAAAAAAAAAAGAGTAGCAGCACCTGAATAGCCTTTTTAAAGGCTATTCAGGCATATGTATATCAAAAATACACATTGTTCCAATGATAGAGCCCCTTTAAAGTGTATGTTTAACAGTTTGGTGAATATTGTAGTGTTTCTATGGCATTCCATAGGTGAAATTGTGTAAAGAATACTGTTACTAAATCTGATTTCAAATCTGGTTTTATTTGATCTTGTGTCATTAAAAAAAAAAAAAAAAAAATCTGTCAGCAGAGAAAATTGATCTCAAACCAATCACAGTACGTTGTAAGGCACACTATGCTGAGCAACATCATACCTTTTGTATAGTCAAGTAGATGAATCACTGCAAAGTAAATTCCATTTTTATAACTATGAAAGAGTTTCACATGCACTGGGGGCCTACCCATATGGGCTCAGTCTCCAACTTTGAACCTTTGCTGAAAAGCCCACCCAATATTGCCCCCTACACTTATTTGACAGACTCTTCAAATCGCATGTGTCATTTGGGACAGTACTGCTCATGCACCAGCCTGGGAATGCTGGTGATCAGTGAAATAGCCTGGAATGAGAAGAGGCTGTCATTCTAGTGTAAGGGATGACATTGAAAAGGGTTTTCAGTGGAGATTCCAAACTGGAAATTGAGCCTTTGCAGGTTCTGGCACACGTCTCCACTGTACCTGAACCTATTTATTAAAATGTCTTTTTGATTGAAATGGTGCATCCAGGCTCAGATTGGCACACTGGGGTACCAGTGAATCCCCTGGTGAGCCTTGTGCCTTTAGGCAGGGTTAGCGTTAGGGAAGGAGGGCAGATTGGACAATTGGCCAGGGCCCCCATCCCCAAAGGGACCCCACAGGATCCTGGAGTCAGGACCAGCCACATTTGATAATGGAAAGGGTCCTGGCGTCATATACCGCAGGGACCCTTTCCAAAAGAAGCCTGGCCAGAGGAGGTCTGTAACAATAACAATCATTTCATTGTCATCTTCTGGCCTGTAGTTGATGTCATGCGTTTCAGATGTCACCGCTGAGGCCTGCGATTGGGCCACAGTGGTAACGTGGGGAGCTGCTGGGGAGCATATTGTACTCGGTGCAGCCACTAAGGGGTATTATATTGTGTGAGGGCTCTGTTACGCATTATACTGCGTTGGGGAGCATATTATATAGTGTGGATCATTTATATACCATGTAGGGCCATTATGGGGAAGGCTCAGGGGAGCAGTATATGTGGAGCAAAATTCCTACTGGCTGCCCTATGTATTATACATAGAGAATACAGAATTGAGCATGAAATGGCCATGGAGCTGTTGGGGAATGCACAGTATTATTGGGAATGACTACATTTGGAGCATACTCAGCAATGCCGGATAGTCAGCACACATGTAAGATGTCAGTGAAGGAGCCATGATGTTGGCTATTAGCAGTAAACTGTTTGGGGGCCCTAGAACAAGTTCCACTGTTCAGGGGGCTCTAGAACAAGTTCCACTGGTGGGACCTAGGCTCTTCAGTCTGACACTGGGTACATCCATTCAACGAGTTAACAATATATTGTTGCTCAGCACAGTGTGTCCTACAATAGGTTTGCCCTTCTTACAGATCCCATTTAATATAAACTAAGCAGTACAGTCAACCTTTACATTGCATATTCTGGTGACAGATGCATTTGCATTTCTTAATCATGTTGTTGTATTTTGTTATTGTACACACACACGGCAGTAGTGTGTATTTATATATATTTCTTTTTTTTATAGTCACATTTCTTAACAGTACCAGTACAGCCCTGTCTTTACAAAATAATACTCTCTTCACTGATCTTAAGCCTGATGAGATGGAATTGATGTATGCTGCTTATGGTGATGACACAGGGATACAGTGTGCACTTAGGTAAGGGTATTTAATAAGACCAAGTAAACTTTATTGTAATATATTTTAGAATTTGTTAAGAATGTTTACACATGGTTGACTTTCAAATAACCATTTCTTTTGTAAAAAGATTAGCAAATCAGGTATTGTGTTTCCATGCACTACCACTAGGGGGAGTTCAGTACTCATAAATAACAGCACCCATTAGTCCAAATTGAACTTTGAACCATCGTTTGGATGTATTTCACTGTAAAATAGCGTCTTGCATTCTGTGCAACATATTTATTAACACACATAAAGCATCAACTGAAACTGCACTAATACCACTTCTGATACATGTGGAGCACTGAGATCAGTAGTAGCAGCTGTGCTGGAGTACTATAGCTCACCATTCCGGCATGACCACTATACAGAAGATAGAGCCTTATGCTTCTTGCTCCATCCCCTCTATAGGTTGCAGAGCTGGAGACTGCTTGGAAGAGCTGATTATGGTGTGGGCCACAGCGAAAAAACATAGTTCCTCTGCAGACTTTCTGTTTCCATTATACCTTTACAGAAACTGTCACCGTTTCTGTAGGTACAATTGGTACGCATTGGTCAGTTTTTGAAATCACAGCATGTCCGCTAAGGATTTTTCAGCAATGTGTGGATGGGATTAGCCAGAATCCCCTCCACTTTGCAGGTACTGTTAATCACGGCATATATGCAGCATGGTGCCCCGACCTTAAGCAGCTTAGCCAGTAAGTAATTGGTGCACTAAAATAGTATTTACCTGCATTCTAAACAATGAATGACTATTCTAGGAGGGAATCCGACAAATATCAGGGAATGCCAGAAGTATGTAATAATATATAGACACAGGAGCATTCTTTGTAAATGCTTTGAAAATGTGAGGCCTTATTGTGATCTGTTAAACCTTAAACTTAATGGTGATACTAATGTTATGTGTTTAAAGGAAGTCTTTCAACAGGAAAATCTGTATCAAACTATAACATCTTCTTCACTTTTCAAAGATCCCTGCTTTATTCTGTATTGCAGCTCCATTTCCTTGAATATCAGTTTTTTGTTGTGCAAATTTGCTGTAAAGGTGGTGTTTGTTCTCCTGCTAGGGTTCACTTTCAACTCTAGATAATTGCCCCTAACTTTAAAAATGGAAGATGTAACTCATGCAGTGGGGAGGGGATGGAGCCCCTGGGGAGTTATGGGGCGATTATCTAGAGCAGAGAGTGAAGCCCAGCAGGAGAAGGAACGCCCTTAAAGCACTCTTCAGCAAATCTGCATAAGAATAAAACACTGATGTTCATGAAAATGGAGCCTTGATACAGATTTTCCTGCTAACAGATACCCTTAAAAGCGGTTATGATGCTCAAAGTGTATTTTTCATACTGTTAACTTAACCAAAGGTGTCTCCAGTGGTCCAGGTCAGCTGTTTTGGCAGTCTCCAGGCAGTGAAAACTGCTGCAATGCACAGGGAACGCATGCAGGCTAGTCCTATTCAAGTAATAGGGGCGACACTTTAGTTCCCCAGAACCACCGCTATATATAGTGGATGAGGGCTGCAGTGCTCCTTATATTACTGGAATAGGAACAGTCTGCATACACTTCTTGTCCACTGCAGCAGCCTGCAGCTCCTGGAGGCTGCCAGAACAACTGATCTGTGCAGGGTCCAAGTGTCTGATCTCTGGGGGTCCAATACTGATGTATTTTTTTTTTTTGTACTTTTTTTTTTTTTATTTTAGCCTTCAAGAGTTTGTTAAAGATTGTGGGAGTTATACAAAGAAAATGGTGAATGACATGCTGGACCAGATAACAGAAGGAGATCATTCAAAAATTCTATATCAGCTAAAGCAGGTGAATTTCTTGCTCATCTTCATTTTACACTTCAAAGTAAAATACAAGAGTATCATAAGAAAATACTGTCACTTTATGATTGATGGGGTCTGACATCTGAGACCCCTCACTCATCCTGAGAATAAGAAAACTGCAGCAGGGGTTTAGTGTTAGACACCTTTGTAGATTTCACCCTGCACAGTGGTACTCCCAGCTGGCCCTTTCCCTTGAACAGCACAGCACGTAGCCAAAGACCATCCAAGCAGAGCTACATCAGACCTGTCACATCTAACAATCACTGTGGGTCTCATAAGGCAGACCCCCTCTGATCACAAAGTGACAACATAGACTAGAGGTATTTCATCACCTTAGAAGTTGAGAGGAGAGCACTTATTTGACTACATGCTTTTAAAAGTGTATTTCATTTTCTACTACTTTAGATTGGAGAATCTGTGGGTGATGGCAGCAATTCTGTTCTTGATTTTATGTCCATGAAGTCCTATTCTGATGTGTCACTCGAAATGTCAATGCTAAATTCATTAGGTATGTATACATTGCAGATTTACTTGTGCAATTTTAACACTTTTTCTGATCAGTCCTTGAGTACTTTCTTGTTACAAATATCCATAAACTATGAGGCTTTGTCCATGTGTAATATTAAAGGAACTTTTTTTTCCTTTCTATGTAAACCATTAGGAAAAGTGAAGAAGGAGCTTGACCACGATGATGGTCATCTTAACTTAGATGACGCAGCTAAACTCTTGCACGACTTTCATGACGTACACAATGACAGAGTTGGATCTAGACCGCCTTCCAATATAAGTTCTTTATCCAACAACTCGGAAAGAGATCATCATCATCTTGGTTAGCTTTATGCCTTCTTATTTCATGCTCTCAAT
This sequence comes from Leptodactylus fuscus, assembly GCF_031893055.1. Taxonomy (NCBI): domain Eukaryota; kingdom Metazoa; phylum Chordata; class Amphibia; order Anura; family Leptodactylidae; genus Leptodactylus; species Leptodactylus fuscus. Next base: position 135,622,598 of record NC_134268.1, read on the forward strand.
GTGAATTTCTGCTTTTGCTAACTTTAATGCAAAGAGATGCCTTTCTGAACCTGAGATGCAGGCAAATTTGTGCTATTTATTTTTACAATTCTGAACAATTTTAATAGAAACTCCAGTCCAGTTTTCAATGGCACATTAATGACCCCATTCCCGAATGAAGGGTTTGATATCTTTGTGGAATGGAAATATATAGTTTGGTGCCATGATGCTGCAATTCCAGTTGCACTTTATTAAATTCTACCATGGGCAGAGCTTAAAAGGATTGTCCAGAATGAGAAAAGCATGGCTGCTTGCTTCTAAAAATCTATGCTACAACTGTTCATGGATAGTGTCCAGTATTACAGTTTAGCTCCATGAAGTGAAAGGGGCCGGGCGCCAATGCTGCACACAATATATGGGCTGGTGTGGTGGTGGTTTTGGAATAAAGAAACCATGTCTGTTTTGTTTTTTTTATTTTCTTTTTTTTGTTTTTATTTATTTTTTTAATCCTGGATAACCCCTTTACCTTAAACTGTGTATATGCTTCAGATGCTTTTGTAATAAAATGGAGTCTGACACTTACTTTTCCGTGCCAGTAATGTTAATGCATAGGAAATTTGTGCCACTAAAATGTCATTAGCTGGCTTAATTTTTGCAAACTACCGTATTTTTCGGACTATAAGACGCACCTAGGTTTTAGAGGAGGAAAATAGGGAAAAAAAATTTTGAAGCAAAAACTGGTAAAATATTTAATATATGGGAGTTGTAGTTTTGCAACAGCTGCAAGGCCACATTGACAGGTGACCCTGCAGCTGTACGGGGATGCATAGAGCGTTTTTTTTGCTGGGCCAGCCGTACTTTTTAGTTATACCATTTTGGGGGATATCTATTGCTTAGATCACCTTGTATTGAAAAAAAAAACAGGAGGTGATTTAGAACTTTTATTTATTTCATATTTTTAAAGCTTTCTTTTTTTTGTTTTACTATTTTATTCCCCCCCGGGGGCTTGAACCTGCGGTCACTTGATCGCAAGTCCCATAGACGGCAATACAACTGTATTGCCGTCTATGGGACATTCTGTCTATTAGTATTACGGCTGGTCATTGAGACCAGCCGCAATACTAATACAGCAGTGACAGGCCTGGGAGCCTCATTAGGCTCCCGGCTGTCACCCGAACAGGTCGGCTCCTGCGATATCGCCGCGCAGGAGCCGGCCTGCAACGTCACAGGTACGGGGCCGGTGGGGACCGGCCCCGGGGGAGAAGGGGCCACGGATACTGACCCGGCATCCGCTGTACTAGAGAGGCGGATGCCGGGGAGGGATAGACACCGGGGCCTGAGACATCGCTGCCCTGCCCTGCATGAAGCCAGCGGCGGGGGGACGGAGGAGCGGAATAGCAGCATCACTCCTCCCGCTGCTGGCTTCATGCAGGGCAGGGCAGCGATGTCTCAGGCCCCGGCACCTGTAATGGCGTCTATCACTTGCCGGCTTCCGCCTCTCTATTACAGCGGATGCCAGGCGCCACCTTCAGACTATAAGAGGCACCCTTCTTTTCCCCCAAAATTTTGGGGGAAAAAAGTGCGTCTTATAGTCCGAAAAATACGGTACATATTTTAACTAAGTTTAAAATATGGTCCAGACTGTATTTACAGTGTGCAGGTAAGAAAAACCCATGACACAAATTATTTAAGCTTTTATTTTAAACTGAGAGCTTTCCTTTTAAATTGGCCCCATAGATCACAAACTTTTTCTCTCTTGGAGTTTACACCAGATAGTGATAAAGAGAGAGCGTGGTACCTTGTCTGGTATTGCACTATGGTGCAGTTTAGCCCAGTTTGCTGGAATAGGAATGAGTTGTAACACCAGACAGCTGATGGGTGAAAGTGGCATGGCATTAATCTTATAAAACAGATTGCTACATCACCAGTGGGGGTTTCCAGAAGTTAGACCCTCAACAATCATATATTAATGGTATATCCTAAGGATAGCCCACCAATATCTAATGGATTAAAGTTACTTCTATACAAAAAAAAAAAAGCAACTAATAGTTACCTAACCCGGCCACTGTCATTTCTAGCTCTGACCACCAGTCCTCAGCTATTGGATCTATTTGCATTTCAGCAGGGAGATGCCATATGCACAGATCACTCCTGCAGCCAATTACTGACCTTAATAGTGAGGTGCTGTATACTGCTGCGAACCTGCAGTCAATGACTGACCTTAGAGGGGTTCTATCATTGGGAAAAGTCATTTTTAGATAAGCAAATCCTTGCATAGCCTTTGGAAAGGCTATTCCACACCTACCTTTTGTGGTTTTTGAATAAGCCTGTTTTCATTCATCTGCTAATTAGCCTCTTGATTCACCCCAGAAGTCTCATCATGCACCCTCTGCCTATTCTTTCCAATGTATGTGTACAGCATACAGAGATGACTTCCTGCTTCCTGTTTGCACACGCAGATAGGAGAGAATAACAAATAGGAGGCTGCTGGGAACTTCCTGTGCTGGCTAGAAGCTAATTAGCATATGAATAAAAATGGGCTCATTCAAAAACCACTGAGGCAATTTACATACAAAATGTATGTGTGGAATAGCCTTTCTAAAGGCTATGCAAGTATGTGCTTAGTTAAAAATGACTTTTCCCAATGATAGAGCCCCTTTAATAGTGAGGTGCTGTTTACTGCTGCCATCCTGCAGCCAATTACTGACCTTAATAGTGAGGTGCTATATAATGCTGTGCTGTGATTGGCTGCAGCGGTGATCTGTGTGTATCCGGCCACCATCCAGTTGCAGTGATGTAAATAGATAATGATGCTGAAAATTGGAGGTCATTCATTTTTAGGACACAACTCAAAAAACTTAAGTCAGAGAAACCCTTTGTAGCAGGATTTAAGTGTAAAAATAAGAGTAAATTCTGACAGAATTCTTAGGAGATTCCCTCCTGCCTCTGATGCAGACATAGGACCACATCTGCATGAATGTGCTTTTATTCGGTAGGGGCGTTATCATGCTGAGGTAAAACCATCAGGAGAAACCTAGCCATATCAGCAGAGTTAAGAACAAAGGGAAAGGGCACTAACACATGCAGCCCTCCAATAACCTTTTTTTAATCCATTTTAAATGTACTGTGTTATTTCATCTACAGGTAGCCCTTCTCGTCTCAGTGTTGGAGAACAGCAAGACATTCCAGACCCCTATGAATTTCTACAGTCTCCGGAGCCTGAAAATAATTAAAAGGATATTCTGGGTTTTCATTTTTTTTTTTTTCTTTCCAGTTTGTCTATTGGAGTCAAAACCATACAATTTTGTAATATACTTGCATTTTAAATTCTGCTCAAGTACATATATTATAATAGTGCAGACCACTTTTGGAACAGCAGAATGGTATCCCATGTATCAGTATTGTGTAATACACAATAATAATATAATATTAATAATAAGATTGTGTAATACACAATGGACAAACAGTTGTTATGCTGTCAATATAATTACCTGGGGGAAAAAAAGTCAACAAAACTACCGAACAGCACAGGCATGAGAAGAATATAAAATGTGCTTCTCCACAGACTACATGGTGATTCCATAACACTATTGTATATATTTTTCTCTTCAATAAACTACTTCATACCTGTCTTCTGGACAAATAGTGGAATGCCATGTTTAGTCTTAGGGTGCATGCACACTGAGTAACGCCGGGCGTGTATGAGAGCCGTACACGCCGGCATTACAGCAGACTGCCGAACACTTCCCATTCACTTCAATGGGAGCGCTCGTAACAGCGGCGTTTACGAGCGCTCCCATTGAAGTGAATGGGAAGTGCTCGGCAGCCCTGCTGTAACGCCGGCGTGTACGGCTCTCATACACGCCCGGCGTTACGTAGTGTGCATGCACCCTTAGGGTGCATTCACACTACGTTTACGGCAGCTTATTCTGAACGTAAAACACGTTCAGAATAAGCGGCGTATAAAGCAGCTCCATTCATTTCTATGGGAGCCGGCATACGAGCGCTCCCCATAGAAATGAATGGGCTGCTTCTTTCACTGCGAGCAGTCCCATTGAAGTGAATGGGAAGTGCCGGCGTATACGGCAAGCTCTGCTCATGCCGAGCCGTACACGCCGGCACTTCCCATTCACTTCAATGGGACTGCTCGCAGTGAAAGAAGCAGCCCATTCATTTCTATGGGGAGTGCTCGTATGCCGGCTCCCATAGAAATGAATGGAGCTGCTTTATACGCCGCTTATTCTGAACGTGTTTTACGTTCAGAATAAGCTGCCGTAAACGTAGTGGAATGCACCCTTATTTAGTTCTCCTGCAGATGCATTTTACAGGACTGAAAATGGGCCATAAAATGATTTTGTTTTTTTTCTTTAGAGATTGACTACTATACTGATATAGTAAGGATGTGTGAGCAAAATGTTAAATCCGTGTATGATATTTTCTACACGAATAAGTTAAACATGAAAACCAGAATACCTCTTTAAAATGTTTTTAAAATTCTATTTATGGGTCTTATGTTTTGTATTAATATTTATTTATGTAGCAAGCAGCATCTTCCTTTTCATCATGCAGCTCCACTGTAAATGTTTAGAGCGATCTTAACCCCTTCCCGACATGCGCCGTAATAGTACGGAGCGTGTCAGGTCTGTAACTATGGCGACCGCCCGGGAGCCGGGCGGCCGTCATAGCCGCCGGGTGTCTGCTGCTTCAAGCAGTAGACAACCGGCTCTAATGCCTCCGATCGGTCCCCGGACCGATCGGAGGCATTAACCCCTCCGGCGCTGCTGTCAAAGGCGCCGGAGGCGCCATTTTCCCGGCAGCGCATGGGCGCCGCCATTTTGGCAGGGATCGCCGGCTCCTGGAGCATGATCCAGGGCCGACCCCCCGTTGCCATGACAGCCGGGAGCCTTGTTAAAGGCTCCCAGCCGGTCTGCAAATTCTCTCTTTTGCAGGCTGGTGTATACAGCCTGCAAAAGAGATGATGCTTTTTTGCAATGCATTAGCATTGTAATGCATTGCATTAGTGATCAGACCCCCTGGGGTTCAACACCCCTAGGGGGTCTAATAAATGCAAAAAAAAAATATAAAAAAATATAAAAAGTATTAAAAGTTCAAATCACCCCCCTTTCCCTAGAACAGATATAAAAGTAGTTAAAAACTGTGAAACATATACATGTTAGGTATCCCCGCGTCCGAAATCGCCCGCTCTACAAATCTATAAAAATATTTTTCCTGTTCGGTAAACGCCGTAGCAGGAAAAATAGTCAAAAGTGCCAAACCGCCGTTTTTTCACTGTTTTAATTCTGATAAAAATTTGAATAAAAAGTGATCAAAGCAATAACATTTCCCGAAAATGGTAGAACTAAAAAGTACACCCGGCCCCGCAAAAAAAGACGCCCTATGCATCCCCGTACACCTATGTATAAAAAAGTTACGGCCGTCGTAATATGGCGACTTTTAGAAAAAAAAATTTTTAACACCGTTTTGGAATTTTTTTTAGGGGTCAAAATGTAAATAAAACCATATAAATTTGGTATCCCTGGAACCGTACCGAAACACAGAATATAGGGGACATGTCATTTTGGCTGCACAGTGAACGCCGTAAAACCAAAGCCCGTAAGAAAGTCGCAGAAATGCATTTTTTCTTCAAATCCACCCCATTCTGAATTTTTTTCCTGCTTCCCAGTACATTATATAGAATAATTAATGGTGGCATCATGAAGAAAAAATTGTCCCGCAAAAATTAAGACCTCATATGACTCTGGGAGCGGAGAAATAAAAAAGTTATGGGGTTTAGAAGGAGGGGAGTCAAAAACGAAAATCAAAAAATGCCATCGGCGGGAAGGGGTTAAAGGTAAGGAGAGGTTCTACATTCAGAACTATGTGTCCACTGAAAAAAAACTGTTTCCAGGCGGAAAGGCTGAAAAACACTCACGGGCGGTCACCTTTTAAAACCTATTGAAATAAAGGGTTTTAAAGCCGACCGCTCGCAAGCAGTCTGCTGTCTGGTTTCCCTGGGTTTACAGTGGACAACCCGGGGCGGACAACAGCGGTAGTGTGAACACTTCCTAAGACATATTACAAAGTTTCTTATATTCACCTGTACCATTTTTGAGTTTATCATTTTTGCTAATGAAAAGTTAATAGCTGTTTTAAACAGTTGTCATTTGTGTAGTTCAGTCCTGAAGTTATGTGATTCTCCTGGCCTCCATCTACTCCTTGTAGGTTACAAGAAGAGCTACATTTTAGAGTCATTGGAGCACAAAAAAAAAAAAGATTTATTGAACCGAACAGCAAGAGATTTTGATGTTTAAGGTTGTCCAAATCATTATATATTTGTGTTTTGAAAGTTTTTTAGGCCGGGATCACACTTGGCATAAACACTCCAGTTTGACCACGGCGAAACACTGCAAGATAAAAAGTGGCATATTACAGTCACTGAAAGTTGCTTGCAGGACTTTTCTCTCCGCTTATTTTCAGCGGAATCTAGGACGGAGGGCCCTAGTGTGAACCTAGAGTAACAAATCATGTTATTTTATTTTCTTAGGGCAACATAGGGATTGTGTAGTTTCTGTATTTTCAGTACTACTTTTCTACTTTTGCTTGCAATAACTTTGAGATGCAAAAAAGTTATGTACCATAAAAATACTATACATTTTTTCTGTTTATGTAGGTTTTGAATAGCATCAGTTTTTGTATTCCATTATTCCAATTATTGCTGCCATGATGTTTTGTAACTGTAATAATATGTACAGAATAATAAAAGTATTATTTTTTTTATGGTTGTTAATTTTTTATATAATGTATATTTTTATTTTCTGAGTGATCTATTGAGGTGCAACATATTATTTGCATTAAGTCTGAAAGGGCTTAGAGGGTGCAGATGACAAAATGCTACTATTCAGAAACACTTTTTTTAAAAAAAAAAAAAAAAAAAAAAAGAGAACCTTTCACCACTTCCACCAACTTCAATTTACTGGACAGGGACCGGATCACTCACCTGACAATAGACAGCAAAAATCGGTTTGAAATTAGCAGCAATGTGCGCTCATAAATTGTCAGGCCTACAGAAAACATTCCAACTGCGCTGAAACCCTCTTGCAGTAAGCGGGGGTGGTAAAAGATCCTCTTTAAGTAGTCCTCTGTGTGCTTTAACTTCGCCAAACAGTCTCTCTTTCCTAATAATTTGCTACATTGGTCAGCATAGCGATGACAGATTTGCTTTAGGCTGGAATTGGATAGCATGTAGCAATTTTTGACGCAAAGTGAGCAATGGATTCAATTTGAAGAAAAAGCATGAAGACTAAAATCTCATTTGTACCCACAACTTTGGCATTAAAAAAAAAAAACTCTCACACAAAAACTGCTTTTGAGGTTCCAGCCATTCTGCTTGTTATGTAGTTTCTGAAGTTCAGGCGGATGGAGTGTTTTTCTGTTACAGTTTGAGCAGTTCAGCAAACACTGAGGAATATAAACTAAAATTGTATATTATTTAAAAATTACAAAGTTAGACTAGATAGTCTTAAACCACACCAGATTTTCTAAAGTGTCGCTGTTTGAAAATCTGCTGCATTTTTAGGGACCGTTTCACATGACCGAATCCTGTCTATGAAAAATGGCCCATGTACACTGTATTTCCTGGACTGAACTGTGCTATGGGCATAGGAGTCGCTACATCATAGCTATAAGGCTGTGAGCTCCTGAACAGTAATGAACTGATGGCGTTATGTCAGTTCTTTTCTGTAGCGATTGGGCTGTTCGGGAGCTCGCTGCATCATATTTAACTATGATGCAGTAACTCCTATGCACAAATCAGAGTTTAGTCTAGACTACTGTGTCTCACACATGGACTGTTTTCCACAGACAGGACTCAGTTGTGTGAAAGGACCCTTAATGAATATAACTTTAGGGTTTGTTCACACTAGCTATTGCATTCCATCTGGAAGGAGTCTGCATGGACACCCCCCGGACCGAATACAATTGCAATTGGAAGCGATGTGCTGTCAAAGCACACGGACCCCATAGACTATAATGGGCTCCGTGTGCTTGCCACGCACTGCCCGCATAAATCATTCATGACAGAATATAGAGCAACAGCTGAAAATTTGGTGCAGCTTCTTGCTCATAATTTAGCACAGTGTTTCCCAATGTCTTCAGACTTGGGGCACACATGGGAGAAAAATATTTTCCTCGCAGCACCCCTACTAAATAATTTTTTACCAAGCACGAAAAATGGCAGTTTTGATATATGTTTTAGCTCAGGTTCTGAACCTACAACTCGAACATAAATTTCTTTCACTTGAAAATCTAATAAACCTCAGTTGCAGTTTTGATGCAATTTTAGCAGCATCACAACTGTACCATGTGAATACACCCTTTAAAGCTACAACATCCTATACTTCCCATTGATCACATATAAATATTCACCATCACCAGGTTCTCTTACTGGCCCCTTTGTCGCCCAATAAATAGTATATATAATTCCCCAGCAATTGATTGCACTGGATTTTAATTAGAGGTATCAGAATACATGGGTCTGAATAGTTTTGCATGTGATACTTACCAGATTTTTATTTGATGAAAATTTTGAAAACCATGTATCATTTTTGTTCCACTTCACAATTATGTGAAAATTTTGTATTGGTCTATCACTTAAAATCTCAAATTACATTTAAGTGTGTGTGTGTCAGTGGTTAGCACTGCAGCCTTGCAGCGCTGGAGTCCTCGGTTCCAATCCTGCCAAGGGCAAAAAAAAACATCTCCCCGTGTTTGCATGGATTTCCATCCCATAGACCAGGGGTGCCCAATATGTCGATCGCGATCTACTGGTAGATCGCAAAGGACGTATGGGTCGATCGTGGGATGGATTGAAGCCAGATATAATTGGACTCGAGGAGTACAAATGGTGGAGATCACTAACAGGCTAACTCATTGCCCTCTAAACTTTGGATTCATGGATAGTGAAACCAGGAAAAGTACATAGTAGATAGAGGTACATAAACCCATACTAGGACAGCTTCTATGCATTTTGCCCCAAAAACAAAAATAAACCAGGGGGTTCATCAGGAGACAAATTTATCAAAAAAGACTTCATATACTTATAAGTGAAAGCATCAGTAGCTGCAGTTATTAACTCTGGAACACTGTGCAGTGAAGGCTGGCCAGGTACTGAATGCAGCTGTGATCATATTCAGTCTACCATTTGGCAGCAGCCAAATTACATTTGTTTTTTTAGTCATTGATCACTAAAATTAAAAATAGAGGATTTCAACTTATTGTGCATTAGCATACAGCTTAAAGGCATACTAAAAAAAAAATAGGATTACTGCATTATGTCATTACTGCAATGAAAAAAAGACATATGCCAGTGGTAACACACGGTGAACTTGGATCGCTGGTGCTTTCACTTCTGTGTAACGCTAGACTCCCACTAGCGGTTGAGTTTCAGTACAAGACTCCGTCCCCCATTCTGCTGAAAATAGGCAGAGAGAATAGTCCTGCAAAGAGGGCTTTTCTCTCCACCAATTTCAGCGGACCCCATTATAATCTACGGGGCCCACAGGTTTCCGCATGTAATCGCTTTTTAAGGATCGAAAGACCGAACACTAGTGTGAACCTAGCATAAGGCCTCATTTAGTTGGCTGCAATCTGTGGTCTGACCCCAGGTCTAATGATCTATGATACTGAAAGTTTCAATATTTAACATATAATAAGTGAATACAGTTTGTGCCATAGGATACAAAATAACTTGGAGATTGGTGAGGGTTTGGACACCTACCCATCTGGAGAAAGGGGAAATTTTGTTCCCAATGGAAAAAAATTGAATGGACTGTCAAAGAAACTAACTAGCCATGAAACATAATGTTTATTCAGGGGCGTAACGATCGTGGTCGCAGGGAGCGCAACTGCGATTGGACCCGGCAAGATATGGGGCCCGTGGCCAGTTGGAGATGGCCCAGCTACAGTTAATAACATGCCAGGAGCCATGCTACTCACCTGCCATACGATGTACAGTGCCTAAACCCACCGCTACACCATGTATGGCAAGTGAGCAGTTGGAATTGTTACCATTACCTGTAGTTGCACTGCCCTGGGCGTCTGCAGAGGTCCTGGCTGTCGGACCTCTGCAGGTGTAATATTGATGGCCTATCTTAAAGAAAATCTATCATTGGCAATAGCCATTTTTAACTAAACATATCTTTGCATAGCCTTTAGAAAAGGCTATTCCAGGCATACCTTTTATACAATCATCAGCATCGGCGTTTTGAATGAGCCCGGTTTTAGTGATATGTAAATTACCCTGCACGGAGCAGCAAAAGTCACTGTTGCTTGAGCACCGCAGCATCATCAGCCTTCCCCTTCTCACGGTCTCCTTCTTTACACAGGATCCCTCCTCCTACAGTTCTTCAGTGCTTCCAGAGGGCGGTGAGAAGGGGAAGGCTCATGATGCTGTGGTGCTCAAGGAATAGAAGACTTCCGGTGCTCTGTGCTGGATAATTTTCATATCACTAAAACCGGCTAATTTAAAACGCCGACGCTGGTGAAACAATAAAAGGTATCCCTGGAATAGCCTTTCTAAACGCTATGCAAATATATGTTTAATTAAAAATGGCTATTTCCAATGACAGACTGCTTTTAAGGACAGGCCTTCAATATTAGAAAGATGGATAATCCCTTTAAAGAGGTTTTCCAGGAATTGGAGCCACCCAATGTAGTGAATGGGTGGTGTAAAATTAAAAAAAAAATAAAAAAAATAGCATACTCACTTGTTGCTGGAAGTCGTCATGTGACCGCTAAGATCATTATGTACAGGATCTCCATAAAGGAGGCGCTGCCATGAGACCGAACAGGCAGGGAACAGTTGAGAATGTTTTTGGGGTTGTTTTTTTTTTTTTTTTTTAATTTTACAGCTCCCTGGCTGACTCAGGGGTCACTACAATTTATTGAAACCTCTTTAATCCTTAACTGCTTTGCGCCATACTATTACGTGACGCTGAGCATTAAGTTAGCGCTCAGTGCCATAATAGTACTTAACTGTAATGCCGCAGGCACAGCTCCTGTGCCTGCAACATTTCTCTCAGCTTCCGGCTGTGTTAGGGTGCATGCACACTACGTAACGCCGGGCGTGTATGAGAGCCGTACACGCCGGCGTTACAGCAGGGCTGCCGAACACTTCCCATTCACTTCAATGGGAGCGCTCGTAACAGCGGCGTTTTCGAGCTCTCCCATTGAAGTGAATGGGAAGTGTTCGGCAGCCCTGCTGTAACGCCGGCGTGTACGGCTCTCATACACGCCCGGCGTTACGTAGTGTGCATGCACCCTTACACAGCCAAGAGTCGGAACAAGCTGTCTCATTAACCACTGGTCAGAGCTTGAGGTTTTATCCCTTCAAACATGACCACGGCATCCAAGGAGTTGCGCAATAATAATGCCCCCTCGGCACCCCTGTGGTGATATCGGGGGGGGGGGGGGGGAGGGAGCCCGATCTGGCCAGTGACTCCAGACTGCTAGATACCGTATTTTTCGGACTATAAGACGCACTTTTTTTCCCCCAAATTTTGGGGGAAAAGAAGGGTGCGTCTTATAGGCCGAATGTGGCGCCTGGCACCTGCCGTAATAGAGAGGCGGAAGCCGGCAAGTGTTAGACGCCATTACAGGTGCCGGGGCCTGAGACATCGCTGCCCTGCCCTTCATGAAGCCAGCGGCGGGAGGAGTGATGCTATTCCGCTCCTCCGTCCCCCCGCCGCTGGCTTCATGCAGGGCAGGGCAGCGATGTCTCAGGCCCCGGCGTCTATCCCTCCCCGGCATCCGCCTCTCTAGTACAGCGGATGCCGGGTCAGTATCAGCAGCCCCTTCTCCCCCGAACCTGTGCTTCCCCCGTACCTGTAAAGATGCAGGCCGGCTCCTGCGCGGCGATATCGCAGGAGCCGACCTGTTCGGGTGACAGCCGGGAGCCTAATGAGGCTCCCAGGCCTGTCACTGCTGTATTAGTATTGCGGCTGGTCTCTATGACCAGCCGTAATACTAATAGACAGAATGTCCCATAGACGGCAATACAGTTGTATTGCCGTCTATGGGACTTGCGGTCAAGTGACCGCAGGCTCAAGTCCCGGGGGGGGGGAATAAAATAGTAAAAAAAAAAAAAAAAAGCTTTAAAAATATATAATAAAAATATGAAATAAATAAAAGTTCTAAATCACCTCCTGTCCCTAGAATATATACAGTCCTATGAAAAAGTTTGGGCACCCCTATTAATCTTAATCATTTTTTGTTCTAAATATTTTGGTGTTTGCAACAGCCATTTCAGTTTGATATATCTAATAACTGATGGACACAGTAATATTTCAGGATTGAAATGAGGTTTATTGTACTAACAGAAAATGCGCAATATGCATTAAACCAAAATTTGACTGGTGCAAAAGTATGGGCACCCTTATCATTTTATTGATTTGAATTCCCCTAACTACTTTTTACTGACTTACTGAAGCACAAAATTGGTTTTGTAACCTCAGTGAGCTTTGAACTTCATAGCCAGATGTATCCAATCATAAGAAAAGGTATTTAAGGTGGCCAATTGCAAGTTGATCTCCTATTTGAATCTCCTCTGAAGAGTGGCATCATGGGCTACTCAAAACAACTCTCATATGATCTGAAAACAAAGATTGTTCAACATAGTTGTTCAGGGGAAGGATACAAAACGTTGTCTCAGAGATTTAACCTGTCAGTTTCCACTGTGAGGAACATAGTAAGGAAATGGAAGACCACAGGGACAGTTCTTGTTAAGCTCAGAAGTGGCAGGCCAAGAAAAATATCAGAAAGGCAGAGAAGAAGAATGGTGAGAACAGCCAAGGACAATCCACAGACCACCTCCAAAGAGCTGCAGCATCATCTTGCTGCAGATGGTGTCACTGTGCATCGGTCAACACTACAGTGCTCTTTGCACAAATAGAAGCTGTATGGGAGAGTGATGAGAAAGAAGCCGTTTCTGCACGTACGCCACAAATAGAGTTGCCTGAGGTATGAAAAAGCACATTTGGACAAGGCAGCTTCATTTTGGAAACAAAAATTGAGTTGTTTGGTTATAAAAAAAAAGGCGTTATGCATGGCGTCCAAAAAGAAACAGCATTCCAAGAAAAACACATGCTACCCACTGTAAAATTTGGTGGAGGTTCCATCATGCTTTGGGGCTGTGTGGCCAATGCCGGCATCGGGAATCTTGTTAAAGTTGAGGGTCGCATGGATTCCACTCAGTATCAGCAGATTCTTGAGAATAATGTTCAAGAATCAGTGACGAAGTTGAAGTTACGCCGGGGATGGATATTTCAGCAAGACAATGATCCAAAACACCGCTCCAAATCCTCAGGCATTCATGCAGAGGAACAATTACAATGTTCTGGAATGGCCATCCCAGTCCCCAGACCTGAATATCATTGAACATCTGTGGGATGATTTGAAGCGGGCTGTCCATGCTCGGCGACCATCTAACTTAACTGAACTTGAATTGTTTGTCCAAAATACCTTTATCCAGGATCCAGGAACTGATTAAAAGCTACAGGAAGCGACTAGAGGCTGTTATCTTTGCAAAAGGAGGATGTACTAAATATTAATGTCACTTTTCTGTTGAGGTGCCCATACTTTTGCACCGGTCAAATTTTGGTTTAATGCATATTGCGCATTTTCTGTTAGTACAATAAACCTCGTTTATTGTACTAAGACGTTTAAAATATAAAATATAAACTTTATTAGAAAATCGTTTAAAAAAAGACATACTATAGGATAAAGTGTCAAACTCAGGTGAATGATAGGATAAAAAATCCACCAAAACTGAGTGACCTCACTCAGGAGCATTTGACTAACATGCCAAAGAGATATATTGTAAAGCTCTAAATAACATATGGCAAGAAGTCAATATAGAGGCCAAAAAAATCCCAAAGGGATACAAAAATCTGGATAATCAGGTTAAAAGCTCAGCTGCTAGTTCTGATATATAACTCTTGCAGCAGAGAGCTAAGATATAAATGATAGGGTTAAAAGTACCTAGCTGTATTGATTTATGACAGCTATTGCACTAGTCCCACAGCCTGACTCCAGTGTTTACTGACAGCTACAAAGCTAACTGCAGCTACCACACTAAGTGCTCCAGCCACACTACGGCTGATAACACCTATCTAACCTAAAGACAAATGTTTCAGTATACTAGCTGTTAACTCCTGCCAGCATACATCTTCAGAGGCATACATAAAGAAACTAGCTAAAGAGGTGGTCTGACCACTTTTGATATTTATAGATTAGTGTCAGCAATTCCCACACCCTCCCGCTCCTGTCGGCACTGATATTCGGCCCAAATAAAAGGAGCTACTGCACAGCTTACAAATTCACTCTGTCGCCATCCGCTGTGCATTCACGTCTGGGATACTAACACTCACTACACCCCCTGATAAATTCTTAGAGGGGTACAGTTTTGAAAATGGGATCACTCCCGAGGGAATTCCACTTTTCTGGCATCTTAGAGGCTCTGCAAACATGACATGACATCCAGATACCAAACAGCTAAATCTGCTCTCCAAAAGCCACATAGCATGCCTTCCCCTCTACGCCCTGCCGTGTGCCTAAACTGCAGTTTATGCCACATGTATGACATTGGTGTACCCAAGATAACATACTTAACACACAGAAGGGAGGGAGCGTTATTTGGTTTTTAGTGCATAGATTTAGACAGTTTGGTTTTTGGACGTCATTACACTTTTGCATAGCTCCTGAAATGCCAGTAAAGCGGAATCCCCTGACATGTGATCCCATTTTGGAACAATACCCCTTAAGCAATCTATCCAGTTGTACAGTGAGCATTTTTAACCTCCAAGTGTTGCTATAATTTATTATCCATAAATGAATATGTAACTTATTGTGAAAGGTGAAAATGACAATTTCTCCAGGGATATGTCATTTCTTTTTCTTTTTTTAACTTTAATTTTTATTAAGATTTTTAATAAATTTACATAACAAAAGAAAATAGTGAGACCAACAAAGAAATCTCAAAAGCGTCCATGAGAACCTAGGACATTATAAAGCAACTGATACAATTGAAAGACAACAGGAAACGAGAAATTAGACAAAATAAGGGAAGGAGGGGAAGGAAGAAGGGGAGGGTTGTGAAGACAAGGAAAATACAGGTGAACAACAACAAAAGGAATCAGTAGCCATGAGTGATACAGTAAGCATCCCAGGACAACCAGATGGAGTTAAAGCTATCCACCATGTGGTTTAATGTCGCTGTCATATATTCAAGACTACAAACATCTTTCATACCAGCTATCAATTCAGACCACGCGGGCGGGAGTACGTCTTTCCAGTGTGGGGCAAGAAGCGTTTTAGCTCCAGTACACAGGTACAAAAATAGACGAGAGGTCTTCTTACCCAATTGTCTGGGGGGGAGGTTAAGCAGGTAAACCATTGGATCCAACAAAACTTCCTGGATAAAAAGACCTTCTGTAACGAGCTGAACCTCCTCCCAAAAAGAACAGAGGAGAGGACATTCCCAAAACAGATGGTACACCGTGCCCAAAGAGGATTGACAACGCCAGCATAGAGGGGAAATAGCAGGGTTAAGCTTATGCAACAATGTAGGCGTATGATACCAAAACATAAGAATTTTAGACTGAGTTTGGGATACATCATTTCAGTGTGCAAAATGTTGTGCCCGGCTTGTATCAGGGACGAATGATCCAAAAGCTGTTGTGCCCGGGATTCCCACTTAACAGTATTTGAAGTGTGTGTTTCTGCTGACACAAGCTGGGTACAACATACCGGGCACTAAAATGGCATATTTATGAAAAAATTGCAATTTTCACTTTTTATTATCAGCTGCACATTCATTTCTGGAAATTAAATTAATTACACAAGGGTTAAAAAAGTTCACTTCACCACTTGATAAATCCCTTTAGGAGTGTAGTTTCGAAAATGGGGTCAAATGCCTGTGGATGCCACTTTACTGGCAATTCGCGGCTTTGCAAAAGTGGCATGATGTCCAAAAACCAAACTGTGCCCAAAAACCAAAACAGCACTCCTTCCCTTCTGTGCCTAGCTGTGCCAAAACAGTAGTTTATACCCATATATGACATTGTTAAGTACGTTATGCTGGGTACACCAGTGTCATACATGTGGGCATTAACTGCATTTTGGGCACACAGCAGGGTGCAGATGTGAAGGAGCGCTATGTATTTTTTTATTGTAGATTGTTGGTTTTTGGCAAGTTACTGGCACATCCAGGGCTCTACAAAAACAACATTGCGCTCAGAAAGTCTAAATCTTTACTCTAAAAGCTAAACAGAGCAGTGCTCTTTCCATTCTAAGTATTGCTGTGTGCCCAGGCAGCGGTTTACACCCACATACACAACTTTTTTGCACCCAGGATAGCCCACTTCGTAGTTATACGAGTGCATCTCTCAAACACAAAGTGGGCCTAATATATCAGGCACTGAAATGGCATATACAATTCGAAAATTGCAATCCTCCTTCAGTACCATTTGCTGTACAGTACCACTTAGAAAAGCCTGTGGGGTCAAAATACTCATTGTACCTATAGATGAATACCTAAAGGGGTAAAGTTTTTAAAATGGGGTCACTTCTTTGGGTTCTCAACAGTACTGGTACCTCAGGGGCCTTACATACATGCCTTAGCAGAAATGCTTTTATACTGCCAAATCCATGATCCTTTTTCATTCTGTGCCCTGCCTTGTGGTCAGGCATCACACAAAAGCCACATGTAAAGTATTGCCATATCCAGGAGAAGCCACATTACAATTTATGGGGTCTATGTCTGTTAAATATCTTGTATTTGCCGGTGAGACTTGTGTCCACTGTTAAATATCCGTACCTGGCCTTGAAATTGTGGGATAGACTTATGTCACGTGTTGTAGGCCTTATCCACGATAGGAAGAAGTCAGCTTGTTATAAATCAGTGTAGAGGTTTATTAATATCTTGAAGGAAAACACAGGAACAGGGAAAATGTCCAAATAACACAAATATCAGTCAATTGTCAATAGCTTACATCTTCAGATAAGTTAAATCATCTGGATATCTTGTAGTTACAGCTTGGTTCATGCTTGATCATCTGGTTGGTGGACTTGGGCTGGTTACGACGTCCATGGATGTCCATCTGCCTGGACCACCCACCCTGGTGTTCCCAAAGACAGACCTCCTGGTCTTCCCCTGGTCTTCCCAAAGACAGACCCAGACATGTGTATTTCTTACTCATTTATATTCATGAGAGTGGGTGTTACCTTCCATGTTACAGCTATGTAGGGAGATTTCTAAAATGGTGTACTCTAACCGCACCCATGTCCCCAGAATAATAAGACTATGATGTCAGTAGAGTGTTAACCCCATGTCTGCTAGAGAATATTGTAAATATATAATATTTAACATTTCCCCCTTTTGAGAGTGAAATATCTGTTTGAACTCTCAATATATACCATACGACAATATTCATACAATTAGATTATATCTTCTTTCTTCTTTGCTGAATACTGGAACTTAATTTTCATTGATTGTCCATATAACAATAATTTCATCAATTTGCAATACATTTTGACATTAATAAATATTATGGTAAACTGTGATTAAAGATGAAAACAATTTGATCCACTATCTAACCTACACCTGATGAAGGCTCTTCTTTCATCGTCTGGTCTTCTGGTCATCTCTTTTTCCGTCATAATAGAAGGCTTATTACCACAAATGTAGTTCTTGACTTAAAGTCCTTTAGATTTCCTCCGTGTTGTGCAGATATTATAACATTGTCCATTAAAGTTCATATTATGAAGATATTGATATAACAACAAAGTCCATATGTTATGTTTCACTTCACCAAGACATAGACTGTAGAGGAGTTTCCTTTGGTAATTCCCTTGACCACCTGTCACTGTAGAATCATGTGACACTTCTGGAGCAATACTGCAAAAGCAAGGCAAGTGTGAATTCTGACATCATCCCTGCTGCTTGTCAGTAAGGTTCAGTCCTGGAATCTCAGTCTCTTGGATACACAATATCTGTGTTCGGGTTTTATCATTTATAACCCTTTTGCTCACCAAACACCTTGAAGTCTTGAAATAGAGATGATTCCACCAAACATTGATGAGGACATCTTTATATCTGTCCAATCATCAGCTGATCAAAGGTTCCAACCTCCAGTAATAATTTTTAAACACAGTCCTTGGCATAAGCTTAAGCATATAGCATCATACCTTCAGATTTTGTCTTTTCCCGCACATCTTCTTCTTGTAACTGTTAAAGTCTTTTTATTAACATTTGATATCAAACTTTATCATAATCTTGGACTTGATTGAAGATAAGTTTTCTTTCCCTAATAACTAAGCCAAACTAGGCAATTAACTAAACTATAATATCACAGTGTACCATACCACTCATTTATATATCATACTTCTCTTTATATTGTATCAATATTTATATTTGACTTATAAAATATTGATATTCAATACATTTATCAAACTATCTGATAATAGTACTTTGGATACAATAATCTATATAAACATCATATATCAACATATATATATCTTTATATCTATATGTATGAATATGTATGTGTACTTTACTTGTGATGACAAATTGCAACATGACTTTGAAATATAATGTGATCTCATTATTAATTACCATTCTATAGACAATCACAATATTTATTCTTTAGTTAGAACTTTTCACCAATTATACTAAACATATGTTCCTATATGAATGTGTTATCATACTTATCATACATTTTCTAAAGTTTAGTCACTTTATTTTCCTTTTTAATAAGAAATAATTTTATTTTGAACATTCCTTTATTAAAAACCATTGTGTTCTTTATTTGAGACACAATATTAACCTTTATTCATGAAACTTTTGTGCCTAAAGTTTCCTCTTAACACCTCGTCTCTTCACAGACTCCTGTGACCTTCTTAACCTTTCAGATACCTCCAATACCAAGAATAGAGACAACACTTGTGCCAACACACTCTTGTCTCTGTCTTAAACTTAACTGTATATATTCTTGTGTACTGGCTGTATGTGAATACCATATATATGAAATAAGTATACAAAACATAAACATTTCAAAATATGTCACCTCCTATAATCAGAAGTTTAAAGAATAAACCAGAGACTATCACTCTTGATATCCCATATTCTTTGATGATATTATACTTTTCCTTTCATGAAGATGATAAGCTTATCTCATTTGCATATAAGACATTTATGTTTTCCCAATGTTTGTTTTCCCAATGTTTGTAGATGTTGATGTGTGTAAGTGTATGTAAGTGTGTGCGTACATGTAAGAATACATAATCAATAATAATACAATAAAACACTAAAACAGCACTGGCTATAGCTAACTAGATTTTCCATCATACCTAATATATTTATTATCCCATGATCCAATTACCCCAATAAACCTTTATCATTTGTCAGGTTTGAACAAATATATTGAAGAGCTATCTATATCTTAGCCAAAAGCTTCTTCTTTTGCTACAAAATATTCACAAACTAAAATAACCTTCACCCTACTGCATCTGTCACCTTTCCTCAGCTCATGTGACTTAAACACTTGGTTTTCCTGTAGGTATAAACATATGAGGTTCCTTTTGATGGATTTCAAATATATTTGCTGATTTCCCAATTTAATATAGAGGATCACATAAGATAAAAAATAGAAAATAGAAAGAAATAGAAATTAGAAAATAGACGACTTTGCTGGATAGATATTTCTTTTTCCTTGTTGGATGCATCCTGATTTTCTTAGGCCTATTTGTGATGTCACAGATCTGTTGTATACACCAGTCGACACATAACACTTAGCACTTATACTGACCAGCCCATTAGGGTCACAGGTCACAATGTGTTGCTGTCAATCAACTGACCACATGAACGGACACTTAATTCACAATAAGTAAGAGCTCCATGCCTAGTTGCATGCCTTCATACATAATGGATTATAACTTGAAAATCCTAAAAACATGGACTTTACATGAAACTATTGAAAAACATGCTTGAGGTAAGTTAGAACTTCTATCACTTTATCATGCATTGTTATTAGTCACACCATGTTAATTTGTTTACTCATTAAGAGTTACACACTCCATGCATTCTTTTGGCTAGAAGGAAAGAATGATGAATGAATGGACATCACTGATTGAACTGCTGCATTTTTCCATTTATCTATATCTGAAGAGAAAAATAGATAAACTTTAGCAAAAACCAAATTAATACAATAATGATTTAAACCAATGGAAAGTTTAATAACTTTATGGATTCCTAATACTATTTGATCATATTCATATATTGTATATAACATGTTCCTCCTCTCTCTGCATCTAGAGAATGGACTATGACAAAAATCTGTCACCACACATCAGACTCTCCTCCTGTGTGTATGTATATTATGATTATGATCCATAGTATTATTCACAATAGCATAATTAGGATTATTTTACAAACATTATCACATAATCATGTGGGTTATACCTGATCATTGGAGTTCTCCTCATATAAAAGGGATTTCTCTTTACATAGCCAAATAGTACATAAGTAAATCTCAATAGACAGTCATTCCTTCAGAGATACTTTTAAACTCGACCCCTGACCTTCCTGTCAATCACATCCCACAATAACTCCACCAGGTCATTAGAGAATGCCAAGCTTGCCCTTTTCCTAAAAATATTAGGTAGCTCAAATTCCTCTTGGTTACTGGGAAGATCTGACATTTTGGAGACAACTGGTACATTCCCAGATACATTCTTTTGCAGATACTCAATAGATTTGGCTGGCTGCAATTCTTTAATTTCAGTTAATAATGGAATTTCAATTTGTGGATTTTCTTGCATGGCATATGGTTTATATGCAACATGTAATTTCCTACGTTTCTCATAGATTTTGTCACTTTCCCTCCTATAGATAGGGGACACTATAACCTGATTTGACAGATGTCTTTTAATAGGCTTTGCTTTTTGCTTTGGACACATTCGATTTACATTTGACATATGTTTCTGATGTCTTCTGGCCATGTCCAATAAACTAGCAGATTCAAATAAAGTCTTCTTATCTGAGGCACTGGCAAGGGTGACTGCATCCAAGAATTTGAACTTTTTAACAAAACTTTTCACCATAGATGAAGAGTTCACCTTTTGAATGACAGTTTTGTATGTCCTTTCAAATTTAGACATGAATGCATATGTACATTCTTTTCTGCCAATCTTTATCTCATTCAGTATGTCAGGTGTTGGCATGCTGTCACCTCTAGTGCACCAGATTAGTTTCTTTAATCTCTCCACATCACTGTATTTTAACCATTCATTTGACTCATTATCATAAGACATTTTTGCAGATAAACGCTCTGTAAAATCAATAGGAAGCCATATTTTAAACAATTTGTTTCTTTGTTCAATATTTAGATCAAATTTCTCTGCATGGCTTTCAAAAATTTCTGAGTTTCTACACACATGGATCTTTACATCATATGTGGGAATGGCTTTACTCAGATTGATCAAATATTCCTGAGATTTTAATTTCAATTTAGTTTCTTCTTTAGTTTCTTCCTCACCATCTATGGCCATTACTGCCACGTGGTGCTCTTTGTCAACATATTGTTGAGATTTCTCATTATCTGTCTGAACAGATTTATGCATACTATTACGTAATTTCTTCTCTGTTACCACATCATTACAAATCTTTACCATAGAAGCTATATTCCTAAAGATCTGCTTCTCTTTTGTAGAACAAATTCTATTTTCAATCTTAGAATTTGCCTGCTCACATTGTGTATACAAATCTTGCCATATACTCTCTAAATTGTCACTAGACACAATTTTAAACTCAAAGTTACACTTTTTAGACAATGACTCTAACTTTTCCATACTTTAAAAGTAAAATCTTTACTCACCACTGTAGAAAGCTTCACCTTTAGCTTGTCCTTGGAACAGTTGGTCCCTGTCATCAGAACGTCTCAGTACGTCTGGTACTTGTGGTCCTTCTGTGTTTCCTCAAAGGCTTTCCTCACACAGGCTTCCGTATCATATAACACGTGCAACAGTCATCTGTATCTCACCAATATAGGTTCTTTTTCGAAGTCTTCCTGAATCTTGCAATTCATACAACTTGCAAAATAGTCCTCTCTTCCCCCTTAATTGCAAGTGAATGGAACGAGAAAAACAGGAAAAAAAACGACCGTGCTTGGCTCGCCACTGTTAAATAGCCATGAATTAACGGAGGAAGGCTGGCTCGCCACTGTTAAATATCTTGTATTTGCCGGTGAGACTTGTGTCCACTGTTAAATATCCGTACCTGGCCTTGAAATTGTGGGATAGACTTATGTCACGTGTTGTAGGCCTTATCCACGATAGGAAGAAGTCAGCTTGTTATAAATCAGTGTAGAGGTTTATTAATATCTTGAAGGAAAACACAGGAACAGGGAAAATGTCCAAATAACACAAATATCAGTCAATTGTCAATAGCTTACATCTTCAGATAAGTTAAATCATCTGGATATCTTGTAGTTACAGCTTGGTTCATGCTTGATCATCTGGTTGGTGGACTTGGGCTGGTTACGACGTCCATGGATGTCCATCTGCCTGGACCACCCACCCTGGTGTTCCCAAAGACAGACCTCCTGGTCTTCCCCTGGTCTTCCCAAAGACAGACCCAGACATGTGTATTTCTTACTCATTTATATTCATGAGAGTGGGTGTTACCTTCCATGTTACAGCTATGTAGGGAGATTTCTAAAATGGTGTACTCTAACCGCACCCATGTCCCCAGAATAATAAGACTATGATGTCAGTAGAGTGTTAACCCCATGTCTGCTAGAGAATATTGTAAATTTATAATATTTAACAATGTCTCTGGTGGCACATGCTAGGCACAATATATTGGGCACTAAAATAGCATAAAAGATTTGAAAATTGCAATTCTTCTTCTGTACCATCTGCTGTGCAGTGCCATTTAGAAAAGCTTGTGAGGTCAAAATGCTCACTGTATTCCTAGCTGAATTCCTTAAGAGTTTTAGTTTCCAAAATGGGGTCAATTTGGGGAGTTTTCCATTGTTGTGGTACCTCTGGGGCTCTGCAAATACAACATAGCACTTGTAAATCATTCCAGGAAAATCAAAGCTACAAAAGACAAATAACGCTCCTTCTCTTCTGAGCCCTCCTCTTTGCCCAAACAGTGATTGTTAACCGCAAATGGGGCTTCGCTGTACTTGGGAAAAATTGTGTAACAAGATGGGCTACTTTATTTCCTGGTAAAATGGAAAAAAAATATGAAAAATTACATATAACTACCTTCTGTTTTGCTTCTTATATATTTCATTTTGTTAAAACTTTTCAATAAAAATTGCAGTTATAAAAATAAAAAAAATAAAAAATACATATAAATGGAGAAATTATATTTTTTTCTAATTAACAACCAAATACAGATAAGTTCACTGAAAAGCCTGGGAGTTAACAAATGTCATGTCATCCCTAGATGAATTCCTTAAGGGGTCAGGTTTCCAAAATGGGGTCACTTGTTGGGAGTTCTCCACTGTTGTGGTACCTCTAGGGCTCTACAAATGCGACATGGTACCTATAAACCATTCCAGTAAAATCAGAGAGATTACACTCTTTCACTTTTGAGCCCTCCTATGCACCCAAACTGCGGTTCTTGACCACAATTGGGGCATTGATGTACTTGGGAGAAATTGTATAATAAGATGGGCTACTTTACTCCCTGGTAAAATTTTAAAAAATACGAAACAGTACATATAACTATAGAAATTATAATTTTCCTGATTGACGGCCAGATTCAGATAAGTTTAATGAAGAGCCTGGGTGTTCAAAATGGTCAAATCTAGTTTCCAAAATGGGGTCACTTTTGGGGGGTTTCCGCTGTTGTGGTACCTCTAGGGCTCTGCAAATGCAACATGTTCTCTAAACACTATACTAATGAATTTGCTGTACCAAAATCCCTAAAGGTGTTGTTTCATTTTTGAGGACTGTGTTTGAGTCAAGTTGCACAGAAGGGCCACATAAGGGACATTTGTAAAAACCACAGAATCAGATTAATAAAAAATTATGGTATGTTTTGCTGTTAACCCCTTGTTTGTTACAGGAAAAACTGATTTGAAATGGAAAATGTACATAAATTAAATTTGGAAATTTCACCTCCATTTTGAATTTATTCCAGTGAAACACCTAAAAAGTTAGCAAAGTTCCTATATAAAAAGGACATTAAACAAATAATGCCAATATAAAGTAGATATATGGTAGATGATGATTATTAAGAATTTTGTGTAATATGACGGTCTGTGTTTTACCAGAAGAACAGAAAGTTTCAAAATTCATAATTTTATGACATTTTCAGTAAATTGTCCCTTTTTTAACAAACAAACACAAAGTATAATGACCAAAATTTACCACAAACATAAAATACAATGTGTCATGGAAAAACAATCTTGGAATCACCTGGATAGGTAAATGCATTATGAAGCTATTCTCACATAAAGTAAAAGATGTCATTTTTGAAAAATGGGGTCTGAGCATTAAGGACCAAAGTACCCTGCGTCATTAAGAAGTTAAAGGGGTTTTCTGGGCCTAATTCTTTTTATGGCCACTTGACCTGTGACCCTTATACAGTGGCCTCTTTACTGGTCCCCCATACTGGATGTTTTTTTTGTTTTTTTTAATGCCTTATTTTAAGGAAAAATACCTGATTGGTAAGGGGTTGACACACAGCCCCATCAGCTGTACATGCCACTTCCAATACTCGTTCTGTACACAATACAGGGCCAGAAGCAGAGAGCTCCATCCAACTGTATAGCGACCTGGCTCTATCACTGCAGCTCAGCTGCCACTGACATCAATAAGAACTGAGATGCAGTGAAGGTGCCTGACCCCTTAACGATTATGTATTTATGGCCTATCCCAAGGATAGACCATAAAAAAAAATTAAGCCTGGAAATCCCCTTAAAAGAGATTGTGCAGCATTTTTTTTAAATTATGCTAGGGTAGGTTAACCCCCCCCCCCCTACACACACACACACACACACCTGTCCCCGATGCTTTGGTGTCCTCCCAACATGGTCAAGTCATTCTGCTCCGCTGTCTTCATTTGGCAGTAGTCCTCACTGGCAGTGGCGTAACTACCGGTGAAGCAGCTGCCACAGGGCACGAGACATGATTTTAACAACTGAATCAGTAGAACCAGGGGGAACCTTTCTGCATTTACTTTTATTTATTTTTTTAAGAACATTTTTTTATTTATTGAATTTTCTTCCAAGTTCAATACACTGCATTTACTTACCACTCCCCACTCCTACTTGCAGCCTCTCCTCTTCGGCCTTCAATAGGCCCTGTGGGCTGCACATCAGGTTGTGATGCTGTAATGTGCAGCACATAGGGGCTCCCTGGGGGATGAGAGGTCATGAGCAGACTGGGAAGAGGTAACCAAATAGGGGCCATTTTCTCACCTACATTGCCAATTAAAAAAGTAGTGGGGTCCAGTATGGCCCCCTAAAAGTATGGGGCCCATCAGGGTATTTACGAGTCCCCCTCTGGGCCAGTCTAAGCCTGACCTCCAATACTATGCCTGTGTGGGTGGCTGGACTATATTAGTGTGGGTATCAAGCATCAATTTGTATCCGATATTGCTCAATACACTAGGCTGTGGTAGTGATTGAAAAGGGGTGTTCTTTTTGGTTTACAAAGAAATAATACCGAGCAACCACAGATGATACACTTAAATTAATTGTGTACAAAATACAAGAGAGATTCACAGCAGCAGTGATTTCATCCAAAAACCCCTTGGGGAACGACAGATGCAGAAAGATGACCGATGGATGTGAAGAAAATTGCGCTACTCTCTTGGGATAGACAACACACGCACTTTATTTAGTTTTCTTAAAAACACGACGCTATACACAGCGTTTCGGGGATTCCCCTTTTTCAAGTGTAACAGAAATACACAATGTACCCTGAGTACTGGAGACTGCCAACTACTGTCATTCACTCCGTGGACTTTGAAGTGATTTTAGTCAAAGTGTGAGCATCTTTTTGGTTTATTCTCCTTGATTCCACCCCTATATATTGCTGATTGTGTAAACTTTTTTAAGCTTTTAATTTATTTACGCATTGTAAATGACGGACCTTCAGAGTAGGCTGGTTGTTAGGTCAATCAGGAAGACGGAGGCAAGGATAGCAGCTCACAGCTATAGCTTTACTGGTGGCAGTTCACACAGTCCAGCAGTATACAAATCAAAATAGCTTGCTTCAGCAAGAAGGTACAAAATCAAATAACATAAAAGGCTAGTTCACATGGGGCACAATGGTCAGGATTTTGATGCGGAATCTGCGTCAAAATCCTGCCCCCTCCCATTCAATGGGAGCCGGTCATTTCCTGTTCCCACTCGCAGAAAAAAAGCGAGTTGCCCTTTCTTCAGGCGGATTCCGCGGCTGTTTCAGCCGCAGTGTCCGCCTCGCGACACCACCCTCCGGACTAGGCCCATTTATTTGGTCCTAAACCGTAGTGAAAAGCCGCAACTGGATGCCAGCAGCCGCAACAGAATGTGTTCACGAGGAACCCTGTGTGAACTAGCCAAATAGTCCTTACTTCAGGATACAAAGAAGTTAAGTCTCCAAGGTTTTCTCACTAATACACAAGGTGATATTTGCATCTCTCCTCCAGACAAACAGGGCAATGTGTACACCAACTTCCTCATGCAAGAGACGACTACACCCCCTTCGCTTGTGTCCTCACATCTTTTACAGCAGATCCCTTGGGTCACCTACCAAACCAAGAATGGAGTATAAGCCTGGGTCTACAACAACTCCTAAATCCTGGACTCATACTCCAGCCAGTCACCATGTAGATACCAGCCACCTCAGTGGAAGGTACCTGCCATCTACAACTTTTCCATCTGCCTGTCTACAGCATCAATAAATGTTATTTTCTATGGCTAGTTATTTTGTTTCTCCCTTCTGTTATGGTTATAAATACTGAGTCATTCCCGATTCACATCTGCGTTCAGGATTCCTTTCGGGGAGTCCGCATTTTCTAAGCTAGAGCACTTTATTTTGATATTGTATGTACTGTACATGTAAAAGAATTTCAACCTTTCGTCATTTTCTTTACTGTTTTTTTACAGCTGTGTCCCTGTGGCAACAACACTTTTCACATCCTGATCCACATCCTGGAAATATACCTCACCTTTAGGTAGGAGTATTGTGTTTTTCTCTAACCACCAATGACATATTTTGCCTGAAAGGTGTTATGCCATGAAACATTTTTATGTTTTACCAGAAAATTTTCTAAACCCACTTTTTTGTGACCAATTTACTTAGGAAAGGGATTTTAAAGTTCTACATTTTAGAACCCCCCTTCCTCCACATAAATTATCCGATATTCAGAACTGCACCACTCAAATAACTCAAAACAGCATTTGGGAAGTCTGTTAACCCTTTAGACTTTTCACAGGAAGTAAAGCAGAATGGTGGTGAAGTTTAGACATTTCATTTTTTTTTTTTGTTCATTAACTCCTTAAAGGGATTCTACCATTAGGCGGCATTCACACTACGTATACTGAAGCTTATTCTGAACGTGAAACAAGTTCAGAATAAGCGGCGTATAGAGCAGTTCCATTCATTTCTATGGGAGCCGGCATGCGAGCGCTCCCCATAGAAGTGAATGGGCTGCTTCTTTCACTGCGAGCTGTCCCATTGAAGTGAATGGGAAGTGCCGGCGTGTACGGCTCGGCATGAGCAGAGCTTGCCATATACGCCGGCACTTCCCATTCACTTCAATGGGACTGCTCGCAGTGAAAGAAGCAGCCCATTCATTTCTATGGGGAGCGCTCGCATGCCGGCTCCCATAGAAATGAATGGGAAGTGTTCGGCAGCCCTGCTGTAACGCCGGCGTGTACGGCTGTGATACACGCTGGCGTTACGTAGTGTGAATGCACCCTTAAACTACCTTTTTTTCTAATGAACATGTCGGAATAGCCTTAAGAAAGGCTATTCGTCTCCTACCTTTAGACGTGGTCTCCGCCGCGCCGTTCCGTAGAAATACCGGTTTTAACCGGTATGCAAATGAGCTCTCTGCAGCAATGAGGGCGGGCCCCAGCGCTGAAACACCGATGAGCGCGTCCCCATTGCTGCCCAGAGCTCTTTCATGCGCCACCTCCTTCTTCTGCAGCAACTCTGCAGCAACTCCGCTTCTTCTGGCTTCTCTTGCTCTTGTAGTTCGATACAGGAGCATAGAGAGGCCACCCCAATATGGCCGCCGGCCGGCTACTGTATTGAACTGCAAGAGCGGCTACCCAAAAATGACCGCCGGTGGCCATTTTTGGGTAGCTGCTCTTGCAGTTCAATACAGGAGCCGGCCGGCGGCCATTTGGGGGTGGCCTCTCTATGCTCCTGTATAGAACTACAAGAGCAAGAGAAGCCAGAAGAGGCGGAGTTGCTGCAGAAGAAGGAGGCGGCGCAGAAAAGAGCTCTCGGGCAGCAATGGGGACGCGCTCATCGGCCTTTCAGCGCTGGGGCCCGCCCTCATTGATGCGGAGAGCTCATTTGCATACCGGTTAAAACCGGTATTTCTACGGAACGGCGCGGCGGAGACCACGTCTAAAAGTAGGAGACGAATAGCCTTTCTTAAGGCTATTCTGACGTGGTACTTAGAAAAAAAAGTAGTTTAATGGTAGAATCGCTTTAACGCAGGGTAGTTCAGGCCTAAATGCTCAGACCCCATTTTTCAAATCTGACATATTTTACTTTATAATAGTGCGTGCAGGAATGCGGAGGAAGGGGGGTTCGGTTGGTCGGGGTCTTCGGCAGGGGGGGGAGGCATGTCAAAAGTTCGCCATAGGGCCCTTTAATTCCTAGTTACGCCACTGTTGGTGGGCAATAGGGCTTAAACCTCTCCAACGACACTTATTAGGAGCCTGCTTCCTTGCAATAGTCATTTTTTGTTTACACAATCCCACCAGGCGCCAGAACAAGAAGAGTTTTATATTCCACCTCCTGACCAAAATTGTAACTTGAAGCTCCAGGGTCCCAATGCAGAATAGGCCACAGGATCCCCTCCTAGCTTGTCCTATCCGTAAATATCTTGTCTTATGTTGCAAACAGGCTAACGGGCCCTGAAACTCCTGGGCTTAGCTTAGATAACTTTGCATCCTTTATGACTACCAAACCAAATCTCGCGCATGTGTTGTATGCTCAGTCACTTGGGCGTGGTTGTGCACCATTTTGGATTTCTTCTTACATGAGCAGGCGCAGTACGCCTGCTTGTGTACAAAAGAAGCAAACAAGAGTAGGAGAAGGCGTGAACTTCAATCAAGAAGGGGGCGGTGATGCAGTTCCAGGCTGATGACATGGGTACAGGGAGCGTTCCCGTGAATCCTATTTTACTTAAGAAAAAACGTGTTTTTTTTCGTGAAAATCCCGGCAACAATCTGGAAACAAAAGATATGCCTACACATACCTCCCAACCGTCCCGATTTCCGCGGGACAGTCCCGATTTGGGTGACATGTCCCGCGGTCCCGGTTGGAGGGAGGTATGTCCCGATTTCAACTCAGATCTGCGTCCAGAGGACGCAGATCTGAGTTGAACACACATGCGGCTGAAGGAAGGAGCTGACACAGGTCAGCTCCTCGCTTCGCCGCTGCCCGCCTCTCTCCCTGACACACGCGGCTGAAGCTGATCGCGTGCTCGCTTCGCCGCTGCGTCTCTCTCTCGCTGACACATGCGGCTGAAGCGAGGAGCTGACCTGTGTCAGCTCCTCGCTTCGCTGCTGCCGCCGGCTCCTGGCTTGTAGACACGATGTACACGCTAGGAGCCGGCGGCAGCAGCGAAGCGAGGAGCTGACACAGGTCAGCTCCTCGCTTCAGCCGCATGTGTCAGCGAGAGAGAGAGACGCAGCGGCGAAGCGAGCACGCGAGCAGCTTCAGCCGCGTGTGTCAGGGAGAGAGGCGGGCAGCGGCGAAGCGAGGAGCTGACCTGTGTCAGCTCCTTCCTTCAGCCGCATGTGTCAGCGAGAGAGGCGGCGAGGGAGCGGAGGAGAAGGTAAGTTTAATGTGGAGGTGGAACGTGAATCTGGGGGCAGATGAAGGAGAGGACGGCATGACATTGGGGCAGAGATGGGGGACATGAATCTGGGGGCAGAGATGGAGAGGACATGAATCTGAGGGCAGAGATGGGGGACATGAATCTGGGGGCAGAGATGGAGAGGACATGAATCTGGGGGCAGAGATGGAGAGGACATGAATCTGAGGGCAGAGATGGGGGACATGAATCTGGGGGCAGAGATGGGGGACATGAATCTGGGGGAAGAGATGGAGAGGACATGAATTTGGGGGCAGAGATGGAGGGACATGAATCTGGGGGCAGAGATGGAGGGACATGAATCTGGGGGCAGAGATGTGGGACATGAATCTGGGGGCAGAGATGGAGGGACATGAATCTGGGGGCAGAGATGTGGGACATGAATCTGGGGGCAGAGATGTGGGACATGAATCTGGGGGCAGAGATGTGGGGACATGAATCTGGGGGCAGAGATGGAGAGGACATGAATCTGGGGGCAGAGATGGAGGGACATGAATCTGGGGGCAGAGATGGGGGACATGAATCTGGGGGCAGAGATGGAGGGACAGGAATCTGGGGGCAGAGATGTGGGACATGAATCTGGGGGCAGAGATGTGGGGACATGAATCTGGGGGCAGAGATGGAGGGACATGAATCTGGGGGCAGAGATGGGGGACATGAATCTGGGGGCAGAGATGTGGGACATGAATCTGGGGGCAGAGATGGGGGGACATGAATCTGAGGGCATAGATGGGGGGACATGAATCTGGGGGCAGAGATGGAAGAGGGACATGAAACTGGGGGCAGATGAAGGGTGTATATGAAACTGGGGGAGAGATAGAGGGGGGACATATAATTTACGGGTGACTGTAGGAGGATTATACTGTGTGCTGGCACATGAAAAATTAACGAGTGGGCGGAGTCAACACAAAAGTGGGCGGGGCTAAATTTTATCCCTCTTTCGGTTCTTCAAAAGTTGGGAGGTATGCCTACAATAGCCGACTTAAAATTCAAAAATCCCCATGAAAGACTCCCTTAAATCACATCATACATTGATTCCCACTTTTTAAGGCATGAGAGGTTAGGATGAGGGCCCGGCTGTATATGCTCCCCATTACAGTATTGTTCAAACTGTTAAAATCAACTCCAGATTTAATTTAGGTTTCATATACATTAATCCCCAATGCATTTTCCTTGCATCACTTCCTCTTTGTTTTACAACTAAGTTTGAGCCTAACTGCGCACCGTCCATCACCCGACTCACACTGTAGTGCTAGCCTGACGTCCTTCTCGGCTTCCGTAGGACTGAGTGTTGGAGATTCTACGTAAGAGGAAGAAGGTCCACAGACTGTGACTTGCGCATACAAGGGCCTGTGTTACACTTAGGGTTATATGTCTTACTTTCGGCTGTAGATTGCTGTGAATTCAGTAGAGTCTGCGGACCATGGCGCTGGTCTATGAGAACTTGAAGCTGTGAGTAGAAGCTTTCTATGGGGATTTGTGTGGCGTGCAGCCTGCGGCTAGCTGTCACTATGTAGATGTATGGGCTGCTATGGCCGGCGCCGGCTGCTCTCCCGTCCTTCCATTAGAGTACACGCTGCGCTCTCTGCTCTCTCCCCTCACACTGCAGGCACTTCATGGTATTGGCAGGCTCAGGATTGTTCTTCAGCTTGAGGTATCTGATCAGTGTGAATGCGCAGCTGACACGTTCCTATTTCATGCTAGGATCCGGCCAGCTGCTCATACATGGAAAGCTGTATTCCAGATCCCAATGACTTACATATTATATGTGTGAAATAATACAGAAGAGCCCTACTTTTCATGTGCATCTAAAATTGCGCTCAACTCTAGTGGGACTGGTTGTGTGTTTGTGTTTAGTTTTTTTTGTTTTGTTTTCCTGGCATAAAAACGTCAAGCTTTCTAGCCGTGAATAATACCGCCAATGTCATGACAGGTCCTCTTTAACAACTGGTCGCAGTATTAAAAAAAAAAAAAAAAAAATGTCTAAAAGCTCTGTGAAATCTGCCTTAACCATTTCCTGGCTACCCATAGAGTATTTATGTCAGGGTGGCCCACTTTTGACTCTTATTTGTATGTCCTGGCAGTGTTAAAGGGATTCAATCATTAAAAAGCTATTTTTTTTTCTCCCTAACACGTAGGAATAACCTTTAGAAAAGCTATTCTTCTCCTACCTTTAGATGTCATCTCCGTGCTGCCGTTCAGTAGAAATCCAGGTTTTCTTCTGTATGCAAATAAGTTCTCTCGCAGGGGGCGGTCCTCAGCGCTCATACAACAATGGGGGAGTCCCCAATGCTGCGAGAGAAATCTCTAGCGCCACCTATATCTTTGCCTGGAACGGCCTCTCCATGTGTCGTCTTCCGGCGCTGGCTTCAAACTTCTAGGCATGCGCAGCCTGAGGCCCGACGGCAGAGCAGACTGCGCATGCCTAGAAGTTTGAAGCCAGCGCCGGAAGGAGACGCTGTGAGAGGCCGTTCCAGGTGAAGATAGAGGCGGCGCTAGAGTTTTCTCTCACAGCATTAGGGACTCCCCCAGTGCTGTCTGAGTGTTGGGGCCCGCCCCCAGTGCTGTGAGATAGCTCATTTGCATACCGACAAGAACTGGGATATCCACGGAACTGCGGTGCGGAGAAGACGACGAAAGAAGGGGCCACACGGTGGCTCAATGGTTAGCACTGCAGCCTTGCAGCGATGGAGTCCTGGTGTTCAAATTCCGCCAAGGGCAAAAAACCATCTGCAAGGAGTTTGTATGTTCTCCCCGTGTTTGCATGGATTTCCATCCCATATTCCAAAGACATACTGACAGGGAAAAATGTACATTGTGAGCTCTATGTGGGGCTCACAATCTACATTTAAAAAAAAAAAAAAAAAAAGACGACGAAAGGTAGGAGACGAATAACCTTTCTTAAGGCTATTCTGACATGGTACCTGCAAAAAAGTGTGTGTGTCTGACTGATGGGATCCCTTTAAACACTTCTTTTGCCACTCAGACCACTAACATCCCCTGCACCAACCCATTAGCCATCGCACCATCCCAGGCCTAAAGACCCATCCGCTGTGCACCAACTAACTCATTTGCATAAGACTTCAAAGTTGTTTTTCTCCAAGCCTACACAAGTGACAAAACTAACAGAAGGTATGTTGTTTATCACTATAGTGTGCTCTGTATAGGCTGCGGGCAATTGAATATACACAGGAGAGTTGAAACTTTAACCCATAAGCGACCAGTGCCATATTAGTAAAGGTCTAAAGCCACACCGTCGTACTTTTATGGCGGAAGCCTTCTGCCCACTCATACACATGGTCAGAGCTGAGCTTTGATGGTGCTTTTTTTTTTTTTTTTTTTAAACCCCTTGGATGACCAGATCAAACATGACCACTGCACCTAGGAATTTTGTTGTTAGGCTTCCCCCCTTCGGTGAGTTTGGGGGAGGTAATATGTATTTTTGGAAGCCTAGTGTGTGACCAGTGACCCTGGGCTGCCAGAGCCACACACACGGTCGATCCTGCCTGTAACTTGCATTGCAGTACATACTACTGAACTAGTGATCAGAAGATCACTTCTTCAAGTCCCCTAGTGGCACATCAAAGAAATGTGAAAAAAAATAAAGCCCAAACCATGCCCTCTTCCCATATAAAATGAGCTATGTAAATAAAAAAACAAGAAACATAAAATATTATACAATCAATACATTCTTAGTATTGATGTGTCCGTAACAGCCCATACAGTAAAGCTGAAACGTTTTTTAACCTGCATGATCAATTCCCAACCCCCTAAAAAAAAAAAAAAAAAAAAAGTTAAGGTTAAAGACTCAGCGCACCCTATCATACTTAACTTCATGTCCGGATCTTCAGGGCACGGGAGATCACCTCCTTCTGTGGGGCTGGCTCCTCCTCTTCTTGACATCTGCCTGTGCAATAGAGACGGAGTGCCGACATCACTCAAAACAATATTAGGCTAAGGCCCCACAGGACGACCCGCAGCTATAAAGTGCTTCGAGAAAAACCACGGTGATAACGCATCGCGGTTCTTCCTACAGTGCTTTAAACAGAAATTTTGCAGAGTTTTCCTCCGTGGACTTCCTGTTACAATTATATCTATGGGGAAACGTTGGCGTTTCTGTAGATATAATTGACATGCTGTGATTTCTAAAACTGCGCCGGTTTTGGAAATCGCGGCGTGTCTGCACTGTGGTTGTTACCGCAAGAGGGCATGGGATTTACAAAAATCCCATCCACTTTGCAGTTACTATAAAATGCCATGATTTTTCCCGCGGCGTTTCCGACCTGTGCACTTATTAACCTATTAATCAATAGCACTTACCAACCTTTTTTGAAAATGTATTTTTTGTTTGAACACCTCCTTTAAGATAATTTTAGGCTTTGTTGCAAGGGGTTAAAGCAGGGGTGAGCAATTAATTTTCCCATGGGGCCGCATAAGAAATTGAAACTATGCTAGAGGGCCGTGCCATGGCAAATTTAGCTCCACCCACTTCTATGTTGACTCCACCTATTCCCAATCATCTTTCCATGTGCCCCCACAAAGTATAATCCTCCTACAGTCACCCGTACATTATATGCCCCCACATTATAATGTTCCCTTCCAACTGTCCCACAGTATTAAGTCCCTCTCCTGGTGCCCCAGTATAAACTGGTGGAAACTAGAGGGGACATGAAGCTGGGACAGCTGGAGGGGGACATTAAACAGTGGGGGTAGTTGGAGGGAGGCAATAAATTGACAGCTGGAGCGGGACATGAAACTGGGGGCAACTAGAGGGGGACATTAAAATCGGGAAGCTGGAAGCAGACATTAAACCGTAAGGGTAGCTGGAGGGTGACATTAAACTGGGGGCAACTAGAGGCAGACAGGTCCCCCTCCAGCTACCTCCACGGTTTAATGCCCCCTCCTGTTGTCCCCAGTTTAATGTCCCCCTCCCCAATTTAAGTGCCCTCTTCATCTACTCCCAGTTTCATGTCCCCCCTCCATCTCTCCCCCAGTTTCATGTCCCCCTGCCATCTCTGCCCCAGTATAACATTCCCCTTCCATCTCTGCCCACATATAGACACACATACAGACACAGACAGACACACACACATACAGACACGTATAGACACACACACACACAGACAGACACATATAGACACAGACAGACACACATACAGACAGACACACACACACTCTCCACCCTGCATCTCACCTTACATCTCTCAGTACCTTATGACACACACCACATGTCTACATCTTCTGCCGGCACTAAGACACGCCCCCTAGACACACCTCCCTAGTCAAGCTGTGCGGGCCAGACTGAATCAGTCAGAAGGCCGGATATGGCCCAGGGTCCGGACTTTGCCCAGGTCTGGGTTAAAGTGATGGCCCAGGAATTATCATCTTTTAATCTGTGGACTATCATGAACCTATAAGTAAACTTGTAATGCTATGACTAAGGGGCATATGGCCTTGAAATACGTAGGCTGTTTAATATTTTACTTTTTTTTTTTTCTCTTGCTTTGTTTTTCTTTTGGCTTTTTTTGGTAGGTCAGTACAGTGAGAAGCACCAAACAAGAAAGGACCAATCCAACCAACTTGTAAAAAAAGTGTAGAGTGGACAGATAGATCCGCTCTGTCACATTCCTTTGTTGACTGATGTCTGAGCTCTGACACAGGATACCTCTTACTGGACCTTTCAATCATTCTGACATTGCACATCAAGCACCAAAACTAACTGCACTTAGTGTTCAGGAATAGTGTGGGCTAGAGAAAAAATTCCAAGAAAAGTTAATCACTACATTTCATATATTTCAGAAAGATACAAAAGAAAGCACACTCAAACATGAGCAGCTCATGTTAACAGATGCTAATAACTTGAATGCATGGAGGTGGTGAAAAGTCCTCTTTGAAAGTCTTTGTTAGAAGTCTAAGGAAGTAGTGACACTGGGACATGGTAATATAATCCATAGAAGAAAGAAGGATTTGTATTTGTTGCCTGAATGGTTTTAACAGTGCAGATACCTCTGATGTGAGGGGCGTTGGAGAGGAAGGAGTGTAATGAATGGTCCCTTCTCAGCTGATAATGAGGTCGGATTAGAATATTGTCCCAGACATAATTTATTTTATAGAGAGCATTTATTAACAGGGCACATGTATTCAGAGGTCGAGGGGTGGTGGAGTCTCTTTAGCTACTTCAGTAGTGGGCCAATTTATCTGGTTCAGGACCAGACACATTTTTTTTTCTTTCGTTTATTGGGTTATTCAATTAACTTGCGCATCTTTTTTCAGCGGTACAAAGGTCTTTATTTTTATGTTTTTTTATTCTTGCATGTGTTTTTTTTTTTTCTGTAATGTATCCGGTCTTTGTTTTGTTGGGGTTGAGGGCTAGAACCTGTAATGTGTACGGTGTTGGCGTATTATTTATTTTTCCTTTTCTTTTTTTTTTTTTTTTTTTTTTTTTTTTAAATGTAATTTATTTTGTGTCCCCATAAGGTCATAATAAACCTTTGGGGGCATATGAATACTATTATGCATACGGTATATATATTTCTTTTTGTGGGGGAGGCTGATTTTCCTAACTGGTTGCTGATACCTGAGCTCAGTTACAAGAGGAATGCAGCTTCCTGTCTGTTACTGCTGAGCTAATCCAAGTCCTCTAGGACTCAGCAGCTCTAACAGTCTTTGATCCCTGGAGGATCACGTAACCGGTGGGTCAGAGGGGAGCTTCATCATGGCAGCTCTCATACACAACGATCTAGAGGAGCTCTGACTGTAGTAACAGGCAGCTCCCAGCTTCTGCAGCTGCACAATTTTGTGCAGCTATTTAAAACTGCATGGATGTAGGGGTACGTCCTTGCAGAACAAAAGAGCCAATACCCATACGTAAATACCCAATGGGTGGTCCGGAAGTGGTTAAAGGGGTTTGCCATTTTTGGTTAAACATTGAGAGACCAATGTTATTTTTTTTGTAAATTAAAAGGTTGTACAAATTTCCAATATACTTTCTTTATTAATTCCTTACGTTTTTCTAGCTCTGCTTGCGATCATTCATTCTGCACACTCCCAGTAGATAAAAAATCAGTCCATGGTCATGTGGTATTTAGTCCATGGTCATGTGGTATTTAGTCCATGGTCATGTGGTATTTAGTCCATGGTCATGTGGTATTTAGTCCATGGTCATGTGGTATTTAGTCCATGGTCATGTGGTATTTAGTCCATGGTCATGTGGTATTTAGTCCATGGTCATGTGGTATTTAGTCCATGGTCATGTCATGAACACACAGGTACACTGTTAATTATCAGACAGATGTCTAATTTCTGTGCTGTGGCTATAATGAGATGTGATGAACACACAGCACCATGGACTGTGTATCACCAAAGCATAGTGAATGAATAGAAGCAAAGATCTAGAAAACTGTAAGGAACCGATAATGAAAGTATATAGGAAAATTGTTTTGTTTTTTTTTTAATTATACAAACAATAACATTGAACTCTTTTGATCTGAAATTAGGCAACACCTTTAAATCTTGCCAGCTGCCTCATCGCAGCATCAAGTGGTTGGTGGGATTTATCTGTGTGGGTCATGAAGGAGGTTTATAGTCTACAAAACAGATGATCATTGCTTGTAGATAGGCTAAAGTGAAGGCCAGTGTTTTATATACAGTTGATAAGGGTACTGAGGGGAGGTATACAGCCAGAGGGACACAGGTAAGGCCGTTGATTTTCGTCTGTATAAAGATGATTCTGCTTTCTCTGTCCATCTGGACAGCT
The DNA here is from genome assembly GCF_031893055.1 of Leptodactylus fuscus. Lineage (NCBI taxonomy): Eukaryota > Metazoa > Chordata > Amphibia > Anura > Leptodactylidae > Leptodactylus > Leptodactylus fuscus. The sequence continues at coordinate 135,660,448 of NC_134268.1, forward strand.
GTGGTCTGCCAACTGACATTCAGTATGGAAACTCCTCTAGACTATGATACGTGGGTAATCTGGGCCGCACATTGTACCCTGGGTTTGAGAATATGTTAGATGGCATCCAGTCAGAGGATTGTGTCTCTTAGAGGCAAAATATGTGGGGATTTTCTTTATGTAAGGGGGCGTTCACACTACCGTCGGTGTCCGACAGGTAGTGTCTGCTCAAAATCTGGCACGGACATTAGAAACGGACTCTAGCTGTGTCCGTGACACCTGTCATTTATTTAAATGGGCATCGGGTGCGTTCTTTTGCACTCCGTGCCTATCCTTTCCTGTCCGCAAGTGAAGATGTCCGACTTCTCAAGCGGACAGAAAAACCCTACATGTCGGACAGTTAAGGACAGGCACGGAGTGCAAAAGAACGCACCCGATCACCATTTAAATGAATGAAAAGTGTCACGGACACAGCTAGTGTCCGATACTGGTGTCCGTGCAAGATTTTGAACAGACAGTAGGAGCAGACACTACCTGTCGGACACTGACTGTAGTGTGAACGCCCCCCTAACATGTCACAAAGATTAAATATTTTTTTACTTTATTTTTTTCTAGACATACAACACCTGAGAAGTTTTTTGTGGAAGCCTGTGATGATGGTGTTGATGATGTTCTTGCCATTGACCGAGTGTCTACAGAAGTTGCTCTTACAGGTAATATTTACTGTTATGCAGTCAACTACTATTGATTTTTTTCCTGTGTAAGGGTCAGTTCACACATGAACTGCCCGCGCGGGTTTTGACACCGAGAGAGACGTGGTGAGCCGTGTCTCTCTCTTGTCAAAACCCGCCTGCCGCGACCATCGCGGTCGCGGCTTTCCCCTCCGCTGTCGGCTCAAATGAGGGAGCTGCCGGGGGCGGAAGCTGCGCGGCTGAGCCCGCGCGGCTTCCGCCTGAAGAAAGGGCATGTCGTTTCTTTTCTCCGCTAGCGGGAAAAAAAAGCCCGGTGGTCTACATAGACCACCATTGTAGGGGCGGATTTTGAAGCGAAATCCGCTGTCAAAATTCGCCCCTTTGCCTACGTGTGAACTAGCCCTAAACTTTCCTGAAAAGGGGGCTCACTCATTTGTATTTGGACATTGTGCTTCTCTTGTATAAAATACACACTCAGGGTGACTACTAGAGCTTATGGGTATGTTCATACAGAGTTTTTTGCCAACGGATTTTGACGCGAAATCCGCCTGCAAAAACGCCTCCCATTCATTTCAGTGGGAGCCTCTAGCTTTTTTTTTTTTTTTTTTTCAGCTAATGGGGAAAAAAATTAGTCATGTCCTTTCTTCAGGTGGAATTTGACGTGGTTTTTGCAAAAAGCACTTCAAAAACCACTAGTGTTTTTCAAAGAGAAGTTTCCAGGTCCATACACCGTGCTGGAGCAAAAACAAACAAAAACTAAAAACACCTCAAAAAACGCTCCAAAAAAAGCCTCATGTAAAAAACTGTGTCAAAAAAAAGTTTCCTAATTCCTGAAGCAGATTTTTTTTTCCACTGCCACAAAACTCCGTGTGAACATACTCTTATTGTTCCCCTAGTATTGTAACATTTGGAGAGAGCATTCATTATACTCCGAACTCTCATTTAATAATCTTATATGGGTTTTATATGTGTGGGTTGTTTATTTTTAAATATAGATATATACATCTAGATCTGTGCTCCTCATTTTCTAGGGTACAACAGAAGCAGTAGCCAGCACTCTAAGAAATATAAATCGCATTTTTGTTTTTACTCCATGACTCAATGAAAGAACAGCCGACATGAAATACACATTCACCTCTGACGTGTTTCTGGCCTACAAAAGCCCTTTAATTATTTTTTATTTTCTGGTATAACAGTAAAACATATGACATTGGTCTTAGTGCTTTAATAAGCAATGGGCACTATGGTGTGTCCACAATGGACAAAAGAAATCAACAAATTTGCTATGGATTGTCTGTTTGCTATTTTTGTCTGTGTATCACATAGGGTAGATCCACAGAAAGTTTTATTATGCTAATCTCTTTTCTTGGCGATGTGGATTAGATTTCTTGAAATATAATCCGCTTTGATACCATTCCACTGTGGATTTAGCCTTAGTATGTATTAGGATTACATTTATTCTGTTTAAGGTTAAATTTTATAATCCTACATTGAGATTTATATACTTAATATAATAATAATTAATAAAGGATATTTAGGAACTGAATGATACTAATTATCCAAAGTACTAATTATATCTTGCAGCAAAAAAGGACATTCCACCATCAGCTATTACAAGACCTATATGCGGTATCTTTGGTACAGTAAGATTAGTTGCTGGTAAGTAAATTACACAGTCCTGGAAGGAGATTTGGGTAATTCATTTTTAAGTCAGTCAAGTTTTTATTCCTTTCTGACATCATGGTTATGCCATGATGTTTTAGATAATGGCAGGGGTCCGTGTCGGAATAGGGCTCTCATTGCTCTCCAGGGTTTGTTTTCTTCTTCTCAAGTGTTATCATGTTCATTGATCACATGGCCATGCTACAGCTCAGTCCCATCCATTTTAAATGGACGGACTTGTGGCATTGCCATGTGACCAATAGACATGAGGTCACTTCCTGTGAAGAAGAAAGCAGCCATGTTTTCAAAGTCCTGCACAACCCCTTCAAACACAGAACATTGCTCCTTCAGGCGACAGCCTCACTTTAAAAACAAACAAAACACCATTTCAAAAGTATAATATGGCCGCTAAATATTCTAAAGATTGTGTTAATTTATATGCAAGTATTGAACTAAAAGACCAGACTGCTTGAGGGGCAACCTCTGCCTCCACTTCTGAAATTCTTATCTGCCAAGGAATGATTATGTTACAAGACCTTTTGATTTCCTTACTACTGGACTGTGTGAACCTCCACCAAAAAAGCTACAACTTTGTGCTGATAACCTTGCCTCCATCTGCCTGATTTAATCTATTAACCAGCCTACTCTAAAGGTCCTGCATTTTCTATCTATCTATCTCTATCTATCTCTATCTATCTCTATCTATCTCTATCTATCTATCTCTATCTATCTCTATCTATCTATCTATCTATCTATCTATCTATCTATCTATCTATCTATCTCTAAAGTGTTAACAGCCGTTATCTTATGCAGCTTCACTTTGCTGTCAATATTAAAGATCACAGGGCGGAGGAAGGTGCACCAACTAATTTGAATTGGTGGGCAGTTCCTGCTAAGATGCTCAATGCGTTTCTGGTGCAAAATATTGTTCCAGCATTATGTTTAAAAGTCACAATAAAGAATATTACATCTGTACAACACACATCAATAGTGGGATTGTGTTTAATGATGCTTTCTAATTTCACAGGAATGTATCTGATTGTGATTACCCGTAAGAAGAAAGTAGGTGATCTTCTTAACCATTCCATTTGGAAGGTGACAGACTTTGATATAATCTCCTATAAGAAAACTATTTTACATTTAACTGATACCCAGGTGAGTGTTGCCAACTGATTTGTGTCTGTGTGTGTGTGTAGATTTTACCGAGAGCTACAACATGACCTCAGATTAATCAAGTCTACATTTTGTAATATAATTTATTAGCAGGTTTTGTCTCCTTTCTGTAAAATCCTGCATCCCCCCAACTCCACCCCCCCCCCATCCTTCTCTTCTGTATTGAGAACTGTTCTTGACTGTTACTGAGTAACTTTGTATGGAGTAAACAGGGTGACTGCAAACAGTTATATCTCAGGTGTTATAAAAAGCAAAAATTTGCTTTTGATGTTATGTAAAAGGAGATATTCACTGACAAGGTTACAGTACTATCTATATATTATCCAATATACCAGTGATATCTCAGGATATATCACTGGATATTGATATGCAGCTGCATAATATATACGATATGAATATTCTAATCCCCTGTGTGGTTTTAATCGGTGATATCTCCAGAAATAATAAAGGTAGAACTTCTACATACAAAGAGACTCTCCTCTTTCTTTTTACGCCTTAAGCTAGTTTCGATACTCTAGCTGGAGCTATAACTGTTTCAAGTGATCCTGCCCTAATTTTTTCAAATACTACTTTATACACAGTTACCCAGTGTGAACAGCTTTTGATAAAGAAGCCAGAGAAAGAGTAAAGAGAGGCAGGATTTCACAGAAAAGAGACAACATTGGTTAAAGTATATTACAAAATTTATTAATGAAACAAATACTGCCAGAAAATCAAAACCTGTCAAAGTTTAGTTTTACCTTAAGGGTCCATTCACACGGAGGAAAATGGTAAGGAATTTGGTGTGGAATTTCAGCACTGAAAAAAAGCCTCCCATTGACTTCAATGAGTTCCTTTTTCTGCTAGCATCTCCATGTGAATGGACCCTAAGGGTTAGTTCACACGTAAATAACATGTGGCTTATTTTGGCACCGGAAAAAAAAGCTTCCTAATTAGGAAGCTTTTTTTGGACATTGCCAAGCTTTTTTTGGAGCTTAAAAACAGCTTAAAAAAAAAAAGCCAGGCTGTTTTCCCCTCCCGTAAAGTGAATGGGCTGAAAAAACAGTGTCGCGTTTTTTTCGTAAAAAAAGCGTCGCTTATTTTTGCAAAAAACAGCGTGGAAAAAAACTGCGCGGTTTTCGCCTCCCATTCACTTCTATTGCTTTCTTCAGGCAGAAAACGCCTGAAGAAAGGTCATGTCGCTTCTTTTTCTCTGCTAGCAGAAAAATCTGCTAGCAGAAAAAAAAAAGCTAGCAGTCGACATAGACTAACATTGTATGGAGGAGGATTATGACGTGGATTCCACTGTCAAAATCCTCCTCCATGTCCCCGTGTGAACTAGCCCTAACTCTTTCATGAAAATGCCTCCCCCCTTCTTCTCACATAATTTGCACCCTAGAACTTCCTCTCACATAAATTGCTCCTTATAGCTAGTGCCGCACCTGTCATGTGGCAACAACCTCACATTGCACCTCCTGACATAATCTTCCCTTCTCTAAGGAGACCCTGTAGCATAATGATGCTTATTGGTTTCAGGCTGAGCCAGAGACTTTTGGAAAATTCGGATTGAATCTAAGGCTAACCTATTACATTGTGGGGGCCAAAAAGAGGGGGCAATATACTATGTGAGTGCTCGAAAGGGACAATCTACTGTGTGGGGACCTATAACGGGGTCAATATACTATTAGGGTCAGTAAAGGGGGGGGGGCATTATACTGTGTGTGGGACAAATATTTAGAAAGTAAAAATCACTACGGTCATGGTCATCAATCTGGTCAAACAGATGTTTCTCATTTCTCTGCTTCTCTGACTTGAACAATGACTAGTAGTCCCTTTTCCAGTTGCAGGATAACAAAACGTTCCTTTCCATGATCAACCACGTCCTGAGTGTTGATGGTTTTTACTTCTCCACTTCTTATGATCTTACCCATACTCTGCAAAGATTGTCCAACACAAGTCCAGAATTTCAGGAAATGAGCCTACTGGAAAGGGTAAGAAAACAGACAAATACTTTTTAATATGCTGCAATTTTATATTTATTAGTCACAATGTTTCAAGATGTTTGTGTGTATGTATTTGAATTTCTCCCATTGTCACTTACAAGTAAAAGTGTTACTGCAATTATGGGTACTAAAGTTAATGGGATTCACAAACTACTTTTATTTACTTTTTTTTTTTTTTTTTTTATGGCTGAGGGACATAACAAAATTAAAAAAAAAAATTGACATACTCTCCTTATTTGCTTCACTGTTGATCCTATTCTGATACTTGCCAGCCAACCAGAAATTATGACCACACTGGAACCAGTGATTGTCAGAGTTTGTCTGGCGAGTAGAAGAAGCAGATCAGATTTGAAACATACCTCCAGTTATAAACAACTTTTATAAATAAATATTATAGGTTAATATTTGAAACTTTATAATATATCTTAATAAAGAAATATGTTTTCTTCTCCCACTTTTGAGACAGAATTACTTTCTATATATTAGTTTATGAAGAGGGTAGGAGGATAAAAAAGAAAATCAAATAATTTTTGCTGTGACACTACTAATCTGTATGCTTGTAACACTTCTAGGTTTGTAGATAAGAGATAGCTAGTGCACAGAGTGAAGTAATAAGTCCATTATAGTGGGGAAAGCATGACAAACTTAAAATTTTAATAATTGATGTATACCCTACTTACTCATGGGTAAGGTTAAAGCAAAAGCTACTGTTAATAGCTGTGTATTGTAAACAGCCTGCTGTTGTGTATTATTTCACATATAAATGCATGTTATAATATGTGTTTATCATATATGCAATTGTAAATCATCATGAAAAACTCATGAAACTGAATACTATTATAAAATTCATATTTATTACATTAAAAGTAAAACAACAATATAATAAAGGAGGAATACCATTAAAAATAAGCAACAGATGAAAATAACCCTGGGAGGTAGGTAAGTGTCAATTCTGATGAAGGTGTGCAGTAGGCTGGATATAATAAATAAACAGACCTACTAACAAACTAAATATGCTGCAATCATAAAGCCACATACACATGTATCCTTGTTGGTCAGTAATATGCTTTGTTCAAATTTTGATGCATTATTTGTCTGAGTTATAACTTTTCAATATGCCTTGCTTTCAACTCTGATTTATATTGGCTTTTTAGATTTGTCTAAATTTCACCTTTCATTAGCATTTGTGTGTATATTCCACCTTATTTTCTTATATTATGAGGCTTTTTTTGCCTGGACTTTGTTCCGTTCATTAGCGCTAGACACTTGTAACTAGTAGCGCACACACATATTTGGCTTTATAATCATAGCATAGTCAATTTGTTGGACGGTCTATTTATTATATCCAGTCTTCTATATCACCTTAATCAGTATTGATACTTGCCTACCTCCCAGGATTATATTAATCTGTGGCTTATTCTCTGTTGTTCTCCCTTTATTATATTGTTGTTTTACATTTAACTTAATAAATATGAATTTTATAATAGTATTCAGTCAGGCGAGTTTTTCATGGGGATTTGTATATTTGCACTCACTGACTTTTTTTTCTAGTGTTGCATGCAATTATGTCACCACTTGTTAACATGTTTCTGTTTCAATTTATTATATACTTCCCAGCCACTGGGTGGTATTACTCAGCGTCAAGGCAAAACACCTTCAGGTTATTGTATCTGCAGTGCCATACTCAAAGTACCACAGTATCGGAGACACGTCTAGTGTTTATACATCCTATTAACAGCTCCTAAGCACTATGACTGGATTAAAAGTAGCTAGTCCAAATGTCCTGCCTAAGTAGATTCTAAAATTGCATCCCTAGGATAGTAGTTAGTTTCTCTACACGTTTCTTTGTGGATAGACACGCTTCATCAGGGGAAAATTGTAAGGAAAGGAGAGGAATAGCTTTTAGGGTGATGAAGGAATCCACCATCTAGTGGCACTTCCTCTTCTTCACGCGAGTATCATGTGGAACTCCTCTAACTCTGTGCAGTTTCCAGTCCTTGGGGGTAGGAGAACTATTTAGATCTCTTTGAATTATTTTCATTTTGGAACTTCTGGTCTGTTTTGGTTTTTCTCACCTCCATATTCAGTTCTGTGATCAGATAGCATTAGCTGCATTTGTTAAATATGTTTCTGCACAAAGTTTCCATTTTTCAGGTTGCACTAGCTGGTTCTTTGGATTATTAGATTTTTGAAGGCAGCGTCCAGATCTTGCTCAGTACAGTTGTCCCATGTTCGCAACTGGGACTTAAAGGAAGTCTATCATTAGAAAAACACATTTTTAACTAATGGCACGTTGGAATAGCCTTTAAAAAAGGCTATTCTACTCCTATCTTCCATTATAAGCTTCTCGCTGCCTTTTCTGATTAAAATCGGTTTCTTCTGTTATGCAAATTACAATCACGGAGCAGCGGGGGCATTCCTCCTGTGCTACGAACGCTCCCTGCGTCATAACTCTCCACCACCGCTTAGCTTCTTATATTCAGAGTCGACTGCGCATGTTTGGGCGGCCATCTTACGGTAGTCTGCTACATGAGCGTACTGATGCAGTTGCAATTGCACTATAATCTTATTTGACGTGGCCATTTCAATATTATATAATGGACAGTTGCATGAATTCCACCATGTTCTACTTGTACGTACATACTTATCTACATATAAGTATCCAGGAGAGATCTTGGCAGATGTTTGGCAGGAGCATCCTTTATTACTCTCCTACCCAATGACATTGCACTAAAATTGGTTTGGATTTATCCAATACCGCTACATGCAAAGCATCAACGCTGTGCCTAATCACACCATGACATCCTTGCAGAATTTGATTTTTGTAGGGAAAACCTCTATCTCATACTAGTGGCGTCTCAACAAATTCTTGCATACTTACCCAACTGATTAGAAGGCTTTGGTAGGTGAGCTTTACTCCTCCGAGATAACGGAAGCTCTACTGCTGACACAGGCTTAGACAAGCCCACAGTTATTAGGGGCATGCTTCTTTCTTTTGCCTCACAGAAAAGGAAGAAGCAGACCCAATTCATGCCATTCTTGAAAATAAACTGGTAAATCTGACTATTGAACATTTCCACAAGGCAATCATGTGAATTTGGATATCCTTAGCCCCAAGTGGATGGGGCTAAGCTGTAATACTAGTTGTCCCAAGATTTAATTGCATAACATACTTTGAAGATGAGGGAAATCTCTCTTGACTGAGGCCACTTGTGGTGGAAAAGTTCCCTTTTTTTTGCTAATTTTGCTGTTGCTGTGCTCTACTGTAATTGAGTTATAAACAAATGAAAGAAATCAGGTTGTTGTCCAGGAGAGGCAGAAAAAAATTACCTACTACTACTACTTCAGCTTAAAATCCAAAGGATTTATTTATATTATGCAATTATTGGTATTCTATAATTAATCCTTTCCTGACATCTGCCATAATAGTGCTGGTTCTTTAAGTATGGCTGCCACTCTGAAGCAGTATTACACGTAGCACCTGGCACTAGTGCCCACAACCATAGTTCATTCTGATCATGGGCTTTGTTTTGTTATGTGTCCCCCCACTGCACCCCATATTTTTATTAGTGCAAGATGACTCCTGCATGGCAAAATCATGACGAGCATTTGTTTGCTCCTATGACAGCTGGGAGCCTTATAAAGGCGCTAAGGCCTATCATACTAATATAGCTATTGAGGCTTGTCTATGGCCAGTCTAAATAGCTTTATAATGAATCTCCTAAGTTTTGGCATTTGGATGACCTGTTTGAAATGACCACTTTGTTGATTTTTTTACTATTTATTCTCTGTTTTGTTGTTTTGTTTTTGGATTTTTTGTTTAAAAAATACTAATTAAAAATGTAATTTTTTTTCCAGGCAGATCAGAGATTTGTTTGGAATGGCCATTTTCTCCGAGAATTTTCAGCTCAGCCAGAGGTAATAAGTTAATTTGTAATATATCTAGAACACTTTTTCCCCAAACTGCACAGCCAAATACACAATGAAAATATGTCCCATCCTAAAGAGGCAATAACAGAAGAGGATTTTGCTAGTCATGTAATGTGTCCCTCCTCCCTCCCCAAATCACATAATTTCCCATTGTGTTAGTGTCAAACTATGTGTACACTCTGAACACACACATATATATTGACATAGAAGTCTTATTATAGTTATTCTAGCAAAGTAGAGGTAAAATATACAGTGTTGGCCAAAAGTATTGCCACCCCTGCAATTCTAACTTCCAGAAAATGATTGCAATCACAAACTGCTGAAGCTGAATGGTGGCCTCAGTGGTACATGCTGTGCTTCTGTCATCTGCTCTTGGTGATTGGAGCCAAGTGAAATGCTGGCCAAAAAATCTTCTCTGGTGCTGCCACTTTCTAAATTGCTAAATGAAATCCTATACAGGTCCCAATGTATAGAAAGTATGCCTTTAGTAAGCAGCAAAACTCACTCTAGTGCTGCATGCCAGTTGTAGTTACAAAGTTATTTGGGGTGTTTGTGATGGGTAAATCCATGTTAAAGGTCTTGGCAGCTCTTTTATTGCAGTCTGATATGCAGTTCAGTTTAATAAATAGTAAGATTTTTTTTTTCCCTTTCATTGACAGATTCATAAATTTGCAGTTCCAGTCATTCATGGATGTATCCTTTAGAAATGTAATCACTGGATATTATCAGTATTGTGAAAGTGTACCTCCGATTTATGTTTTCATAATTGAATAGAAGAATATATTTATTATTTTGTAATATACTTTATTAAAGAAAAATTGGGCTAAGTTCCTCTTTCCTGTTTTTAGAATTACTTCTAACATACAAGCCTATGTAGGGTGTGGAAGAGGCTGCTAAAAGAAAGACCTCTTCTACACCTAGTAAGCTTTACTTTACTCTGTAAGGTAACTCAACCACAGCACAATGGTGAGGAAATAATTCCTTTCTAACCCACAGCAGCCTCCCCTCCCCTCACTGTAGAGCTCTGGGTGTGAGGTTGGGTATGGGGTTATTCTATTAATGATCATTCTAACTGAAGGAAAGGGGAGGAAATGATGTAATATGTGTTGAAAAGTATTTTTCTTTTAATAGGATATATTACAAAGTTCATTAAATTGACTTGTACTCTTCAAACGTAACAGGAAATGTAGTAAAATTCAGGGGTTACTAAATGGCCACTAAATAGATCTAAGGCTGTTGTGCACACTGCAAGTTTTGTTGTGGGGCCAAGAACTGAATGGAAATCCTTATATTGATGCAGTTTTTGTCTGAGAAGCTTGTATAGGTACAGCCAGATGGACAAAAAACAGCATGCAAAACTAATAAATGGGGATTCTTGCTAAAGCATTGGTTAGAGTAAAATGAAAGCTTGTAATTATTGGTGATGGGTTCTTGTGTCTGTGATGTCATATTAATATGCAATTGAAAAAAAATTTCAACTACAAGTCATTATTAGTACAGTTATTGGATCAAAGTTTAAAGTAATGCAGAAATAAAGCACTAAACCACATCCATGCAAAATGAGTTTAGTTTAATGTTTGTTTGTTTTTTCATTTTTGTATTACATGCTTGGTTTTTCTGAACTGTGTTTTCAGTTATTGCTATACATTCCTGTTCGGTTAACGGAAAATACTTTGATTGGATTCTCATCTCTAGAAGAAGTTGTTTTCGAGCTGGTGTAAGATACTATGTTAGAGGTATAGTACTTTTAGTCTCTATAGAATAGCAAAGAGAAAATAAAACTCATTCAATGTATGTGCAATCCGTGCTTATTTTAAAAGGAACCTCTCACCAGGTTTGGGACCCCTAAACCAGCATGTTCTTATGTTACTGGATTTTAGGGCCACTAATTTGGTGACCACAGTTTCATCTGCAGAAATTGAAGGTTTTTATTCTGACTAAAATGAGTCATGGTATCTCACGTCACTGCTTATGAACCTGGTTTTAGGTGTCCTTTTACCGGATTGTTAAAGGGGCTCTATCAGCAAAATCATGCTGATAGAGCCCCACATATGCATGAATAGCACACAACAGTTTTATGTCAGCAGAATATAGGATAAATCCCTCATATGATAGAGAATTAGAAATGAATGGTGCTATTCTGATACACGTGCAGGCAGCAGCTTTATGGATGCACAGAACACACATTCTGCATGTATTACTGAGAGGGACACACTCACATTACAGATTGCTAGCTGCAAACACATGCTCTGAAAATGATCCCGTTTTGAAGTTTGCTGCCTAACCTGCAACTTTTCGAGATAACAAGTGACATGTATAAAATTAATTTTCTATGTGAAATGTGTCCATATCCATGAATTTGTTTGAAATCTTTTTTTTATTCTCCTTCATATTTTAGGTATTGATTCTGAAGGCCATGCAGCAAATTTTGTTGAGACTGAGCAAATTGTGTACTGTAATGGAGGAAAAGCGTCATTTGTTCAGGTAAAGTTTATGCAGACACCTATTATTTATTATTTACCTTGAAAAGAGTATTTCCTTAGAGAAATAAATTCAACCATACACATTAGAAATATCTCCAGAAAGAGAGTAACCTTGTTTATTAGAAGAACCAATAAGCTTGCAAGCTAAAATGAAGAGGGTTACATGGAATTGAGTTGTTATGAACCAACATCCAGTACACGTTCTCTCTCAGAAAATTTTGATATAAGATATCCAATGAGCCAAAAGTGAAGCTATGGAATACTTTTTCTTTGCGTTAAATTTCCTTGAGGCCTCATGCAAACATCTTGCACACTGACCCATACATTTCTATGGCCCACCCAGCGGTGGTCCTGTTATGATCTATGTCTGTGCTGCGATACTATGATATCACAGTACAGGGATAGGAAATAAAATTAGTGGCAGTGGTTAAAAAAACAAAACATAGCAGGGCTGCCAACATCCCGCTTTGGACATTTGAATTCAAATGGAGCAAATACATAAGAGCTGATGCTGCTGTTGAAGTCATTACTGGTCAGTGGCTGTTCTGTGATTGGCCCTGTTGAATTTAGTGCCATAAAAACTGATTTTCTGCCACAAAAATGCCTCCCAATTCTCCCATTCATTTCAGGAGTTGATTTTTCAGCTAGAGGAAATAAGAAGCAGGACCTATCTTCAGGCATATTCTGATTTGCAACACCCATTGAAATGAATGGCAGAAAAAAATTGCTAGCAGTGCTTTTTGCAAAAAATGCTACAAAAAGGTGCTAACTTCCACGGTGTTTTTTTTTTTTTTTTTTATGCACCTCATTCATTTTATTTATTATTATTATCAGTATTATCATCATCATCATTATTATTTAATATTTAAAGTGAGCATTTATGACTCCAGCTAGAAACTGTCTGAGCCGAGTTCTATGTATTTCCCATGTGAACGTTTTTTTTTTTGTTTTAATTACCGTATATACTCGAGTATAAGCCGACCTGAATATAAGCCTAGACCCCTAATTTTACCACAAAAAACTGGGAAAACTTATTGACTCGAGTATAAGCCGAGGGGGAATCTGCCATTGCAGAAAAAAGTCTGGTCATGTGCATTGCAGCTTAGTAACTCCATGGGGATCATAGTAATAGCATGTGTGCCTCACATAAGAGTTACTGATATGTGGGACATATGGAGGTAATAATTAGGTATCTTCATAATTAAGGTCCTTCATTAGTCCCCTCATGTGTGTCTCACATATTAATAACCCTTATATGGGGCACACAGGGGTTAATGTGAGGGACATGATGGGGTTAACTGTTATAAATGTGAGTCACATGGAGTTACTGAAACTAAATTAATAACCCCAAATGTCTGACATTACTAGGCAGAGTACAGGACCTTTGATGACATCACAGTCACGTGACCTCATGACAAGCCAATCACAGAGCAGTAGCACTAAAGGGCCTCCCCCTTCCAGGTTCTTCAAGTTTTCTGTGCTCAATGGACGCCAACTCATGTATAAGCTGAGGAGAGCTTTTTCAGCATGAAAAATGTGCTGAAAAAGTCGGCTTATACTCAAGTATATACGGTATATAACCAAGTACAGCACACCTGCTCCTGGTCTCCGCATTTGGGTTTCCATCTTCTGCTGAGAGAAACTGGACAGGAGACGGAAACCCGGCGGATAGTTTTCAAACCCATTCCAACTTTGTGTCCGGTTAAAAAAAACAAAACGGTTCCCCTGCGGAGAGGCACAAGGTGCTCACGGGTGGACACTTTGCAAACCCATTCAAGTGAATGGGTTTGAAAACTGACTGCCAGGTTTCTGTCCCGTCCAGTTTCTTGGGCAGAAGACGGAAACCCGCTGGATTGCCTAAAGTGGAGACCAGGCATAGGTGTGAACCCACCCTAACCAGCATGAAAAATTGATGTGTGGTACTTGATCTGTCGGTACCTAAATGTTAACAGATTTCATCTTATGTACCTACTTCCCAACTGAAAAAAAAATAATAATAATTTTGTTTTCATTTGTAGACTCGTGGATCAATTCCATTTTTCTGGTCACAGAGACCAAACTTGAAATACAAACCAAAGCCTCAGATCAACAATGCTGTAAACCATGTAAGTAGACGACCCTCTGCATTCCTTAGGTGTCATATCTTAAGTATTATGTCTGAAAGCACCATTGTATCATAGTATGAGCAGACTGTTGTCTGCAACATACAATGCAACATAACTTTGGTCCACTTTTTAAGGTGCTGTTTAAGAAGCCTCCTCAGTGTTCAGCACATCTAGCTCAGGCTTGAAGGTCAGACATAGGTTGAGACTATATACAGGGGAAACCTTAGAATGGCTTCAGGATCAGTGATGAAGTTAGAAACAAGCCAGGGTCTATAGACATAGAATCAGTGAGAAAGCAGCTGCAGAACACCCTTGCAGGAACTATCCCACTGGGAACCTACATTTCTTAGGCACATGGCCAGATGCTAACCAGACATAAATGTGCAGGGATTGCAAGAAGGCCAGTACTTGTACCCTAAGGGAGCAGAGCTAAGGAGGGGGGTGGGGGGGAAAGATCCTTGACTAAGGGTAGATGCCATAATCAGGAGGGGACAGAGTGGAAGCTGTGTAATACAATCTGAGTAACAGGGAAGTATCAGTGAACACGGTGGTAGGGATGGGGTGAACCTAGTCTCTGCTGTCTGAGGTGAACAATTGAAAGATCTCCTACCCCCCTCCCCCCCCCAAAAAAAAAAAAAAAAAAAAAAACTTCCCAACTTGGCTATCTTTGGTTGTGTAAATGCCCCCCCCCCATTAAAATTGTAGATAAACCCCCCCACCCCTTTCTATTATTTATTAGCTTTTTTTTTTTTTGGCTCACACAGAATATGATAAGGAGCTGCTTCAGCTTAGTCACACTATTACCTTGCAAAGCCCGTCTCCTGGTTGTGATTAATGTGTCATCTCCCATGTAATGTCAGGGAGTGAGGGGATTGTGAGGGAGATGTCAGTCATGCCCAGGAGTGCAAGGGGGCAATGTTTACTAGCCTGATGCTGCTCCATGCCATCCAAGACTACTTTGGTCCAATAGTCTTAGTGGGCAGGGAGCAACATTGGAACCTGGCTAAGACTGGCCTGGCAGAGACTCAAACACAAATCTGAAAATAACCTCATTTGCTTGTGTTAATTAATCTACATTCACAATTTTTGCTTAATGTTTTGGTCCTTCAGAAACGATTATTCATTTTTTTTCATAAAGTTATGTTCTCTTGTTAAAATAGTGTTTGAAGTATAGACTGAGTGCTGGGAGATCTTCTGCAGTTGACATTTTCCAGCATTATAAATCATGAATAGCTGATATTTATTCTAAACTATCAAACTCTGCCAGTTCTAATGTTCAAATGTTCTGATTTGTCAGTGTTTATTTAGTAGTGGTTTTGTTTTAATTTTTTTTCTCTTCCCCCATAGATGGATGGATTCCAGCGACATTTTGACTCTCAGATCATTAGCTATGGCAAGCAAGTTATAGTTAACTTGGTATGTTTTTAGAATAAACCAGTGTTAAAAAATGAACTATCACTGTTCTGCAATTGTTCACTTTTCCGTTAAAATATGTTTTCAGACTTTCATCCTGTATTCTGCAATATAATTATTTAACCCCATCTAGTATACATGTAAAACGGATATGCACAAAGGCAGTGTTTTTACAGGGGTTATATTTATCCTCCAACCATAGGTAGTGTTTCCCAGACTTTCTGAAGGTGGGAACCATTTTTGGACAAGAATTTTGAATCTTATTTGAATAATGTGTTTCTCCCTGTATTCTGTCACTTAATCAGCTGTATTCTTCCTTTTATTCTATTATGCCATCAGACATTTTGGGGTCCCATACTAGCAAAACTTGTGTGGCCCACTCCTCCTCGATGTATTTTAGTTTCCTGTCCTCTACCATCACATGTTATATATAATGTTCCCATGTGCTACCACACACAGTATAAAATGCTCCATGGTGTCTCCACTTGGTATGATGATCCACAATATAATACATATTGCCGAAACCGCAAACCCCCACCCCCGTTTCTCAGACCTCAGAGTATAATAAGTGGAGGCTCAAGGGATGTGAGAGAAAATAACAAACATTGATGCTCACCTTGTCCAATCTCTCCTCATCTTCTCTGTGCCCTGCTGGCACCTCACTTCATCTTCAGGTCTCTTGTGATGTGAAGTCATGGATGGCACTTTGATGCCTTCATGCACTGTCCCAACGTTATAACCTCACAAGAAGCCTGAAAGGATTTCAGGGTATCAACAGACACCCAGATGAGGAATAATCTCACAAACAAAGTAAAACATATGTTGATAAAATAGAAGCTGAAAGCTGCAGAGAGACAACATCTGAAAACTTCTTCTGCAAGTGGAAGCAATTGATTGTGATTATACATGCCCTTTACTATTCTGTACATTTTGTAAACTTTAATAGTTAATTTTTATTTTAAATATTTAAATATATTTAAAATTTTAAAAAATATAAAAAAAAAAAAAATTAGTTCTAGGTGTCACAATGTGGTAACAAACTTTTTTTTTTAATTGTTTTTTGAAAGTTAGGGAGTAAATCAATTAAAATGAGAAATGGCTGCGACGGGTTAAAAAACATTTTGACAAAAAAGTAAAAATGGCTATATTTCTGGCTATACTCTTTAACATAATACTGTGCAAAATACATGTGAATGGAATTTTAAAAAATTGCAGATTGGTTTAAATGCATGCACTATAACTTATGCTGTACATTTCTAGCGAATTTTTGCCTCCGATTTCAACTTTTGCATGTCACACCTGCTGCAAAATCTATACATTAAACATTTACTGAGGATTACAAAGCCTTTTCTCCAGCATACATATTTACTAGGTATGAATGTGGCAGATGATTGCTTTCTCAGAAAACCTGTACTGACCTGATCGGAATTTAGTGTTTTAGATCTTCAGGGCAATAGGACACTTCAGGCACTAACATACCATGAAACATGTCTATTTACTTTTTTTATTTTTTTATTAAGGTGAACCAAAAAGGATCAGAAAAACCACTTGAACAGACATTTTCACAGATGGTAAACGGTCTTGGAAATGGAATGGTTAGGTAATCCTACAATTTCAGTCTTAATGTCTTTCTGTTACGGTTAGATCATTCTTCCTTGTCAGATGAGCTTAGAAAATCATCATGTAAGACTGTATTTAGTACCAACTAGAAACTGAGTGTAGTGTCAGTGAACATGGACTAGACTAGGATTTCACCTCAACACAAATTCATTTTTAAGAGGTGAAAACCCGCCCCTAGTGCACCAGCTACCTAATTTGCATACAACTTCAAAGTTGTTCTTCAAGTCTATTGTTTATCACTGTAATATGCTCTGTAACAAGGTGGTTGAAATCCAATATTCTAGAGAGAAGTGGTAGACTCCCTTTAAACCATTATGACAGGATATAAATGTCTCAAAGTTGGAGTTCAATCCTCTTGGAGCCTCACCTGTCGGAAAAATCAGTATTTCCATGACCCCCCAATATAAATGGCTGTGCAGTTGCCTTCACCTAGATGTTGTGGTCATCTCAATTGCTGGCATCTTTTTTATAGAGCTACATTCACACTGTGGAAAATGAAGAGGAATGTGAGAAGGGCATCTTCTTCAGACTCCTCTTTATTATTTGCTCAGCAGCAGATTCCGCCGTGTGAAGATGGCCTGAGAGTTCTTTACAGTGCAAAGATGGAAACCTTTAACTGAGCTGCAGAAGATACAGAGCAGTGCTTTTCTTATTTGGGTGTAGGCAGAATCTGTTTGCACATCTAGACAGAAAATGTACAGTCATTTGAGAAATTACAAGGGTTTCAAGTATCTTCTTACTGAAACAGGAGTGCAACTAAAGAACAGCCAAGAAAGTGGAGACTTTAATGCATCAGGCAGTTTGGTTTCCATGCATAAGGATCCATTCTCCATGAAAACTACACCTTCTATGTTCATGAATAACAACAAGCGCTTACTTGGACTCTGTTACACAGCACACAAATTCTACCACTCTAAACTAGTACCAAAATCATATATTTATCCATACATAGCCAAAAAAACAAGACCTTGCCAAATTTTAAAATTACACATAAAAGTTTGAATGGCCAGGAAGTCTTACATATCATAGTTATTTTCCTTTACTGTACTGGCAATATGTGATTGAATGCAGAAGGAGCTTCGTGCAAACTCAGAAAAAAATGTAATTCTAATGTCATCCTTCAACTTTATTTTATAGGTATTTTGCTTTTGACTTCCACAAAGAATGCAGCCGAATGCGCTGGGACCGGTTACAGATTTTGGTGGATCAAGTGGCTGAAATTCAAGATGAGTTTGGGTGAGATAGTATTAGTAGATATTGGGCTACTATTACAAGGTAGACCCACATGTAACAAAACGGTGACTAATAGGACAACCTACAGTGCTCTAAGAAAAAGAGACCAAATGTGATTTTGGTCTTATAGTAAATTTGTCACATATATAGGATTTATTTATTGGTTACTGGTTTTCTGTCACTTGTCGTTCTCTCGACTTGTATCCTCTAAAATTTATCTGCTGTTCATAATTAAGAAATTCAATTCCTGGTAACACATGCTTACAAAAATATGGACTCTTAACCTTTAACCTCTTAGTGACACATGACGTATCATTAAATCCTGGGTGCCTGCTACTCTGCTCACTATGTGAGCGGGCGGCATCAGGAGCGGGTGTTAGCTGTAACGTAGAGCTATGCTGTGATGTTTGACCAATGCATCCAAAGGGTTATACAGTAATAATGCCCCATTGGCACCCCTCTATTTTCTGGACAGTAACCCCCACGCTGCTAGGAGCCTCACAAACCTGGTTGATTGCCAGTAAAAAAAAATGGGGTCACTTCTTGGCAATTTCAATTTACTGGACCTCCAGGGCTCTGCAAAAACAACAGGGTGTCCTAAAAGTCCCTCTAAATCTGAACTCCAAAACCTAAAAAGCACAGAACTCCTTCCTTTCTGAGCCCTGCTGTGTGCCCAAGCAGCAGTTTACACCACAAATACAACTTTTTTGTACCAGGGATAGCCCTCTTAATAGTATTAGGAGTGCAGGTCTTTGATGACACAAAGTGGGCAACACATATTGGGCACTGAGATTTCTAGATTTCACGTTGTATGTTAATTTTTAGATAACATGCTTGGGCTCAAAATGATAATATTCCCTGAGAAATTTCATGAGGGCTGTAGTTTCTAAAATGGGATCACTTTGTGTGGTTCTGTTAAATATTCTGTATTACGGTGAAACTTGTGACCGCGTGTTGAGAGGCCTTATCACGATAGGAGGAGCCAGCTTGTTATGAAAACATGTAGAGTTTAATTAACCACTTCAGTACCGGGCCAATTTGTGGTCCAGGACCAGACACATTTTAGGTTTATTTTATATGTGCAGTTTTGAGGTCTGTAACATTTTTCCCGTATGTCTCAGTCAACTAATTTTTGCGTCTTTTTTCGGGGACACATAGGGCTTTATTTTTGTTATCTTTATTTTCGAATGTGTTTTAATTTTTTTTATATCCAGGAAAATATAAACATAATAGGAGGGAAATTATGTCTGGTTTTCAATTTATTTATTTTTTTAATTTAATAACAAAGTGTCACTGAAAAACTTTATAATATAGTTTTTCCTCTCCATTACGGTAATTTTTATTTTGTATGGTGTCGTCGGGGGTGGGGCTAATATTATTATTATTTTTTTATTATTTTATTTACATTTTTTAAACTTTATTATATTTTTATTTATTTTTATTTATTTTTTTTACAGATTGTGTCCCCATAAGGTGATAAGATACCTTTGGGGGACATCTGATCACTTATTTTTTTGTACTGGAGGCTGATTTCTCCTATAACTGGGGTTGGTACATTTTTTTTTTTTTTTTTTTAAATGTAGATTGTGAGCCCCACACAGAGCTCACAATGTACATCTTTCCCTATCAGTATGTCTTTTTTGGAATATGGGATGGAAATCCATGCAAACACGGGGAGAACATACAAACTCCTTGCAGATGGTTTTGTGCCCTTGGTGGGATTTGAACACCAGGACTCCAGCGCTGCAAGGCTGCAGTGCTAACCACTGAGCCACCGTGTGGCCCCCTGGGTTGGTACATTTAACCCCAGTTGCAGGAGAAATACAGCCTCCTGCACGCTGTATACACAGCTTACTGAGCTGATCTGGGTCCTGTAGGACCCAGCAGCTCTTGTAAGACTCTGCTCCCAGCGGATCACATGTCCGCCGGGTCAGAGGGCAGCTGATTTATGGCAGCTTCCATAGCTGTGTATACACTGCTCATTGAGCGCTGTATACACAGCGATCGAGAAGGCAGGGGAGGTAATAAATCTGCCCTGTCTTCTCTCTGGGAACTCCGGCTGAAGTTACAGCCGGCTCCTATTGAAAGCAGCTGCACGATCTCCGTGCAGCTGCTGTGTTCTGACTGGACGTACAGGTACGTCCTATCAGAACAAGGCAACCACTTCCCGGACGTATATAGTCTATGGGCGGTCCGGGAGTGGTTAAGGTCTTGAAGGAAAACACAGGAACAGGAAAAATGTCCAAAATTACAGAATTATCAGTCAATGTCTCAATAGCTTACAACTTCAGAGAAGTTAGATTTCTTCATCTGGATATCTTGTAGTTACAGCTTGGTTCATGCTTGTCAACTGGTTCATGGACTTGGACTGGTCATGACGTCCTTTATGAATGACCACCTGCCAGGACCACCCACCCTGGTCTTCCTAAAGAGACCCAGATGTGTATTTCTTACTCATTTATATTCATGAGAGGGAGTGTTACCTTCCATCCACAAGTACAATGTGTCTCAAAATCACATGTGTAAGACTTAATGTCTCAAAGTTATTGCCATATGAAGTGATATATGTCGGTTTTGAAAATTGAGGGCTGGGCTTTAAGGTACTTTTGGGCTTTGTCCATAAGTGGGTTAAAGCAAATGAGCCAGAGGTTTCATCTGTTCGCTTTATTCTTAACATTCTGTTTTTGTTTTTTTTCCTAACTAGATATTTCTTGGTGGACTCTGAAGGGAAAGTGTTAATGACCCAAGATGGAATATTCCGAAGTAACTGTATGGATTGCTTGGATCGCACAAATGTTGTTCAGAGTCTACTGGCACATCGCTCTCTTCAGGCTCAGTTACAGGTAGAACAATGTTATTTGTTAGTTATATTCGTAACATTTCCTTTAGCGTGTATTCACATACAGTAGTTTTGTTGCAGAAAAAAAATGGCTGAAAATAAATAAAATACATTTTTTGTTGATATGCTTTAAACCAATGAATAGAGCCCTAGATTTATAAGATTATTGGACTACTACATGATGCCGGCAGCTGTATAAAGTGGTAGAATATTTTGAGCTCTAGATTTGTGGACCTCACAGATAAAATACTCAAACCGCTTGGGAGCTGTACTCTATGCTTCTGTGTGAATATATAGATGTATACTATTATATATCACATATGACCCGCCTAAACCCAGACATTACACATACCCCAATAGACCACCGTGTGTCAGAGCTAGGTATATGCTTGCAATCCTGATCTGCCACTCTGGATAAAGGGAATTGACTCTATGTCCAAAGAACCAGCTGCAGGAACAAACTAATTCACTTCCCTCATGTCAAACTGATTACTGTATCATATCCAAATCTGTGTTAGACTGCTTCTCAACTTATCCAAGTCAAATACCCATACTGACTAGAAATTCACAACCAGTACCCCCCAAAAAAAGTTATTACTCTTGAATGTTAAAGCACACCTCCAATTATTATTAAAAAAACAAAAACACCTTCATAAATATATGGTACATTTGAATATAACAAACTTTGTAATAAATCGTATTTCATAAATGTGTTTCCTTCTCCATTTATCAAGCTGAATTACTTTTTATATATTAATCTATGGAGGAGCTGAAGGAGGCTGCTGGAAAACACAGATAACTGCTGCTGCTCCTTCACTCTGCAATTCTGTTAGTCAGGTTGCTCTTTTAATACTAATATGCTAAAGATGACAGGCTAAAAGTGAACAGAATAAAGCAGTAAATCATTTAATGAGGACCTTTCACCATTTTGCCCATAGGCAGTTCTATATACTGCCGGAAAGCTGACAGTGCGCTGAGTTCAGCATACTGTCGGCTTTCCCGATCTGGGCCTGGTGTGAAGAGCTTACGGTCCCGGTACCGTAGTTCTTCTATGGTCAGAAGGGCGTTTCTGACTGTTAGCCAGAGATGTCCTTCTTCACAGCACAGCTAATCGCGCTATGCTGTGAGAGCCGGGAGGATTGGCTGTGCTGTGAAGAAGGACGTCTCTGACTAACAGTCAGAAACGCCCTTCTGACCATAGAAGAGCTATGGTACCGGACTGTAAGCTCTTCACACCGGGCCCAGATCGGGAAAGACGATCAGCGCACTGTCAGCTTTCCGGCAGTATATACATTCACCGGCCACTTTATTAGGTACACCATGCTAGTAACGACGACCTCCTACTCCTGGCCCCCACCGAGAAAGACCTCCAAGAAAGCCTGTCAGTGCTGGAAAAATTCAGCACCACATGGGCCCTACCCATCAACCAGAAGAAGACCAAAGTCATGGTATTTCAGAAGAAGGGCCACAATAAAGCCTCCACCACCCCACAATTCACACTGAACGGCTCCACACTGGAGAAAACCAACAGCTACACCTACCTGGGGCTGGAGCTCAGCCAATCAGGAAGCTTCAAAGCAGCAATAGAAACCCTGAAAGCAAAAGCCTGCAGAACCTTCTATGCCATCAGAAGACAACTGTACCACCTCAAACCACCGGTGAGGGTCTGGATGAAGATATTTGACGCTGTCATCTCCCCGATCCTTCTCTATGGCAGTGAGGTTTGGGGCCCAGCCACCTACCCAGACCAGTCAAAGTGGGATTCCAGCCCAACAGAGAACTTCCACCTGGAGTTCTGCAAATACCTGCTCCATGTCCATCGCAACACCACCAACATGGCCTGCAGGGCAGAGCTAGGCAGACTCCCCCTATGGCTCACCATACAGAAGAGGGCGCTAGCTTTCCAGGCACACATCCAGGGGAGCAAGCCCGACTCCTACCACCACCAAGCATGGCTAAGCCACCTGAGCAAACCAGACACTCCCAAACCAAACAACAGCCAACCACCAAACCAAAAACACCAACAGACGATAACCAAGGCCGAAATAAAGGCGACCACAGAGGCAAACAGAGAGCAGTACATTGAAGAATGGAGAAACGAAATAAATAACTCCAAGAAACTCACCGTGTACCAATCCCTACAAAGGGACTACACCATGGCCACCTACCTGGAGAGAATACGCCACCCCAAACACAGACAGACCCTGAGCCGGTACAGACTGAGCGCCCACAACCTAGAGATAGAGACGGGGCGATACAGGCAGACGTACAAGCCACGGGAGAACAGACTGTGCCAGCACTGTGACCAGGGGGCCCTAGAAGACGAGACCCACTTCCTGCTACACTGCACCAAATACTCAGCTGTGAGGGCCGTCTACTACCAAAGACTCTCTGCCCACATCCCAGACTTCATATCTGCAGATGAGAAAAGGAAACTCTACATCCTACTGGGAGAAGAAGAGGCCACTGTGGAGATCGCTGCCCAATACGTGTCCAGCTGTCACCAAATAAGAGGAAGATGAGACTCCATGGACTGTTATATTTATCCCAATACACCCGCCCCACCCCACCTCCCCATATAGCAGTCACCAACGAAGAGGAAGATGAGACTCCACGGACTGTTATGCCCCAAACCAACCGCCCCACCCCACCTCCCCATATAACGGTCACCAACGAAGAGGAAGATGAGACTCCATGGACTGTTATACCCCAAACCACCCACCCCACCCCCACCACTCACCCACCCGAGTCCAACTCCCCCCCCCCCCCCAACTTTACTAGCTTTGGCTATGCCAAATATCTATTCGGACGTGCCAATAAAGCTTTTTTTTATTTGATTTGATTTGTAATGGGTTGGACCCCCTTTTGCCTTCAGAACTGCCTCAATTCTTCATGGCATAGATTCAACAAGGTGCTGGAAGCATTCCTCAGAGATTTTGGTCCATATTGACATGATGGCATCACACAGTTGCCGCAGATTTGTCGGCTGCACATCCATGATGCGAATCTCCCGTTCCACCACATCCCAAAGATGCTCTATTGGATTGAGATCTGGTGACTGTGGAGGCCATTGGAGTACAGTGAACTCATTGTCATGTTCAAGAAACCAGTCTGAGATGATTCCAGCTTTATGACATGGCGCATTATCCTGCTGAAAGTAGCCATCAGATGTTGGGTACATTGTGGTCATAAAGGGATGGACATGGTCAGCAACAATACTCAGGTAGGCTTTGGCGTTGCAACGATGCTCAATTGGTACCAAGGGGCCCAAAGAGTGCCAAGAAAATATTCCCCACACCATGACACCACCACCACCAGCCTGAACAGTTGATACAAGGCAGGATGGATCCATGCTTTCATGTTGTTGACGCCAAATTCTGACCCTACCATCCGATTGTCGCAGCAGAAATCGAGACTCATCAGACCAGGCAACGTTTTTCCAATCTTCAATTGTCCAATTTCGATGAGCTTGTGCAAATTGTACCCTCAGTTTCCTGTTCTTAGCTGAAAGGAGTGGCACCCGGTGTGGTCTTCTGCTGCTGTAGCCCATCTGCCTCAAAGTTCGACGTACTGTGCGTTCAGAGATGCTCTTCTGGCTACCTTGGTTGTAACGGGTGGCTATTTGAGTCACTGTTGCCTTTCTATCAGCTCGAACCAGTCTGGCCATTCTCCTCTGACCTCTGGCATCAACAACGCATTTCCGCCCACAGAACTGCCGCTCACTGGATGTTTTTTCTTTTTCGGACCATTCTCTGTAAACCCTAGAGATGGTTGTGCGTGAAAATCCCAGTAGATCAGCAGTTTCTGAAATACTCAGACCAGCCCTTCTGGCACCAGCAACCATGCCACGTTCAAAGGCACTCAAATCACCTTTCTTCCCCATACTGATGCTCGGTTTGAACTGCAGGAGATTGTCTTGACAATGTCTACATGCCTAAATGCACTGAGTTGCCGCCATGTGATTGGCTGATTAGAAATTAAGTGTTAACGAGCAGTTGGACAGGTGTACCTAATAAAGTGGCCGGTGAGTGTAGAACTGCCTGTGGGCAAAATGGTGAAAGGTCCTCTTTAATAGCCTTATCATCCCCCTCTTCTCACCATACAGTTCTATGTGTGACCTGGATATGGCTATGGATTTCACCTGCATAGTGGTGAAAGATCAGTCTTGATGTGCGAGAAGAACAAACACTTTTAAAGGGGTTGTTTTCCAGGCAGAATTTATTTTAGCTTGGCTCTTAGGAGAACGTGAGCGGGGAGACTCCCGGCCCACACTCGAAGCCCCGCCTTCTCTATAATACTAGTCGGGAGAGGGGGCAGGGCTTAGGAGAGTGTGGGCGGGGAGTACTAACATGCTCAGCTGGGCTATTCCTTAGTACTACTAACATGCTCAGGTGGGCTATTACACTAAGGAATAGCCGAGCTGAGCGTGTTAGTAGCACTAAGGAATAGCCAAGCTGAGCTAGTCGTGTTACTACAGGAGGAGTAGCTGGAGGGATGGTTGAGTTTAGTGCAGAGCTCTTTAATCTCCGGTGTCTGGAGTAGCCGGGCTAACCGCACGGGCTCTCCGCACGGGCTCTGCTATATCTCGCTATAAAAATGCATTGACCAGCATTGATTGGCCAGTGTACGGGCATTCGCACAATCAACGCTGGCCAATGCATTCCTATGGGAAAAAGTCAGCTCACGCATATCACAAGCTGACAGGGATCCCGACAAGATAGAGCCCCAAAGAGCTGGGTGAGTGACATTCCCCCCTAAATAAAGGTTATCCCTAGCTAACCCTGCCTGTAGATGTCCCTGTCTCACATTCATATAGTTCACAGTCCCAAATTAGTCGAATAGTAGATCTACCATTCGTCTAAATTGGAGGTTATCTGTTTCCGGCCGCCAATTCCTTTTTCTGATTTTTTTTTTTCACTGCCTCCGTTGTCATAGTTCCTGTCCCACCTACCCTGCGCAGTTATTGGTGCAAAAAACGCGCCAGGGAAGGTGGGAGGGGAATCAAATTTTTAGTGAGT
The DNA here is from genome assembly GCF_031893055.1 of Leptodactylus fuscus. Lineage (NCBI taxonomy): Eukaryota > Metazoa > Chordata > Amphibia > Anura > Leptodactylidae > Leptodactylus > Leptodactylus fuscus. Next base: position 135,686,577 of record NC_134268.1, read on the forward strand.
TTGCCACCTGGTGTTTGATTGGAATCGAACACCTCGAATGGCCTGATATTCGATCGAATATTAATTCAATCGAACGCCGTTTGCTCATCTCTAGTAATGAGTAATAAGATTAATATGTAAAAAGTAATTCAGCTTGATAAATGGAGAAGGAAACACATTTATGAAATAAGATTTATTAAAAAGTTTGTTATATTCCCACCACTTCCAAAACGGAACGTCACCGGATTATCAGTGTCCCGCTCCAGGAAAATGGGTAAACATTTTTTGTTTTTTTAAATTGATGTAAATTAGAAGTTAGGTGGGGGAGGTAGTTTAGTTTAGGGGTTATCATTTTATCCTGGACAACCCCTTTAATGACAGTTTGTTTAAACACTCTCAGGGTTGCTCTTTGCTTACACTACTCACTCTCCTCAATACCCAGCTACCTCTGCACTTAATCCCCACTCCCAGCCCGGCTCACTGATTGCTTTTACACATTCACCCCACTATGCCCAGTCAGCAGACTTTAAAGAAGTGCACAGAAAGTGTTTTTCCTTCTAAAGAGCTGCTGGTGCGTGCCCCTTGTGGTAGGCGTGCCATGTCTTGAGAACCACTGCGCTAGACCAGAATACCCCTCTGATTCAAATGCATGTGCAGAAACCCTTGTAAGAGACGCTCATTAGAGGTTGGAATAAGCTTTCCAATTTTATTGCACTACATGAGGAGTCAGCAACCTTCAGGTCTCCAGCTGCTGTGAAACTGCAACTCCCAACTTGCTCCATTCCTTTCCATAGTAGTTCCAAGAACAGTAGAGCGAGTATGCATGCTGGGAGTTGTAGTTTTATAACAGCTGCAGTGCCAAAGGTTGCCTACCCCTGCACTACATATTACGAACTAGTCCTGATGAGACCTGTTGGAAAAGGTGTCTCAAGTGCATGGTCACCTAGGGTCTTGTCGAATTCTACTTAAGTAAAAGTTTACTATTTCTTTCATGTTTCAGAGACTTGGAGTGCTCCATATTGGGCAGCGAATTGAAGAGCAAGTACAGTTTGAAAAGATTTATAAAAATGGTAATGTTCCTACTAATGTTAAGAAATGGAACTCCATAGTAACTAAAATTTTTAGTTTTTACGTTTTTGTTCTTTTGACATTCCATCATCTTTATTTTGACCGTTCACAGACTTTTATGAGGGCTTATATTTTGGGGGATAAATTTTAGTTCATAATCCCACTGTTAAATATTTTGTGCAAAGTATAAAATTCAGAATTGGGCAGAACTGGGGAAAAAAATGCAGTAGCTCCATTTTCTTGCAGGTTTCATATTTATAGTGTTCACAGTACGATAAATAAAGCACATTTTTTATTTTAGAAGTCAGTACGGTCACTCCAATACCAAATTTATATGTGTGTATATACAGTGGCATGCTGTTGAAAGGCACTATGTGTATGTATATATTATCTATAGTATTATATGTGTGTGTGTATAATAAAATGTTAGTTTTATTGTGACAAAGGAGCTTAACTAATGTGATTTATTTATGAAGAGGGGACGATTTGAAACTTTGTTTTAAAACTATTTAAACAATGAGCTATCACTAAAGATGTGACATGAATGTAAAAATTGCATGTGTTAAGGTCTAGTGCTTTGTTCATATACTACCATATGTTCACAGCTTGGGCTGATAATGCCAATGCTTGTGCGAAGCAATATGCAGGAACAGGAGCTCTGAAGACAGACTTTACAAGGCAAGTTGAATTGTTGCTATATAAAAATGCTGTTCTGTATCACAAATTCATGTTTCCACCACCAAGCTAAATCCATTTGTTTTTCAGAACTGGCAAGCGGACACAGTGGGGTCTTATAATGGATGGCTGGAACTCTCTCATACGATATTACAAGAACAACTTCTCTGATGGATTTAGACAGGTAGGATGTTACATCAAGCTTTGGAAGATTTGCAAGCTACATTGTGATATATTGATATGGCAGAGTTAACCCAAACTTCTGCAATGGAGTAAACTGCTACAGTATGATAGAAGGTGACAATAACCAATAAATAGTCATTGAAAAATACTTGTCCATGGTTTGTGTTGTCTGTCACACTGCAGTAGTTTAAACCAATTGCAGAAGTAAGGGTTAACCCTGCTACATCTGTGTGTGATGTTCATCAGCCATGACAGAACAGGCATGGCCTGTAGGTTTTGGCAGTAGGCCCCTCCTCTTATAGCCAGCTGTTTCATGTTTGTTTGTTTGTTTTTTGTTTTTTTTTCCATAACACTATAGAGCAGATTTCTGAAACTATCTAAAATAAATAGTGTTACTCATAGCAACTACTGGCATCACAGATTTTACTTTATTCTGCCCTTGAAAATTGTAAACTGTAGGACCATTTAATCCCCTCCAGTACGTGGTAATGGTAACATTTAAAAATATAAAATTTGACATTGTCATTTTGTGTCTCTTGCAGGATTCAATTGATTTATTTCTTGGAAATTATTCAGTTGAAGAAGTTTATTCCACAAGTCCTTTACAAATCCAGAAAGACTGGAAATTTTTAGCTGTAAGTTTTCTAATCCAATGCACTAATTGTCTAATGGTATTACCTGGAAGTTGTGGGTATAATTTACTAAAACTTGTAGGAGATGTTTTATAGTGAATGCATTCAGAATGAAAAAATGAAGCATCTTTACAAATGGTCTTCATTAAATTTGGGGTTAAAGTGATGTTTTATTGTAAAAAGTATTATTTTATTTTTTTATCTCAATGGTTAAAAAAAATATATATATCTGTGAAACACCTGTAAAGTCAAAGTGCTTACTATATCCTTTGATAAATTCCTTGAGGGGTCTAGTTTCCAAAATGGGGCTATTGGAGGGGTCCAATGCAACATAGTTCCTGAAACGGATCCCAGCAAAGTCTGCCCTCTAGAAGCGCTCCTTCATTCTGTACCTTACTGTGTCGCCATACATTAGTTTACATCCACATGTGGGATAATTTCCTGCACAGGAGATATTGCATAACAGATTATGGATTGCATTTTCTCCTTTAACCCCTTGTGAATGTGTAAATTCTAGGGCTAAATGAATATATTAGTGACAGAGATTGATCATTTTAAATTTGACCTCCATTTTGTTTTAATGGCTGTGAAATGCTGAAGGGCTTTAGACACTTTGTGAGTGCTGTTTTGAATTCTTTCAGGATGGCAGTTTTTAGAATGAGGTGATTTATGAGGGTTTCTATTAGAGAGGTCATTCAAAACCCTTCAGAACTGAACTGGTCCCTTGACAAATGTGCTTTGGAAAATGACTGCTTGACTTGCAAGCCTTTTATCTGAAATAAATGAAAGGGTGATTACCACTGACATATAGTATAATGTGGCATGAAAAAACAATCTCAGAATCAGTTACAGCGTCTCAAAGATATTACCACATAGAGTGACATGTCAGTTTAGCAGAATGAGGCCTGGTCATTAAAGCACTTTTAGGCTGTGTCCTTAAGGGGTTAAAGTTGCTGTTGCGTACGCTAAATTCACACTTAAGACTATAGTTTTTACAAAACGCCATAGGATTGCTACATAGTTGCGCTTTATTCCTGTAGCATCATTTTAACTTGTGTAGTTTTGTAAAAAATGTTTACAATGACCATTTAAATCAGGGGTCAGCAACCTTCAGTACTCCCACTGCTTTGAAACTACAACTCCCATCATGCTCCATTCACTTCCATAGAAGTTCCAAGGACAGCAGAGCAAGTATACATGCTGGGAGTTGTAGTTTTACAATGCGAAGGTTGCCGACCTCTGGTTTAAACCAATGATTTCATTTCTAACTTGTCTCTTTATCTTTACAGTTGCCAATTATAATGGTGGTTGCATTTTCCATGTGCATTATCTGTCTACTCATGGCCGGTAAGTCTTCTAAACTCTTAGTATGTTGTCCAACTATCTTTCAGCTTGTTACTAAAATCAGGCATCTTGTTCTATTAAAAGTATAAGATAATGAGGCATTTGCAGAACAATTCACAATCAATACATATCCTATCAAGAGTATACTAAGTAATGCGGAAATAAGTGACATTTGTCTTGTCGATTGTAATGATACAGTTGAAAGGGGAAAAACAAAATAGATAAGAGAGAGGAAAACAAAGATCCTAATGTAACTAAATGCTCAACAAGCAATGGAATGGGGGACAATATATAAGGCTGCGTTCACACGGAGTAACGCACCGCTCATTCTGAAACTTACACGTGTCAGAGTGAGTGCAGTAAAACTGAATCCCATTGACTCCAATGGGTTCGGTCTTACGCACGTATCACATTGAAAGCAATAGGTAAAACAAGCCTCCTATTGAGTTCAATGGGTAGCGCGCGTAAGACCGAACCCATTGGAGTCAATGGGATTCTGTTTTACTGTGCTCACTCTGACATGTGTTTACATGTCAGAATGAGTGGCGTGTTACTCCGTGAGAACACAGTCTAAGAGGAAAGAAAAGAAAGTGAGAGTTGATGAGTCTGTGAAGATGCTGTGTAACTGCATTGCAGATATACATCGGGTTGTAGTAGAGTAGGCAACTTGATGATGCAAGAGGATGTGTAAGGTCAAGCACCAAGCTGGAGGTTCTTCTTAGCTAGTCACTAGGGCTCCCATTAGTGGTATTAGTTTCTTACATCACTTGATTAGTCTGTCTAACCTTACATACCACTGATCAGCTCATAAAAGCCATAAGAAAGGATATCAAGATTTGCTTCCATGATCAACCACATAGGGAGGCCATGTTTCTTTGGTGTGAAGAGGGTGGACCTATTGAAAGCAGTGAGTGGATTCTATCTCAGACCAGGTTACGTGTTGCGAGGCAAATTGTTCTTCATAATGGCACCATGTACTAGGTAGGAGGGAAAAATTCTGAATGGGGCTCAATTAGGAAAAAAAAATGCATATGCTGCCAAAATAGCATGTATGATTATTTCAATACCAAACTTTTTGCCATGTTTTATTCAAGTTTAAAAAAAAAAAAAAAAAAAAAAGTTAAACGATTGCTTTGAATTGCCATATTCTGACTCCTGTAACTTATTTTATATATATTTGTGTATGGAGCTGTGTAAGGCATTTTTATTTTATTTACATAATTTTGCAGATTGTAAATGTTTTAATCACTTTTTAATCCATTTTTTGAGAAAGCGAAAGCAGCAGTTTGGCCATTTTTTTTTTTTAAAAAGATATTCTCAAAAGGTTTTTAGTTTGGGCACATTTGGATGAAATGAAACCTAATATGTTTATATCAGATTTATTTTTCTATTTTTTTTTTTTTTAAATAGGATCTAGGGGAAGGAGGTGAATTGAAATTTTACATTTCAAACCTTTTTAAAGTTTCTTTTTATTTCATGACACCCCCCCCCCCAGGACTTAACTCAACGGGTCTGATTACTGGTACAATATACTGCAATACAGCTACATTACAGTATATAGTAAGGTCCATTCAATTTTAATACAGATAGCCGTTAATCTTCTCCCAGCTGATCTGTAGACAGATCACCGGCACCCAGTTTAAACACAGCACACAGTGCTCATTGAACTTCCGGGTGCTCCGTGTTGGCTAATTAGCATATCAATAAAAACAGGCTAATTCAAAAACCGTGTGTGTGTGGTAGGTAGTGTGCTGCTATTGTTATGTTATATTGATAAGTTATATGTATTTTTTGTAGGTGACACTTGGACTGAGACCCTGGCCTATGTTCTTTTCTGGGGTATTGCTAGCATTGGAACAGCCACGATTATCCTTTACAATGGCAAAGACTTTGTTGATGCTCCAAAACTAGTGCAAAAGGAGAAGATGGACTGAATTTGTATTTGTTCAAGGCATTTCGGCAGTGATTGTTCCACAAGCCATAGCTGGAGTCTATACTAATCTGCTTTCAATCACATTGTTGATCGTTCTAATGGTGAAGCTGATTAATTTCATTATAATACAGGAGCATCTTCATGGCATAAAACTCATTACTATTTGACATGGAGCACAACATACTCTTAAACAATGATCTGCTTCTCAATGTGCACTTTCCATTGACTTGCAGTGTAATTACATTACAGGAAATGAGACCTCATCTTTAAGTCAATAGTTATACAATAAAGACTTTCATTTTCAGTTCCATGCCTTAAGATAGTCTTAATTTTTTTTTCTTCTTCAAACACGGTTTAAACAAGCACGATAAATACTTTAGCTCTTAAACATTCCTCTATTGTGTGTAATAAGACCTTTTCTTTCCTTCATTTGTATGCCTTAATTTATAATAAAATGTATTAATTTACATATTGCTAGAACTATTTGCTTTAAGAAATGTACAGTCAGGCAGAAAAGCATATAATGTATATACGCGTACTGCAATGCTAGGTTTTATCTTTGTTTCCTATATAATCTTGCATTGTCATATACTGTACATGGAGGTGGCATTATGGTTCATGAGTAAATAAATGAAAAGATAAGCGATTATGTAAGATTTCAGGCTGGACATTTGATTGGGATTGGAAAACTTTTAAACTAATATTGAATGGTGTTTATTCATCCAAAAGTTAATGTTTTAATAGATGTATAGAAAAAGTATATACATTCTTAGCTGTTTGAAGACTGTAGAAGCTGTTTGGGGTGCACGATCCTAGCTTCGGGACTGTGGAGAAGCCATGCGCCAATAAATATTGAAGTAAGGGGAAGGATTCGAGCCATGTCCCAGCTTCATAAAATATAACTTTTAATTCATACGAAGTTTAAAAACCGATAGGTATAGACAAAAAGTGAAAAAGTTAGAGACAAACATAAGTGTTTTGTATATACCCATCAATTTTTAAACTTCATATGAATTAAAGGGGTTGTCCCATCACAAGGATCCTATCTATACTGCTTGTTAATGTAAGACTTTTCCTAAATACACTGCTTCAGCAAAACTGCTTTGTTTGTCCACTATCTTACTTTATTCAATTCATTGTTGACACAGCCCTGACTTATCTGCTCAAAAGTCAAGTGATGTATCTGCTGCTCTCAGGGGGGAGGGAGGAGGGGCTAAGGGCACAGGAGCGAGCCTGTGTGTACACCACACATGTGACCTACCTCCCTGCTATCAGATAGAGGAGGGGAGCTGCTTGCTTTCTGAACTCGTCTTCTGTTCTCCCATTTATCAGGTTAGCTAATTCAATTGTGTTCACTATGGCAGAGACAGGCAGTATTGTGCATATAGTGTTTGAGGACCTTTGACATCACAGGCCCTTCACCCGCCCCATAGGATCACGCTATGCAGTGGCCGCAGCTACACACTGATTTGGGGGTGGAGCTAAATGGCAGGTTGCATGAAACCCCACCCAACAAATGTCAAGAAACCAGGAAAAAATTTTTTTACAGCAGGGAAGACTGGTGAGTATGCGACATAGGAATACCCCTTTAAGTTATATTTTATAAAGCTGGGACGTGGCTCGAATCCTTCCCCTTACTTCAATATTTATGAATGTTTTAATGCTTCTCAAACTTTTCTTCCCACTCACCTATGAACATTTGTGGTTTTTAGGGACTAAAAGCTTATACAGATGGTCTCCATGGACAGGTCTATTGCCACACTAAAAAGTCACTTTTCACCCAAAGTGCTATACTTTATGTATTTTGGATCTGCTATAATATGGACAATATATGTGGTCTGATTTTTACAGACTCAAAGGCAATTTAGGTAATTGGTCCCTAAAATGGATTAATGGTCTTTGGAAAGTCTAAATCGTGCGTTAGGTAGAACTAGGTCATTTTTCGGGCAAGAAATACTTTCGAATTTATATTTTGTACTTGCATTCAGCAGTGTCGTTTTTACAGGCAAAAGTATGTGCTCATTTTTGATGTATACAGCACAGCAAAACAGACTTAGGCCCCACAATGACTTTTACTGTGGACTTTCTGCTTTAATTATAGCTATGGGGTAATCACTGTTTTTTCACACAGTGCATTTTCCAGCAGAGTGAGTGTGTGTGTGGGGATGGAATAGAACGCCATCCACTTTGCTGTAACTGTATACCACCATGGGTAAACTGTACCAGTTACGCCATATGGGGCCCCAGCCTTAAGGCTAGGGCCCGACGGGATGGAAACACCATGGCAAAAATCGCAGCATTATACAGTACTTGCAAAGTGGATGGGATTCATGCAGGAGAAAGAAAAAAAACCAAACAGCGTGGACACACTGCAAATGTCAAAACAGTCACGGTTTTGAAAAATCGCAGCATGTCAATTATAGCTACGAAAACGCTGGCGGATTCCCTGTAGATATAACTGACTAAGTCAATGGAGGAAAACTCTGAACTTTCTGTTAAGAGTAGAGATGAGCCAGTATTGTTCGGATCAGCCGATCCGAACAGCACGCTCCATAGAAATGAATGGATGCACCTGGTACTTCCACTTTGACGGCGGCCGGCCGCTTAACCCCCCACGTGCCGGCTACGTCCATTCATTTCTATGCGAGTGTGCTGTTCGGATCGGCTGATCCGAACAGTACTCGCTCATCTCTAGTTAAGAGCAATGCGTTCGTGCGGCAGTTGTTCCTGCAGCGATTTAGCGCTGTGTTTCTGGCCCGTAGGGCCTTAGCCTAAATCTGTTTCCTTCGAAAAGCCCCAATTGCCACCAGTTAGCTAAATAGGTGTAAATGTGTTGAGCACCATGAATAAGATGCAAACAAATCATAGAAAAATCCATGAATAGTAGACAGGATAAGAATGCCACATGGGTGGTGTCAGTTTCTCTCCAACAGTAGTATAGGAATTTCCCAAAAAAATTAATTTCCATTCCTCACTGATGGCAAGGACCAGTTTTAGTTTAATAAAGCTGTATCCAAAGCTTACACAGAAGATAAATTAATGGATTTCAAGTCTTGTTAGGATCTTTAATATGTTAGAGAACAAAAATCCCAACTGTGCTCTGCTCCTTTTATTACACTTCAGGAAGGAAAAAAAAAACTAGATCAAGAATGTTTAAGGTTTTAACAATTTTATTCAAAAATGAAAGTTTCATAAACCCCAGTGTGGATGTGCACAAGTTCTAAATGCATTATTAAAATTTAACAAAAAAAAACTGTACAAAATGATATTTTGTCCATATGTGTTTTCTTAATCTATCGTCTTGGTCCACCTCTTCCTCTGCCACGACCTCTTCCTCGACCACGGCCTCGGCCCCTGCCACGTCCAGCAACTGAATTCAAAGAGGTATGAAAACATTAAGTCAAAATATGAGTACTACATACACTACACAAGCAGAGCAGGTACTCAAATATGAGTTATAGTCATGTTAATAAGTTAACTATATACAACTGACATATTGGTATACAAAGGATGCAGCATGAGGACAAGCTATATTGGAGTTAGTGTATGTATATATAGAATGTCTAAGGTCTTCAGACACTTGGTATAAAGTGATTGTCAGTAACACATATGGGCAACATACATGGAGCTGGGTGGAGTCCCTGACCTCTAAATATAACTTCAACTATGGAGAAGTCTGATCATTGACTACTAGAGATGAGCGAACACTGTTCGGATCAGCCGATCCGAACATCACGCACCCATAGAAATGAATGGAAGCACCTGTGACGCCGGCCGGCTGCCGGCAAAGTCAGCGTCACAGGTGCTTCCATTCATTTCTATGGGTGCGTGCTGTTCGGATCAGCTGATCCGAACAGTGTTTGCTCATCTCTATTGACTACCTATTACTTATAGGCAAAAAAAATAAAAATAAAATTCTACCTTTATGAAAAGGTCAATAAAATTTCCAGTTTTTATATGTAAGCTCAATATATCACATAGTAGTCACATGGGAAAGGAAATACCGTATTTTTCGGACTATAAGACGCACCCAGGTTTTAGAGGAGAAAAATAGGGAAAAAAAATTTTCAGGCAAAAAATGGTAAAATATTTAATATATGGGAGCTGTAGTTTTGGAACAGCTGCAAGGCCACATTGACAGGTGACCTTGCAGCTGTACGGGGATGTATAGGGCGTTTTTTTTGTGGGGCCAGGTGTACTTTTTAGATATACCATTTTGGGAAATGTTTATTGCTTAGATCACCTTTTATTTAATTCAGAGGCAAAACAGAGAGGAAAAACCCGGCAGTTTAGCACTTTTGATTTTGACGTTCACTGTACATAAAAATATTAGTAGACCGGGCATTTTCAGACACAGGGATACCTAATGTATATGTTTCACAGTAATGTTATACTTTTATATGTATTCTAGGGAAAGGAGGTGAACTTATTTTATTTTTTATTATATTTTTTTAAGTTTTTTTTTTTTTTTTTTACTATTTTATTATCCCCCGCCTAGGGGGCTTGAACCTGCAATAATTTGATTGCAAGTCCCATAGACGGCAATACAAGTGTATTGCCGTCTATGGGAGATTCTATACATTACTATCGCGGAGGGTCATAGACCAGCCGCGATAGTAATATATATCTATGACAGGCCTCGGAGCCTTCATTAGGCTCCCGGCTGTCATCGGAACAGGTCGGCTCCTGCGGCCTCGCCGTGCAGGAGCCGGCCTGCATCACTAAAGGTATGGGGCCGGTGGGGACCGGCCCCGGGGCTAACTAACTGCCGGGACCTGCGGAGGAGGAGCGGATTTGCAGCATGGCCGCGCTACTGCCACCGCTGGTTTTCTTCAGCGGCAGGAGCGTGGCAATCCGCAGGCCCCGGCAGCTAAGACAGTCCCCGGCATCTGCTGTAATAGACCGGCGGATGCCGGGGAGTGTCTTAGCTGCCGGGGCCTGCAGTATTGTCACGCTCTTGCCGCTGAAGAAAACCAGCGGTGGCAGTAGCGCGGCAATCTGCAGGCCCCGGCAGCTAAGACACTCCCCGGCATCCGCCGGTCTATTACAGCAGATGCCGGGGACTGTCTTAGCTGCCGGGGCCTGCAGATTGCCGCGCTACTGCCGCTGAAGAAAACCAGCGGTGGCAGTAGCGCGGCCATGCTGCAAACCCACATTCAGACTATAAGACGCACCCTCATTTTCCTCCGAAATTTTGGGGAAAAAAAGTGCGTCTTATAGTCCGAAAAATACGGTAATTAAAAAAAAATTCTACAAGTTCATGACTGCAACATTACTTAAGAGGTGCCCAAACACAAAAAACTGTAATGCTTAATGATAGAGGCTGTGGCCCCACATTGTGAAAACACAGCGCTTTTTTTTGAGCCAAAGCCAAGAATGCCTACAAAGGGAATGGGAAATACATATGAAGTTCTTATACTTCTCCCTTCTGCTCAATCCACTTATGACCTTGGCTCAAAAAACAACAACAACAAAAAAAAAAGCTGTGTTTCCACACCATGGGGCTATAGCCTTAAGTAAAGTAAGGCTATGTTCACTGAGGAACTTGCTGCAAGTTTCATCCCAGGAGCCACCTCATTGTGTTCAATGGGAGGCAGAAATCACAGCAGGACGTGGAAAAAAGCATCCTGCTTAGAGATGAGCGAGTACTATTTGAAACGGCAGTATATAAACGGCAGTAATAGCACGCTCCCATAGGAATGAATGGGAGCGGCTGTCACGAAGGGGGTTAAAGCGACAGGACGCCAGCCCTGGCTACGTGCATTCATTCCTATGGGAGCGTGCTATTCGGAACTGCCGTTTCGAATAGTGCTCGCTCATCTCTAGTCCTGCTCAATCTTGAAACAGAGTCCACGGCTCGAGACTCTCTGCAGATTAGGCCCATTCATCCAGGCTTAAATCAGCAGCAGGATGGCGTGATGGAATGCCAACGCACCGCAAAATAGCTGGTGTGGAAAATGTGGAATTTCTCTTCATTTTCTACAGTGCAAACTTAGCCTAACTTCCCTCCCCTGCACTGCAATTTTGTAGTGCACTGTATTAGCTATCAGCCTTGTGCGTGGACATTTTCAGCACCTTTTGTAATGTGGACTTATTTTCCACTAAATACAAGTATGTTCAGTTCTTACAGCTCGCCTTTACATTCACAAGTAATTTGCATATTTTCAAGTTGTATTCCCAAGTGGTACATCCTGTATATAAGAGGCTAGGAGTGCACATTATGAGTGAGCAGTTGATTAATATTCTACTGCCCACTGGTTGATTTATTGCCTCATTAAGAAAACCACTTTTTAAAGAAAAATAAAATTTTTAGATTGAAATGAATTTATTGAAAATTTTTTGGGTGGTATGCTTTAACAGTCTTGTAGAATTCACTTGCACCACGTAAGTGAATAGGATAATGTATAAGGAAAAATATATCTTTATATTTCATAGCCACTGGCTAACAGTACAAAGATTGAGAGTCTTCAGTAGTTGATATCTTTTTAATGGCTAACAAAAATGACAGATTGCAAGCTTTTGAGACAACAGGTCTTTTTATCAGGCATGATATGACAATTTCTGAAGGCATGCATTCTTATACACACAAAAAGTGCAAAGGAATCAAGTGACAAGTGATGGAAAGCAATACACAAATAAAGTAAAAAAAAAAACCAAATTATTAGTTCAAAGGATGGCTCTGAGTTTTATGATCCCTTTGATTAGCCATGTGATGTCTAGTTGTTGTAAAATCAATGCAAAAATGTAAGCAATGGAGCTGCACACTCTAATAGGTGGTGCTGGCAAAAAAAAAAAAAAAAAAAAAAAAAAAAAAAGGGGTCCTCTGACCCCAAACGTGCAAGGAAGTATATTGCCGAACACAGTTGTTGTAAATTGGCATAAAACTATGGGACAGATTTAAACCCCTCTGGAATGTGTCAAAGGTGGTCATGAGTTTATATTCCCATATTCTTCTGTCTCTCTTCAATTTGAAATTCCCCCATAACACCAAAATCTTCATGTCATTTATGATTTCTGCAATCAAAATCATATCATCAATGACATGAAGATTTTGGTGTTAAGGGGGAATTTTAAATCGAAGAGAGACAGAAGAATATGGGAATATAAACTACCCTATCTAGCAACAACTAAGGGCTTATTCACACAAGTGTTCCATCTAGAAGTCATTGTGCGGGTGTCAGACATACTTCCTGGACTGACCATGGACATGCATAATAAGTTATGATGCAGTCAGCTCCCAAAAAGCTAGTTTGCTACAGTACTGAATGGGCAGACTATTCCCAGCAGATGCTATAGAACATGCGTACTGGGACTTTGTTTTAGGCTACATTCAGACAACAGCAGCCTTGCATCTGAGGGGCAACGTTTTTCACAGATTCCCTCACATGTTACAGTATATGAAAGCAGGCAAAAATAGGAAATGATCTGTAAATTTGACAGTCTGTCACAACACAATGCCACCATGAGACTTCCATTAAAAATAGTTAAAGAGGACCTTTCACCATCTGGGGCACATGCAGTGTAATGCAGCGCTAGAAAGGCAGCTTTCCATGCTGTGTCCCCGGTGAAGAGCCATTTCTGACAGTCAAGAACACTCTTCCTCACAGCAGCATCTATAGAGTTGTACTAAGAGAGGGGCATTCCTTACCACCCAGTGATGACGCTGAGCGGTGAGGAACGCCCTTCCCGTACTCATCTATGGACAAGAACTATCAGGAGGGGAGGGGGCGTTCCTTGCCGCTCTCAGAGTACAGAGCAATAGACAGCTGCTGTAAGGAGGGGAGTTCCTGACTGACTGTCAGAAACACCCTTCTGACAGTGAAGAGCTACGGTATCGGCACAGATCGGGAAAGCCGACAGTACGCTAAATTCAGCGCACTGTCGGCTTTCTAGCGGTGTATTAGACTGCATGTGCCCCAAATGGTGAAAGGTCCTCTTTAATCACGGTTGTGTGAATGTAGCTGAAGAATAGCCATTGGCCAAGACAGACTTTGGTGAATTCTCTGTATTTATGGCTACATTCATATGACATGCCATAAATACCTGGCAGGAGTGAAACCCGCCTTTATCTTGCAAATGAAGACTGGTTTGGATCACTTGTGGACCCAGACAGGGGGTCTTGTACAGGAGTTACAGAAATAGCAGACTTCGGGTCCAATGTGAGTCAATCACTTACTGATAGCCTGTCCTATAGACATAGCAGGGCCCTCAGTCCCATTGTGTGAAACGACTTTCTTTGTAATGTATCTTTCTGTCTGTATTTGAACCCTACAAATTGTATAGTGCTGCGGAATATGTTGGCGCTATATAAATAAAAATTTATTATGTTATAGCCATAAAAAAAAAAAATTAACCTCCCGCATGCCGGCTATGTCCATCCATTTCTATGGGAACGTGCTATTCGAAACGGCTGTTTGGAATAGTGTTCGCTTATCTCTAAGATGTTGATGATCCATGTTTGGCAAAAGCTGACACCCAGTATCCTCACTGACCAGACAATATCAGCAGCCACAATATGAAGAGCATAAAAGGTTCCTGGGCAGCATGACGCTTGCAGCATAAACATGCTGCTGAAAGGAACCATGTATGTGCACATAGCCAACTAATTTACATATTTCATCCCAAGCAGGTTTGACGTCATGCAGTGATACAGCGTTTGAACAGTTTTATTAACCATAAACAATTTCCGGACTTATTATTATTACAAGGCTTTCCAGAGCAAAACTTACCGGCTTCTCTCTTTTTGGATTTAACTTTTGGTTCAACATCAACAAGTAAGGTGTCAAGTGGCAAGCTGTCAGGTAGAATGAAGTAGCGGATGTTATTCCCACGAATACTTAATGTCTCCAACTGGACTGGTTCTCTGTTTTTAACAGTCATTTTGACAGCTTTCAGATGTGTATTCATACTCACATCGACACCTAGAAAACATTAAAAGTTACATTTTAAAATGAGAACTGTTAGTAAACCGTGCATGGGTGTAGACTTCCATTCATATAAACGGCCATAAAGCACACACCCCTGCAGCATATATAAGCTATTTGGGAGGGGAAAGTAAGGCTAGGTTCACATCTGCATTGGAGTCTCAATAGGAAACTTCTCTGCAGATCAAGAAGTCAAACAAGCAGGACTTTTCAGTATAAAACCAGCTGAAGCCCGGTAAACTGGGTCCACAGGTAACAATTTTTCTTTTTTTTTTTTTTTAAAGCAGTCTGGCTCCTTGTCTTTCGGGTTCCCATGCAGACTCATACGATAATATGAACCTAGCACACAACCAAGTCACGCTTTTGGCCATAACTCAATATGAAGCCATGAGTTCAGTTCACAAAGCTGTGCTCAGTCTGGGAGATATGACCCAAACTATTATTATATATGTATTTAAATTTAGCAACAAAACTTTGATTCAGCCATTTTAGTTTAGGAGACAATGGCTCCTAGGGTTTTTTTTTTTTGTTAACTTTTAAAGTCTGGAGCTTTGTGCACCCAGCACAGAAAGCATTTAAAGAGGGCCTTTCACCTCCTCGGGCATATGCGGTTTTATATAGCGCTACCACTGTCGGCTTTCACAATCTGTGCCCCTGGTGAAGAGCTATCAGTGCCGGTACCAAAGCTCTTCACCGACAGAGAGACATTTCTGACAGTCAGAAACGTCCTTCCTCACAGCAGCGCCTATAGACGAGTACTAAGGCGGCATTCCTCACCGCTCTCACAGTACAGCGCTATTAGGCACTGCTGTGAGGAAGAGCGTTATAAACACCCTTATGACGGTGAAGAGCTACGGTACCACCAGCGATAACTCTTCACTGGTGGCACAGATCGTAAAAGCCGATCGTAAAAGCCGACACAGTTAGAAAGCCAACAGTGCGCTGCATTCAGCGCACTGTTGGCTTTCTAACTGTGTATAAAGCCGCATATGCCCCAATTGATGAAACGTCCTCTAAGAACTCTAGTTGGTACAACTCTTATGCGCCAGTTTTATAGGACTCATTCACTTTACGGGACATCATCACAAAGGACAATTACATGAGTTTGTCCCCTATCAGTACTCAAAAATAATCAAGCATTACCAATAAAAACTGAATACCGTATATACTAGAGTATAAGCCGAATTTTTTAGCACAGTTTTTGTGCTGAAAAAGCCCCCCTCGGCTTATACTCGAGTCAGCAAAAAAAAACAACAATTTTTTGTTTTTTTAGGGGGGTAGGTCTATGACCAGCAGCAATATCAATGTATAGAACCTCCCATAAAATAGTGGGGGGAAAAAAAAAGCTTTAAGAAACAAAAATTAAAGTTCTAAATCCCTCCTTTCCCTAGAATAGACACAAAAGTAGAAGATTACTGTGAAACACATATACATTAGGTATCCTGGTGTCTGAAAGTGCCCGGTCTACTGAATATAGGGTATCTGCATTAACTCCTTTCCGAGGTTACAGGAGCACTGCAGATACCCTATAGTCAGCCAGGCTGAATTCCAAGTGGGGGGGGGGGGGGGACAGTCCTCAAGCTCAGGGAAGGGGCAGACAGACAATCAAAACACCCCCTCCCCCAGCAACTACTGCACCCAAAAACTCCGACCATTTTAATTTTTGAAATTTTCCAGTAGCTGCTGCATTTCCCCCCTAGGCTTATACTCGAGTCAATAAGTTTTCCCAGATTTTTGTGGTAAAATTAGGGGGGGGTCGGCTTATACTCGAGTATATACGGTAACACACTGATAAAAAGTAACATCCCCACTACAATATCTATCCAACTATCTCACACATAGGTAACCAGTTGTGCCAATTCAGTTTTCATAAATTGCTTGAGGCGGTCAATGGAAATCAGATTTAGGTGGAAGCAGGTAGTGAATAGCCTAAAAAACCCTACATACGTGCAGGGAATATAATATATAGACTATAAACCCTACATACGTGCAGAGAATGAATAGACTATAAACCCTATATACATACATGCAGAGAATGAATGGACTATAATCCCTACATACTTGCAGGGAATGAATGGACTATAAATCCTATATACATGCAGGGAACGAATGGACTATAAATCCTATATACATGCAGGGAACGAATGGACTATAAATCCTATATACATGCAGGGAACGAATGGACTATAAACCCTATATATACATGCAGGGAATGAATGGACTATAAACCCTATATATACATGCAGGGAATGAATGGACTATAAACCCTATATATACATGCAGGGAATGAATGGACTATAAACCCTATATATACATGCAGGGAATGAATGGACTATAAACTCTACATATACATGCAGGGAATGAATGGACTATAAACCCTATATATACATGCAGGGAATGAATGGACTATAAACCCTATATATACATGCAGGGAATGAATGGACTATAAACCCTATATATACATGCAGGGAATGAATGGACTATAAACCCTATATATACATGCAGGGAATGAATGGACTATAAACCCTATATATACATGCAGGGAATGAATGGACTATAAACCCTATATATACATGCAGGGAATGAATGGACTATAAACCCTATATATACATGCAGGGAATGAATGGACTATAATCCCTATATATACATGCAGGGAATGAATGGACTATAATCCCTATATATACATGCAGGGAATGAATGGACTATAATCCCTACATATACATGCAGGGAATGAATGGACTACAAAACCTATATATACATGCAGGGAATGAATGAATGAACGAACTATAAATCCTATATACATGCAGGTTTCCCGTATACACACGTACGTTCACACACACACCGCCGACTGCCATTATTTGACAAATAGTATAAAGCAGCCTCAGTGACAGCTCCTCCAGCCATGGCCACACCGCCTACCTGTAATGGTTCCATGGACCTGTGTGCCGTTCTTCAGCTCCACAGTAACCGTTTCATGACTCAATTTCATCAAAAACCTGGAAGAGACAGAAAGCTCGTAACAATGGCAGGAGAGAGCAGAGCGCCCATCCCGTGCGCCCACTACACGGACACAGCAGACAGCTAGAGCTCCCAAGCTTTGTTCCCGCCTAATTGAATCCAACGCCATCCACTGCCCTCACAGTCTTACCTGACTAACTTCATGGCTTCCCGCAAGATTTGTGACTCACTAGCCCTCAGGAAGGAAAAAGCGGGAAAATAGTTGCAAGATTCAGCGCTATATTTATGTCTGAAGAGCCGACACTAGAAAAACGACAAATACACGGAGAACCGGAAGCCGGCTGAAACCCGGATGTGATAGTAGACAATGTAGCGGAAGTTACTTGTGTGTGTGTACGCTAGAGTAAGTGTCGTATGTTTAATCGGGTCTCCTCTTGTGCGTGTTGCGGCCATTTTGTTGTAGTCTATCGTATTGCATAAGGATTTTCCGAACCTTCATACTGCAGTACAAGTGTCTGTAGTAGTTTCGGAATAGCTATCCAATAGGCTTGCAGTTTTTTTTTTTTTTGTTTTTTTTTTAGCTTCTACAAAATGTGGAACAATATTTTATTTAGCTAATATTATTAATATTAATTATTATTTTAATATCAATTAAGAGCCTACGTTATAATGCCAGAACGTGGTGACTTCCAGAACGTGACATTTTGCATCTATGTGCAGGTTTTGATGACTGATTATACGTGTGATCTTTTATTGTATTTCATGTATTTTATGCACTGGTTGTAAATTTACCTGTAATTCAGCCCTGTGTTTTTTGTGTCTGTTTTGGCATTTCCATCTTGCCCTGCTGTAGTCTTTTTGATATCTATTTTGTAATTTATGTCAATAAATTTATATTTATTTTCCTTTTTTGGAGTGACAATTATTATAATAGATTGGTTTCGTTTTTTGTTTTTTGAAGCTGTTACTTTCCCAACCTTTTGTTTGCATTTAAGTGCGTTTTTTGATGGATTATTCCTACGTGTCAACCAGAAAAAAAAGTGTTTTAATCGTAGAATCCCTAAAGGGGCTCTATCACTAGGAAAAGTCATTTTTAACTAATCACACCTTTGCATAGCCTTTAGAAAGTCTATTTCACACCTACCTATAGTATATAGATTGCCTCAGTGGTTTCTGAATAAGTCCGTTTTTATTCATATGCTAATTAGACTGGTGCACGATACATCGTGCACACCTCTCCTGTTGTTCCCTATGTACAGGCTACTGATGATGACTCAGCTTCCTGTTTGCCTCACACACATAGAAGATAATAGGAGAGAGGAGGCTGCTGGGAACTTCCTGAGCTGGCTGGAAGCTCATTAGCATATGAATAAAAACGGACTTATTCAGAGACCACTGAGGCAATCTATATACTAAAGATAAGTGTGAAGTAGCATTTCTAAAACCTATGCAAGCATGTGATTAGATAAAAATTACTTTTCCCAGTGATAGAGCCCCTTTAACCACTTCCGGACCGCCCATAGACTATATACATCCGGGAAGTGGTTGCCTAGTTCTGCCAGGACGTACCTGTACGTCCACCAGAACACAGCAGCTGCACGGAGATCGTGTAGCTGCTTTCACTAGGAGCCGGCTGTAACTTCAGCCGGAGCTCCCAGAGAGAAGACAGGGCAGATTTATTACCTCCCCTGCCTTCTCGATCGCGGTGTATACAGCGCTCAATGAGCACTATATACACGGCTATGGATGCAGCCATAATTCAGCTGCCCTCTGACCCGGCAGACACGTGATCCGCTGGGCTCAGTGTCCTGCCAGAGCTGCTGGGTCCTACAGGACTCAGATCAGCTCTGCATACTGTGTATAGCAGCATGCAGGACGCTGTATTCCTCCTGTAACTGAGGTTAAATGTACCAGCCCCAGTTATAGGAGAAATCAGCCTCAAGTACAAAAAAAAAAAGTGATCAGATGTCCCCAAAGGTCTCTTATCACCTTATGGGGACACAATCTGGAAAAAAAATAAAATAAAAATATAATAAAAAAGTTTTAAAAAATGTAAACAAAATAATAATAAAAAAATAAATAAATAATACGCTAATAAAACGCCGTTATTAAAGGTTATACCCCCGCCCCCAACGACACCATACAAAATAAAAATTACCGTAACGGAGAGGAAAAACTATCTTATAAAGTTTTTCAGTGACACTTTGTGTTATTAAATAAAAAAAAAAATTATAAATTGAAAACCAGACACAATTTCCCTCCTATTTTGCTTATATTTTCCTGGATATAAAAAAAATTAAAACACATTTGAAAATAAAAATAACATAAAAATAAAGCCCTATGTGTCCCCGAAAAAAGACGCAAAAATTAGTTGACTAAGATATACGAGAAAAATTTTACAGACCTCAAAACCGCACATACATAATAAACCTAAAATGTGTCTGGTCCTGGACCACAAATTGGCCCGGTACTGAAGTGGTTAAGGTCTTTTCTGCAAAGTATCTGGAGAACAAATCAACTAATATGTATGTATATACACTCATTGATGAAAAAATAACACACAAAGAAAGGAGTTGTTAGAAGTGAATGAAACTTTATATGCACAAATTTAATGGTGCTATATGTACCGTATTTTTCGGACTATAAGACGCACTTTTTTTCCCCAAAATTTTTGGGGAAAAGAAGGGTGCGTCTTATAGTCTGAAGGTGGCGCCTGGCATCCGCTGTAATAGAGAGGCGGAAGCCGGCAAGTGATAGACGCCATTACAGGTGCCGGGGCCTGAGACATCGCTGCGCTCCTCTGCCCTGCATGAAGCCAGGCAGCGGCGATGCTATTCCGCTCCTCCGTCCCCCCGCTGCTGGCTTCATGAAGGGCAGAGGATCGTAGCGATGTCTCAGGCCCCGGCGTCTATCCCTCCCCGGCATCCGCCTCTCTAGTACAGCGGATGCCGGGTCAGTATCCGTGGCCCCTTCTCCCCCGGGGCCGGTCCCCACCGGCCCCGTACCTGTAAAGTTGCAGGCCGGCTCCTGCGCGGCGATATCGCAGGAGCCGACCTGTTCGGGTGACAGCCGGGAGCCTAATGAGGCTCCCCGGCCTGTCACTGCTATATATTAGTATTGCGGCTGGTCTCTATGACCAGCCGCCGTAATACTAATATACAGAATGTCCCATAGACGGCAATACAGTTGTATTGCCGTCTATGGGACTTGCGATCAAGTGACCGCAGGTTCAAGCCCCCGGGGGGGAATAAAATAGTAAAAAAAAAAAAAAAAAAAAAAGCTTTAAAAATATGAAATAAATAAAAGTTCTAAATCACCTCCTGTTTTTTTTTTTCAATACAAGGTGATCTAAGCAATAGATATCCCCCAAAATGGTATAACTAAAAAGTACAGCTGGCCCCGCAAAAAAAAAACGCTCTATGCATCCCCGTACAGCTGCAGGGTCACCTGTCAATGTGGCCTTGCAGCTGTTGCAAAACTACAACTCCCATATATTAAATATTTTACCAGTTTTTGCTTCAAATTTTTTTTTCCCTATTTTCCTCCTCTAAAACCTGGGTGCGTCTTATAGTCCGAAAAATACGGTAAGTGATTACAACAAATTTACTGTTGAAAACAGGGACAACAGGAAAACTGGATTTAGTGGGAGAGTCCCAGATTCTGTTCTGTTCCGAGCTGAGTGCAATGGTGAATCAGGGAGCTGTCCACTCCCAGCTTCACTGTTTGGTACCTGTCTCTGCTCCCAACAGCTTGGAAGGAGGCAGGGGCAATATAGTGACAGATGATTCTAGGGGAATGGGTCAAGGTGAGTATTAGTATTTTTTTTTTTTTTATGCATTTTTCTGAGGAAGGAGAAGACATACAGTGGGCATTATAGTGTGGTGGGCATATTTAGGAGGGTATTATACTGTGGGGGTCTTTTGAAGAGGACCTTTCATGTCCTCATCAATGTGTGGCATTATGTACCGCTAGAAAGCTGACAGTGTGCTGAATTCGATCTTGCCACATGGGAGCTGACCTGCAATGTGAAAGGTACAAGGCCGGTAGGGATCAGCCCCAGGGGCAGTTTTAATACTTTATGGGGGGCTCACAGGTAATAATGCCCGTAGAGTCCACTCTGATTGTGGTTATTAGTTCTGTGTCTCTACATTACAGCCGAGACCCGGCAGCTATGGCAACCGCTCTTCAGCAGAGCGTCCACCTTCATCTTTAAAGGGGTTTGCACTGCTGGGACACCTTCTCCTCTCAGGCCAGAGCCCACAGCATCGTCCAACTCCTGTCACCGCTGACTTCCTGCAGAGTCGACACCGCTCCTTCCCCACACGCACACGTTAGGATTATGGTCTAAACAATATGGTACATTTGGCTACTGGGCAGGCAAACAAAATAATCAGTGAGAATCCAAAGTAGGCATGGATATGAGGCATTGCTTATAATACCTAAATTCACTGTAGTGTGTTTGTGTTTGCAGAATTTGTCCTTCTTTCACTCCTTTGAAAGTTGGAGTGTGTGGCAGACTCTATTACTCTGTAGGGCCATCTCTAATGTGTTTTTGTACCACTGGCTGCATATAATGTTTTTTTTTTTGTTTTTTTTTTATATATGTCTTTGTCCTTGAATTGTATGTTTGCAGCTTCCCTTATGTGTTTCCTTTTTAGTTTGGTCCATTGTTTGGCTTCTCCTCTGTTTTAGAGGTCTTGGTTCAGCACTGGCCTATCAGAGGCCACTAGGCTTATGGTGGAAACTCTCAGTCTCCAGAGGACCATAGACAGTGTTCAGTTGAATGTGTGCTGGTGGACATGCTGTGGCTGTGCCACAAACTGTTCCCAAATGAATGAAAAAAAGGCAATGGTGCCGCACACTCACAAATTTAGAAAGTGTGGTGCAGATGTCAAAGGGTCCTTCGACCCCACAATCAGATTAATCAAAAAATGTTGTCGCACACACAGGTTTTGTTGCCAAAAAGGGAAATAAATTTATTTACAACACCGTGTACATCATTTGTTGTGCCTTTGGACATAGGGGTCGCAGTAATATGAAAAAGACTAATAGATCACAATAGTTGACGTTTCGGTCGTGAAACACGACCGAAACGTCAACTATTGTGATCTATTAGTCTTTTTCATATTACTGCGACCCCTATGTCCAAAGGCACAACAAATGATGTACACGGTGTTGTAAATAAATTTATTTCCCTTTTTGGCAACAAAACCTGTGTGTGCGACATCTTTTAACAAACTGTTCCCAAGACTCCGACTGGAACCCACACCATGTCACTTGCTGTCCCGTCTGAGGTACACACCCAGAGATCTATCACTCTGGCTAGAATGCAAGAAATTAAAGAGGTTTTCTGGGTAATTTTTTTAAAATGTCTGTTAGTGCTACTAATGGGTTAATAAATGCACTCATATACTTTTATCCGTGTTTTGAGTGATTTCTGGGTGTCTCTGGGAGTTGCTGGTATCTCCTGCTTTTGTTTATCTGCTTTAACTTCCTGCTATGTAACTTCCTCACTAACCCCTCTCACCTTACTCCCCTCTCCTTCCTTACTCCCCTCTCCTTCCTCTCTCCCATCTTCCTCACTCCCCCCTCCTTCCTCTCTCCCATCTTCCTCACTCCCCCTCCCATACACCTCCTCCCTGTCTCTAGCTACCCCACCCTTCCCTACCTACTCAGCCCAACCCCTGACCCATATTATATACTTACCCTCCACGATTCTTCCTGTGAAATGGCCCCTCCTCCTGTACTGATTCATTCACTCCTCCAGTGATGATCCACCTCTATTGTGTATCCGTAGATATGCAGTAGAGGTGAATTACTGGCAGCAGCACACACAGAGGAGAAGAATGCACACCCTGTAGAATTATTACAGAGGGAGGAGCTGCCTTGAAGAAGTCCACTTTTTATGAATTATGTTATTTAGAAAGTGGGAGGGGAAACAGAGTTCATATTAGTGTAGGGATTTCTAGTTATCCCGGACAACCCCTCTAAGGTGGAGGAAGAGAAGGCCTACTCCAATTGCCAGGCTGAACAGGAGCCACCTGCTGTGGATGAGTTGCCTAGAGGAGAGGCATCATTATGGACTTCGACCGGGTAACCAAGTGTGTGTCAGTGTTTTTGTGCACTGCCAGTCAATTAAGAAACCTGGACTGCCTGAATATCTACACAAATTGTGTGCAGGGGAGATAGTGGGGTCTACCCTCAAAACTGGCCCCAAAGGATTCTAGGCAGCTGATGTGGACCAGGTTCCTGTGTCACCACTATTGCCTGAGGTGTGGGAGGAGTCAGCCACAGACACCCTAGGGAGTCTGCATCCAACACTTGTAGGATTTACCTTTGGTCCAGTTTCCTCCGGAGGTGCACCAACAACTAGCCTACCTGCTGTCATAAGCACAGTCATCATCTTTGGTGTTGACCACATCTCTGTGAGAGGTCATATATCTACTCTTACAACAGTACAGTAGGCTGCCTCAGTGGAGTGAAGGAGCACCGTCACCCCTGCAACAGTGACAGCCTTCTACTGGGCCTTGGCAGCAAAGCGAGTCCGGGTGTTTTGCCACTCTCACCCTAATGAGATGTATCATTGTGGACTATGTGGTTGACCATCATGTTCAAGTAATAAAATGGTGAAAGAGGGTGGCTTTGAGGGATTGCTTTTTTAAATAAAATATTTTTTTCAATTGCGCATGTGTACTTTCTCACCCAGTTTTTAAACAATGTCCTTCATAATGCAGTTGACTGATTGACAGCATGCATTACTAAAGCTGGCGCTGTCATCTGCCAAAAAGGAAGACAGCAACCCTCCTAACAATTATTACCCTGGTACTCAACGTCACCAGGGGTGTCAGGAAAGAGCTGGGTCCAATAAAGTAAACTGTCCATCTATTGATGGTCATTTATTGGGCGGCTGCAGGCTAATGTTATTAGGCTGTGAAAGGCCAAAAACCATGGCCTTTCACACCTTCATAATACCAGGCTGCCGCTTCTTGCATTCTGTCATCAATAGCTTGCTTCGAGTTCCACCCTGATTGTTCATATAATAGACCACTCCCTGGTTGATTGTTTAAATCAATACAGATTTGTTCTGGATCAATGGTTTGAAATGCAAAAGAGCCAGCCTGACAGCTTTCATCTCTTTAAAAATTTGAAGAATAGCATCTGTCCAATTTGTTCCCAAAGGCTTTATGCCCATAAGGTTTCTAGATAAGCAACCCAACACTTCTGAGAGGCATTTGAGATTATGATGTGTTACTCCTTGAACTGGAAACTCTTTTCTTTTTCTAGGTTGCATGGATTGAGCCACCATTTTAAATTTTTTTTTTTTTTTTTTTTAAATGTAGATTGTGAGCCCCACATAGAGCTCACAATGTACATTTTTCCCTATCAGTATGTCTTTTTTTGAATATGGGATGGAAATCCATGCAAACACGGGGAGAACATACAAACTCCTTGCAGATGGTTTTATGCCCTTGGCGGGATTTGAGCACCAGGACCCAGCGCTGCAAGGCTGCAGTGCTAACCACTGAGCCACCGTGTGGCCCCCTCCACCATTTTAAATATTGTCTTGTAGGTAGTCTAAACTTAACTTTGTAAACATCTTCTACATATCTCCATTTCAATGATGAAGAATATTGTGTTGAAGACTCCAGCTGTGTACCATAGCCCAAGGTACTGCATCTATTGAGGCTACTAATAACCCCAATTTCTTAATGATTTGATGAATTTTAGATAATGGGGATTTGATTAGAATTGTTACTGCACCTTGGATTTTTTTAAATTCTCTCTCTTGAAGAAAAATGCACTTGCAATTCTATGTTTATTATGAAGCCTAGAAATTTCTGGCAACAGTTCTCCCAGTTTATTTGGAATCCAAGTTCTCTGAAAAGTATGATGACTACATTGAGGTGAGGGGATATCGTCACTCCATAGGGAGAGAACCACCATTTAGGTGTGTGGAGTCTTATTAAGCCATGAGCGCTCCACTGTGCAAAGGAACATGGGAAGAATATGCAAATCTGACTTCCATGATGTAATTAGGATGCCAGTGCCTCAAGTATGCACACCAATAGAGGGCGCTGACTGAGAATGTGAAAGTCTATCTTCCATGATGTAATTAGGAAGACAGAGTCTCAGTCAAGCAAAACCTATAGAGGGCGTTCCCTTTAACATCATGCCAACCTTCTCAGAGGCCTTTGTTTGCAATGATGTTGGGGATTTAAAGGGCGCGCCCTCTATTGGATGTCTTGACTGAGACTCTTTATTCCTAATTACATCATACTTGAGTCACTGGCATCCTAATTACATCATGGAAGTCAGATTTGCATATTCTTCCAATGTACATTGAGGTGATCTTGCAGAAGAGATGCCAATGGAACGGCTATCAGCCAATCGTCTAGATAGGGAAAAACTTGAATTGCTTTTAGCCTTAGAGCCTCTATTATTACTACTGCCACTTTGGTGAAGACCCTGGAGATAAGGCCCCACTGGGCGGAAACGCCGCGCTAAAGCGCTGCGGGAAGAACCGCGGTGTGAATGCATTGCGGTTCTTTCCGCAGTGCTTTGAACAGAAAGTTCGTTGAGTTTTCCTCCGTGGACTTTGTTACAATTATATCTATGGGAAAGCCACCAGCGTTTTCGTAGATATAATTGACATGCTGCAATTTTCAAAACTGCGACAGTTATGGAAATCGCAGTGTGTCCATGCTGCGATTTTTTTCCGCAAAGTGGGCATGGGATTTGCATGAATCCCATCCACTTTGCAGGTACTGTAAAACGCCACGATTTTTACCTCAGCGTTTCCGGCCAGTGGGGCCCCAGCCTAAAAGGGAGTGCTTTGAATTAGTAATTGATCTCAGAAATTTTCTTGAAACAGGATGGATGGGAACATGCAGGTATGCATCTTTTCAGGTCCAGGGATGCTAGAACTTAGCCTTTTGTAACTCTCCCTGTTTCCATCTTGAAGTGAATTTGCTTCACAGGGATCTGAAGTCTATGATCACTCTCCAAAAACCACCAACCTTTGGAAATGGAAAAATTCTTGCATAAATTCCAGAACATTGTTCCTTTTCTGGGACGTCTTCTATGGCATTTTTGTATCAGAGGAAAAACGTGGAATTTCTCACTCATTCAGAAGAAAATGATCCTTTGATTTGTGGAGAATTTCTATTATAGAACCTTTTTTTATGAGATCCAGAACCTGAACTTGTCTGTGGTCATACTGCACTATGCAGGAAAAAAAAAAAAAAGTGTAAACAGCCTCCAATTTGAGGTTGGAGAAAATAAGGGAAAATTAGAAGAAAAAGTTGCAGCAAGTTTAACTGAATTAAGTTGCTCCATTAGTTGTTCCTTTGAAGAACGCCATCTTGAATATCTCTTCATAACTGGCTTAACCATAATATCTGGGCCCTGGACACAGAAAGTGACAATTAGAGATAGCTGCTTATTACATGACCCAGCAGCCTGAATCTGAAGAAAGATTCCATAGTTATATGTAAGTCACAAGGAGTTCTAGATGCAGTTTAGCACAGAGACAATTACAGTAAAAAAAAAAAAAGTACTGAATTTATTATCTGCTAGAAATTAGAAATACAGAGACTTGATAATATATTGAAGATAAGCAATTTATTGACTAACACAACACCAGTACATTTAATAGTTATCAATAATGAGTTCAAAACAGTTATATATTTTTTGTAGAAACACACAAATTTAATGTTATACTTTTTTTGAAACATTGATTTTTAAGAGGTTTAAATTATATATAAAGAGAAGCTACACATATATGTCATCTGTTTTCTCTGTAGAAGCCTATGTACCAGTTAAATACATAATTTGTTAGTCAGAGAAGTAATTACATTGGCAATACAATCACTTAATACATATTTAACTACTTTTATATGTGTTCTAGGGAAAGGGGGGTGATTTGAATTTAATACTTTTTAATTTTTTTTATATTTTATTTTTTACCTTTTTAATTTTTTTTCTTTTGCAATTAGACCCCCTAGGAATCTTGAATCCCAGGGCGTCTGATCACTAATGCAATGCATTACAATGCTAATGCATTGCAATACATTGCAAAAAAAAAAAAGTCATTTCTTTTGCAGGCTGCATAGAGCAGCCTGCAAAATAAAATTATTATTATTATTATTGTTTATTTATATAGCACCATTAATTCCATGGTGCTTTACATTTGGGGGTTACATACAGTACACAGAATATACCACTGCAGACCGGCTGCAGAGCCTTTACAAGGCTCCCGGCTGTCATGCCAACATGTCGTTGGCCCTGGAGCATGCTCCAGACGCTGGCGATCACTGGCAAAATAGCGGCACCCATGCAGTAGACACCCGGCAGCTATGGCGGCCGCCCGACTCCTGGGTGGCTGCCATAGTTAAACACCCGGCGTCCGCCGTACTATTACGGTGGATGTTGGGAAGGGGTTAAAAAATTTCTCAAATGATGTGTTTCGCTGATGCATAGGATTCTATGGAGAAAACAGATGTCATACCTGCAAAGAATAACACAGATGTCTGTACTATTGGATCCAGCATAAAAAAAACACCACATGCAAAAAAGACGCAAATTTATATACTGGATGTTTTTTTTTTTTTTTTTTAAATTTATGCTGGATCTATCACAAAAACAGATATTCTGACTGATTTTGAAAAAAGTAGTATGAAAGCAGCCTTACTGCTTACATTGCCAGTCTCTATGCACAGGGACTATCAGCTATGAATAAAAGCTTAATTGTGACTGGTTCTTGTTAATACCTTACTATAGTTTGCTATGAAAATATTGTAAGAAAATGCTACTATAACCAATATCTTATATAACCAATATCTTATACTTTATATTCTGTAAGTTCACTGAACTTTACAAAATTAGTTAAGACCAAGGGGAAAATTTATTTTATACACCACTCTTTAATTGATAAGCAATAGATTTAGATGTTCCAAATTAATGAAAAGATGCATCTTTGGCTGAAGGTGCCATAGATTTGGCCTTGAAAGGGTTTTTTCCGGTTTTCCTAATTTTTATACCATTGACTTATCCACAGCATAGGATAGGTCATAAGTGTGTGGTCTGTGAGGGTCTAACACTCAGACTCCAGGCAGATCATCCAGGTGCTGGAACCTGCTAGTGCATAGGCACTGCATGTGGCACCGCTTCTTTTTAAGTTATAGGAGTGGTATTGCATTTCACTGGAATCACCGCTATGCAGTGGTCAGGGCTGCAGGACTGCTCCTATTACTTGAATAGGAGAAGCATTGCACATGCCGCCCACCCACTTGCAGAAGTTCCTGAGGTTCCTAGAACGGATGATCTATGCAACCCTGAAAGATCACATCCTGATAACCAATTCTGCCGATAGATCATTAATATAAAAATTTGATCTGGGGTCATAAAATCCCTTTAATTTTTACCAATTTGTGGCAGAAATTATTGTGATTTTATCCAGTTGTTGGAGGTCTCTTCCCTCAACTAAACCCTGTGAGGGTGGGTTCTCAAATATCTGTAATAAATAGCATAATTCCCAGAGTCCTGAAAGGAAGTTTCGTAAACGGTGTACCTCATATTTTTAACGAACCACTTCGGATTTATTGGACTGCATTGATAAACGTCTATTTTTAAAATAAAATGGTCAAAGAGAGATATGTGGGGAAATTTTTATTTCAATAAAATATTATATATATATATATATATATATATATATATATATATATATATATATATATATATATATATATATATTATATTTTAAACTTTATTACTGCCTGTGTCTGAATTACACATCCATTACTATTGCAGGCCTTAATGGTAACCAGCAAAAATGCCCCATTATCATCTTGTTGCTCACTTCCACCAGGGCTGTTCAGAGGAGCTGGGTAGCAGCCTGTATATGACCATCTGATGTGATGGTCAGGTATTGGAGTGGCTGCAGTTTGTTATCAACAGGCTGGGTAGGACCAAAAGCTGCGGATCTTTTTTCAGGCAATCCTATGCTGTAACTACTTATTTTATCTAGCTGGTTGCAAAAAAAACAGGAAGGCACCCCATGACATTTGTTTTCAATTAATTTTTTTAAAGAGTGGCTTCAGGAGCTGCTGCATGTCCTACAGCACCACTATGAGGGATCACACTGGGTCTATGAGGAGGAACCAGGAGCATAGACAGGTGAGAATTTATATCTGCTGGTACCGATTAAAGAAATTATGTGACAGCACCAACTCTGGGGGACTATCCCCACAATATGCACGGCAATAACCAAATCAGTCAAAACAGTATCTCCACCAGAGTCTTGTAGAAAAAAAACAAAACACCACTCACTCTCCCAGGAGTCCTTTTCAATTACAAATACATTAAATCACCCACCGAATATTTCAAGGACTGTTGGTCAATCAATACTTAAAATACATCAACCAATAAGCAATGCAATGATATTATATATTATGCGTAAGCCAATGATGTGATCATAAATATACAAAACACATCTAGTGCCAAACAGGTAATTAAAAATCATAATCAATAAATAATCTCCTAAGCACATGGTCGATCCCACAGTCCCAGCACCAATGTTCAGGAAGTAACTCTGTGCATCACAATAATCAATTCAGGCAATCTGACATATAGGGTGATAGGGACATTAAAGTGTCCTCATAAGAGTATGTTGCAGAGTTCCAAATTAGATAATTAATTAACAGGCCTAGATGGACTGCAGCCATTTCTCTTTAAGCCTGGAGAACTAATTGAAGACACGAGATGGTAGTGTATCAAAAGAGTTCTGATTTATTATAAGAAAAAGGTAGTTTAAATACATTACAGACAAAGAGCTGGCTTGGCTATTCTAATCAGGTACAACACGATTGGTTATAGAGATATAAGACAAGCCTGGCACATGACTATTGGCTGAGGCCTGGTATAATCTGCATCTTATTATAATTTTCAGAACTGGGATGGACTTTCCCATGAAACAAAGAAGGATTCAAATACTTATGTGTGAGCTAACATCCCAGACTATCTATATGTATATATCATGGCAAAAGAGATAAGATGACATGTTCCATAGACCCTGTGTCTATACACACTCTAAGTGACCTTCATATACCATAAAATATGACAGAGTGCCCAGATACCATAAGATTAATACTTTTGTTGGTTATGTGTCCATACATCATGTAAAGGAGGTAAGAGATATACAAAGTCAGCTGTATCTTCTCAAAATGAGGCCCTTGAGAGATAATGATTAGCAACCTCTGCATTAACGTTCATTATCACATTCCTTAAAGTCTAACAAAGGGTCTCCTTCACTTAAGCAGAAAAATCAGTTTATATGTGAAAGAGCACAAGATGGCTGCCAAAATACAAAGATGGAGGACTTAACTCTAACAAGGGCATATAGGGTTGGGTGCTGCGAGCCTTGGATGCTGGTGGAGATACTTTTTTGACTTTGCTGGTACCTATTGAAATGATCATTTTGGTAGCAGGTAATAAATAAAACTGGCGGTATTATACAGTGGTTGTAAAGCAAACTACTACTTGTTTTACCAACCCATGTAGGTGGAAGGTGGAAGGGCAGTTCAGACAGACTCCATCCATCATTAGGCAGCACCCGGCTTAATGCATTTAAATAAGATACAGCACCAGACCTCCAAGGAACAGCATAAAAAAATAATCCAACTTCTGCATAGTTATAATCCGAAGCGTGCCAGGACAGATTCCATCTGAAGTTATAGGATCTATTTTGGCATCAAATTCCCTTAGGCTTTTACTCCCCATACCATGTCACACTGGATATATGGATAACTTGTGACAAAATTTAAATATTTAGCCACTGTCCATTGCCTACAACAGCCAAGGACATTATTTTCTGTATTTATTATCTTGCATTAACTAATGTACAATAAGGTTGCTACTATTTTTTTCTTAAAATTTATCATAAAGGGGTTGGTCACTTTCAGACCAGTATTTAGAGACAAATGTTGCTGTTTGTATAATAAAAGTTGTCAATTTTCCAATACACTTTGTGTCAGTTCCTCACAGCTTTCTAGATCTCTGCTTGCTTTCATTCATTCTGCTTTCTCCGAGTGGATAAATATCAGTCTATGTGTGGTTTTTCTTCAGGATGTTACTATACAATTTCTTTCTCCACCTTGCTGAAAGGATTATATGGTGACACAGTGGTGACCATTCTGGAAAGAGGTCCTTGGTGTTTGAAAGCGGTCCCAATTCTACTACCTGAAAAAGATCTGGAGACAGGGAAACAGATGTCTTGTATTGAAATTCTTGTATTGAAATTTTTGTATTAACTTCTTGTATAAACTCTAATTTTCAAAGACAAAATAATTACAATATATAGGTGTTGAATGAAGCATCTGTGTTTTCTCATGTTGCTGAAAAGCTAATAAAGAATAAGGAAATCTCAACAAGATTATGGACAGCGGGACACAGTGAGAGAGAACACACATACTTGCCAAAAGTCTCAAATTTTTCTAGGACAATCCAGTACACTGGATGTAAAAGGCATAATCTCAGGTGTCTTTGGGTGTTCCTGGGGTAAGGCTTAAATGAGTTTTCTAGGATAACTGGGGTAAAATTTTAAAAAGGGATACCAACCCCTGGTCCTCTATTGGGTAGCATATTCCCTATTCTTTCCAGTTCTTGCACTGTCTGGGCCAAAAGTGTAAAGGCTCAGGTCAAATGTTGAGTACTTATAAGGGAATTGCTAGGACAGCAATTAACCCAGTAGCTGCTGGTGAACCATAGGGGGAAGAGCACAAGAGACAGTGAGCCCTAAGCTGAAACCCCCCTCTGTCCCTTTCTGTTTGCCAGTCCTATCCTAATAGGTGACAACTGATCAACGGGCCCTTCTGATATACATGAAAACACAGACAAGACAACATCAAAGGGAGGTCAGCTGGCCAAGGGTCCGGTAACAATCAAGCAATGCAGTACAGAATCAAAATCCAAGAGAATAGTCAGATGGTAAGCCAGAGGTCAAGAATAAGAATACAAGTAACAACAGCAAGAGAAACACCAGTACGCACGAGGCAATAGCAAGCACCAAAGTGAATGTGAGCCAAGAATAAATAGGGAGGAAGAACCCGCCCTAGACTTGATAGGAAGATAGGATGTTATTCACACAGGCAAGACAAAAGGTGAATGAGATGGGTGTGGTGGTAACTCAATTACCAAGGTGAGGGAATAAACCAGTATTCACACAGTGCAATGAAAACTCTAAGCAAACAATCAAAATGAGCCTGCCTCCTGCGCCACAGCGTGCGCGCCGAGGGTGGCACAGAGACCCGAACAAGCAGAGACGTTACAGTACTACAGATATTACAGTTGATACGTCACCAATACTCAACATGTGAGCACTGAGGCTAGTGATTGGCCACAGTAATAGGGCTCAGCTATTAATCACAAAATAACCAAAATGTCAGCTCAACCGACGTGAACTTACATTGACAATTTCAATTCTTTTGTATCCATATCATCCCGTCTCACACAGCCACACTGCAATGTTATCCAATCAGGACTGCAGATATGTGGATAACCAAAACCAAAATCAGTGGCATGATTTGGCATATAAATAGAGATCAATTTCGGTTTGACGGCCCAGGTTCTGGGTTCATTTTGGCACAAACAAATTTTGTAAAAACCACAATTTAAATCTATAGATTGGCTTAAAACATTTTGTAGAATGCTCTTAGGGATCCTATGAACCTATCTAACCAATTACTAGTTCTCTTAAGGCAAACATAGCTGAAGTTATGTCATTGTGAATGTGACAAGTATGTCTATGATAAAACATAAGCAGTGGATACAGATTTCACATTTAATCACAGACTGTGCTGACTCTCGTTTTTATGCAGTTAATTGACACTTTAAAATGCTCCAAAAATTACTCATTTATTAGGAAATGGTGCGTACACGTGTTTATTTTAGACACTTATGGTTAAATTGGAAAAAGTAATAATTTTGGAGAACAATTAACTCCTTTTGATGGCTTGTAAATGCTATAGGCTTATTGTTATTTGGGAAACAGGTTTTGACATGTTGCTCGTTCTTCATTCATAAATCTGACAAAAATGTTTTGTGATAAATCCCAAAATCAGCAAGGAAGCTCCACCACTCAAATGTGTACCAGTGCCAGGAAATGTATGGAGCTTAGTCGGGATTGATGTGATTGGTCTTCAAGAAACATGAAATGGCAACAAATACAGGTATATACTGTAGTTGCTGCCACTGATCAGTTCAAGTGGACTGAAGCAACAGCTGTCCCACCTAAAAGTGCCAAGTCAGTAGTAATTTTTTTGTACTCCGTTATTTGCCGCCTTGGCAGTATGGACAATCTTATTAGTTACCAGGGCTGAGAGTTTGTGAACTCGATCATCAACAACCTGATGGAGAATTTTCAAACAGTTCACCGCATTTCATCTGCCTACCACCCACAAAAATATGGCCAGCGGAAACGGGACATTTAAACACTCAAAGAATCTCTTAGTAAGCTTGTTAATAACCAAGGAAACAACTGGGATCAATTCAGCCCGAGAGTTCTGTTTGCCTATCCCACATCTATGCATGTCTCAATCAAGTGCACTTGATTTGAGATCATGTATGGACAGAATTCCAAGCTTCCTATGGACTTCAATCCCTCAGAAAATGACACTGGACCCCATGCCCATTTCAAATGATGGCAACCCTGATGTGCTAAATACACTATCATTCTTAAAAAGCTCCACCCAACTGTCACTACCAACATCCACTCTTCTTAGGAACGTCAGAAGCGTGCTTTTGATTGTCAAAACAGCAGCAATAAAGAAATCACTGCTGGTACCATTGTTTATATCAAGAATTGGCGCTGTATTGCTCGCATGGGTTTAAAGATGGAACCACGCTGGATTGGACCCTAATTAGTTGTGGAATCCTTGACCAAGGGACAGGTAAAACTTAAAAACAGCAAGATACTGAGAAACACCTACCACACCAGCAACCTTAAAGGGGTTGGCCACTTTCAGACCAATATTGACAAACAAATGTACAATAAAAAGATATACAATTTTCCAATATACTTTCTGTATCAATTCCTCACGGTTTTCTAGATTTCGGCTCACTCTCATTCAGTTACTTCTAGAGGATAAAACTGACCATGGTCATGTGATTTACGGTCCATGGTCATGTGATGAGGACAAAGGTGTACAGCTGATTACCAGGCAGATGTCTGAATATTGTGCTGCGACAGTAACTTGCAGCACCTGTGTGCTCATCACATGACCATGGACCATAAATCACATGACCATGGTCAGAGTTTTATCCTCTAGAAGTAACACAATGAATGACAGCAAGCCGAAATGGATCTTCAATGGATCTTTTTCTTGTGTGAATCTGCTGCATAACTGTAACACATCCACAGGCAATCCATGCTAGAAATCTAAGGGGTCAGGCTTGGATTTCTATTTCCGAAATACACATTTGATTTTAATCTGACATGTGAACATACCCTTACTTTTATTTTTCCATCTACTGCTGTATGACATCCAACGCATCTCTAATGAATCTCCCTCAGTATACACAAGGTTGTGACATACATATTGTCTACCAATAAGTATTTGGACTTCCATGCAAATGAAGATATCTGCGGTCGTGATGTACATCACACCTTCTGGTGCTAAATAGGAAACAGCATTGGCATTAGTCGCGTGCAAGATGCCACGAAGTACAGAGTTGTCCGATTTCGAGAAAGGGGTAATTGTCGGGTACCACAGAAATGGTCGATCCTTGGAAGGTGGAAGGTGAAAAGTGAACAGTGATTGTCAGAATGTGCCCCGAGTCGGCAGACCCCCGAAACTGGGAGGTACTAGAGACAGATGGGGGCTGGCCAGAGAAACCGCACCCAACCAATGGCTCACATACACCAGAAGTTTCAGCAAGGATCCGGGACTATTGTGTTGATCAATACCATCCGTAAGGAAGCATCTGCTGGGTTCTACCAACCAGGGCCGCCGATAGGCCAGTACTACCGCTACTGGCGTCAGGGGCCCGGCCAAATTGAAAAATGGGGGGGGGGGCCCGGTTTTGGCCCGCCACCGTGTGCCGGCCCCCTGGTGCCCGTAGCAGTCATTGTATGTCCTATTTCAACTCAGATCTGCATCCAGAGGACGCAGATCTGAGTTGAAGACATACGCGGCTGAAGCAAGGAGCTGACACAGGTCAGCTCCTCGCTTCGCCGCTGCGAGCCTCTCTCGCTGACACATATGCGGCTGAAGCAAGGAGCTGACTTGTGTCAGCTCCTCGCTTCGCTGCCACCGCTGCTACTGGCTTGTAGACGCGATGTGATCACATCGCGTCTATAAGCCAGTAGCCGGCGAAGCGAGGAGCTGACACAGGTCAGCTCCTCGCTTCAGCCATCGCGTCTACAAGCCAGTAGCAGAGGCGGCAGCGAAGCGAGGAGCTGACACAGGTCAGCTCCTCGCTTTGCCGCTGCGTGCCTCTCTCGCTGACACATATGCGGCTGCAGCGAGGAGCTGACCTGCAGCTCCTCGCTGCCGCCGCTGCTACTGGCTTGTAGACGCGATGTGATGACGTCACATCGCGTCTACAACTGTGCGCCAGTGAGAGAGGCGCGCAGAGAGCTGCGAGGGAACGAAGGAGAAGCTAAGTGTAATGTTGTGTATGCTGAGGTGGAACGTGAAACTGGGGGCAGATGAAGGAGAGGACGGCATGACACTGGGGGCAGAGATGGAGAGGACGGCATGACACTGGGGGCAGAGATGGGGGGGGACATGAATCTGGGGGCAGAGATGGAGAGGACGGCATGACACTGGGGGAAGAGATGGAGGGGACATGAATCTGGGGGCAGAGATGGAGGGACATGACACTGGGGGCAGAGATGGAGGGGACATGAAACTGGGGGCAGAGATGGAGGGGACATGAAACTGGGGGCAGAGATGGAGGGGACATGAATATGGGGGCAGAGATGGAGGGGACATGAATATGGGGGCAGAGATGGAGGGGACATGAAACTGGGGGCAGAGATGGAGGGGACATGAATATGGGGGCAGAGATGGAGGGGACATGAATATGGGGGCAGAGATGGAGGGGACATGAATATGGGGGCAGAGATGGAGGGGACATGAATATGGGGGCAGAGATGGAGGGGACATGAATATGGGGGCAGAGATGGAGGGGACATGAATATGGGGGCAGAGATGGCGGGGACATGAATCTGGGGGCAGAAATGGATGGGCAGACATGAATCTGGGGGCAGAAATGGATGGGGAGACATGAAACTGGGGGCAGATGAAGGGTGTATATGAAGCTGGGGGAGAGAAAGAGGGGGTACATATAATGTACGGGTGACTGTAGGAGGATTATACTGTGTGCGGGCACATGAAAATTAATGAATGGGCGGAGTCAACATAAAAGTAGGTGGGGCTAAATTTGTCCCTCTTTTGGTTCTTCAAAAGTTGGGAGGTATGGGTACAGGGGGCAATGGAAAGATGTTAGAAGGGGGGGATTGTTGGGTCATCGGGTGTGCGGCACTGCGGAGAGGGAACTGGGGCAATAATATATAATGTATAAGTTTTTAGCTGGAGAACTACAAAGCACACAATACCTCCAAAGGTATGTGTGCTTTGTATTGATAATGATGTAGGCCGCTATGCTACTAGCATAGCAGCCTGTTTGAGGGTGGGACTTTCACTTTAAAGGAGTGTTCACATTGCGTTTTTGGCCTCCCTTGCCGGGACACGTTGGTAATCAGTCACAATCAGCTCCCCACTTATCCCTGCACGGAGAACTGCAGGCCCCCCTTTTTTTTTTTTAATGGCCAGTTCTTCATGCAGGGATAAGTTGTCAGCTGATTCTGACTGGTTATCAACATATCCCGGCAAGGGAGGCCAAAAACACAACGTGAATAAGCCCTGAGGATTTATTAGGAGTAGAGATGAGAGAACAGTGTTCTATCGAACTCATGTTCGATCGAACTCATGTTCGATCGGATATTAGGCTGTTCGGCATGTTCGAATCGAATCGAACACCGCGTGGTAAAGTGCGCCATTACTCGATTCCCCTCCCACCTTCCCTGGCGCCTTTTTTGCTCCAATAACAGCGCAGGGTAGGTGGGACAGGAACTACGACACCGGTGACGTTGAAAAAAGTAGGCAAAACCCATTGGCTGCCGAAAACATGTGACCTCTAATTTAAAAGAACAGCGACGCCCAGCTTCGCGTCATTCTGAGCTTGCAATTCACCGGGGACGGAGGTTTCCGTCCAGTTAGCTAGGGCTTAGATTCTGGGTAGGCAGGGACAGGCTAGGATAGGAAGGAGAAGACAACCAACAGCTCTTATAAGAGCTAAATTCCAGGGAGAAGCTTGTCAGTGTAACGTGGCACTGACGGGCTCAATCGCCGCAATCCAGCTTTCCCAGGATCCTGAATGGAATACACTGACAGTGTATTCCCGTATACCCCATATATACACCCCAAATCCCCGTTCCAACGGTGTGCCCCCCCACCTTCACCTCAGAAATACCCTGCAAGTCCCCTAGCAATAGAATTGGGGCTATATACACCCACTATTTTTGCTACTGCCATATAGTGCCATTGTCTGACTGGGAATTCAAAGAATATATTGGGGTTACATATAACTTCAATTCCAGGGAGAAGCTTGTCAGTGTAACGTGGCACTGACAGGCTCAATCGCCGCAACCCAGCTTTCCCAGGATCCTGAATGGAATACACTGACAGTGTATTCCCGTATACCCTATATATACACCCCAAATCCCCGTTCCAACGGTGTGCCCCCCCACCTTCACCCCAGAAATACCCTGCAAGTCCCCTAGCAATAGAATTGGGGCTATATACACCCACTATTTTTGCTACTGCCATATAGTGCCATTGTCTGACTGGGAATTCAAAGAATATATTGAGGTTACAAATACCCTCATTTCTTGCTACTGCCATATAGTGCCATTGTCTGACTGGGAATTCAAAGAATATATTGGGTTTACAAATACCCTCATTTCTTGCTACTGCCATATAGTGCCATTGTCTGACTGGGAATTCCAATAATATATTGGGTTTACAAATACCCTCATTTCTTGCTACTGCCATATAGTGCCAGTTTCTGACTGGGAATTCAAAGAATATATTGGGTTTACAAATACCCTCATTTCTTGCTACTGCTATATAGTGCCTTTGTCTGACTGGGAATTCCAATAATATATTGGGTTTACAAATACCCTCATTTCTTGCTACTGCCATATAGTGCCATTGTCTGACTGGGAATTCAAAGAATATATTGGGTTTACAAATACCCTCATTTCTTGCTACTGCTATATAGTGCCATTTTCTGACTGGGAATTCCAATATTAGATTGGGTTTACAAATACCCTCATTTCTTGCTACTGCCATATAGTGCCATTGTCTGACTGGGAATTCAAAGAATATATTGGGTTTACAAATACCCTCATTTCTTGCTACTGCTATATAGTGCCATTGTCTGACTGGGAATTCCAATAATATATTGGGTTTACAAATACCCTCATTTCTTGCTACTGCTATATAGTGCCTTTGTCTGACTGGGAATTCCAATAATATATTGGGTTTACAAATACCCTCATTTCTTGCTACTGCCATATAGTGCCATTGTCTGACTGGGAATTCAAAGAATATATTGGGTTTACAAATACCCTCATTTCTTGCTACTGCTATATAGTGCCATTTTCTGACTGGGAATTCCAATATTAGATTGGGTTTACAAATACCCTCATTTCTTGCTACTGCCATATAGTGCCATTGTCTGACTGGGAATTCAAAGAATATATTGGGTTTACAAATACCCTCATTTCTTGCTACTGCTATATAGTGCCATTGTCTGACTGGGAATTCCAATAATATATTGGGTTTACAAATACCCTCATTTCTTGCTACTGCTATATAGTGCCTTTGTCTGACTGGGAATTCCAATAATATATAGGGTTTACAAATACCCTCATTTCTTGCTACTGCCATATAGTGCCATTGTCTGACTGGGAATTCCAATAATATATTGGGTTTACAAATACCCTCATTTCTTGCTACTGCCATATAGTGCCAGTTTCTGATTGGGAATTCAAAGAATATATTGGGTTTACAAATACCCTCATTTCTTGCTACTGCTATATAGTGCCTTTGTCTGACTGGGAATTCCAATAATATATTGGGTTTACAAATACCCTCATTTCTTGCTACTGCCATATAGTGCCAGTTTCTGACTGGGAATTCAAAGAATATATTGGGTTTACAAATACCCTCATTTCTTGCTACTGCTATATAGTGCCTTTGTCTGACTGGGAATTCCAATAATATATTGGGTTTACAAATACCCTCATTTCTTGCTACTGCCATATAGTGCCAGTTTCTGACTGGGAATTCAAAGAATATATTGGGTTTACAAATACCCTCGGGGGGCGTGGCTTGCGCGTGAAGCGGTCGGCCGCATGTAGCTGGAGCTCCGGGCCGAATCATTATTAATCCTGACTCCCAGCCTGCACATCTGAAGCCCCGGGTACCTGTGATACTGGGCCGGGTCCTGGAGTGGGTCCTCTCGCAGCTGGCTTCCGCGTAGTGGCGTTTTGAAGGCGGTGAGGAGCCGAGAGTAGTTGCGGCCTACTCCTGCAGTGTGGAGCCGGCCGCCATCTTCCTGTCTGTGGAGCGGCAGCGCGGCATACTCTCCCGGCCTGTGGCCCCAGGTGATGGTGGAATTGGGGCTCCGGACCTTTCCCAGTCGACCCATATACATCCTGGGTGCCTCCTTTGCTGCTGTGGGTCTGGACGCTGGTGAGTGGAGATCTGGTGTGGGCCTGGATTGCCTGGGATCCCTTCCTACCCCCCCCTCTGCCTGAACTGCAGCCATTTCCTGCCTCCTCTTCTGTATGATTGAGCTGTGTCCCCAGCCTGGATGTCTGGTCTCCCTCAGCTGGCTTCTTGTGGTGGTCCTGTGGTGTGTGGTGAGCGCTGAACACATCCTAGTTATTCTTCTGGCAGCTTCAGCCTAGGAATTGTTATATCCTGCCTCAGCTTTCTCTCCATCATATATTTACGGACTGTGTTGCCCTGCATATTTGTCCTCCATACCTGTGATTGCTGTGGCTGCTCCTTGTGGATTGGGCCTTCTCCATCCGCCATCATACCTACTTCTACGGCACGCAAGAAGGGCGGCGGCGGACTTTCCAAAATGAGTCGCCCGCTGTCGAGCTCCACGTCGGATCGCCTACGTAGCTTTACCAGATCCTCCACTCCCCCGCCTACCACTTCTCCTGCGGCTTCCTCATCGGCTGAGCCTATGGATACTGCTGAACCCACCTTGAAACAGGTGACTGCACAGTTGCTGGAAGCGATACAGGCTGGCACCTCTTCCTTGACTGGTAAAATTGAAGAGGTTAAAATTGATCTTGGCCTGCTTCGACAGGACTTTCAGTCTCTGCGGGATAGAGTGGGTGAAGTGGAGGATCGTGTTTCTCGGGTGGAAGATTCTGTTCAACCCATCCCTGCCAAAATTCAAGAGCTGGAACGGGCGGCAGCTTTGTGGACTCAGAGGGCGGATGATCTGGAGAATCGGCTGCGACGCAACAATTTGCGCATATTGGGCCTTCCAGAAAAAGCAGAGGGTGCTGACCCCCGATCCTTCATGGAAAAATGGCTACGTGATATTCTGCCGGAAGCTCATTTTTCTCCCATATTTGCTGTTGAAAGAGCCCACAGAGTTCCTGCCAGACCTCCTCCTCCGGGGGCCCCCCCGCGTCCCTTACTGGCCCGGTTGATTAATAGTACGGATCGTGACACCGCGCTGCGGGCTGCGCGTCAAGTTGGGGAGATCAAGTTCAATGGAGCTACAGTGGCGATGTTTCCTGACTTCTCGGCTGCCCTCCAGAAAACCCGAGCATCCTTTGTGGCGGTCAAGAGACGTCTCCGAGAAAAGGCTATACAGTATTCTATGATTTATCCAGCCCGACTTCGTGTCATCCATGGTGACCGTTCCCTTTTCTTCAATTCTCCCAAGGATGCGGAGGACTGGTTGTCCCTGTTGCCCCGATCTCCTCGGCGCTGACATCATATCCTGGTGGTGAGAGGTCCTGTTAGACCGGAGGCCCGGCCTTATGGCTTTTGTCGTTACAGTGTTTAATTGACCCGGTGGCCTAAGGTGTGTTCACTGCTTTGGTTCTGCACCTTCGGCTTTATTACATGAACGTACTTTGCTTATTTTGCGCAAATTTTTTCGAGAGAGTGCCCAACAATCCATCTGTATTGGGTGCACTTTCTCCCCCGTTGATAGTAGCTACGAGACTGTACTACTCCGTATTTGGTTAATGTGTTCGAGACTGTTTGCGCCCTCCATGGGTGTGTTGTTCTATTTTGTCTGTGTTTTCACGTTTTTTTTGCTTTTGTTATGCCACATACTGAATTGTCTTTTTCTCCTGAGACCCCGCTCACTGCCCTGTGCCTCCTGCCCGTGGCTCACGCTTTACAGATATAAGAGATTGTATTGTTATGGCGTCACTTAATGTTTTTTCATGGAATGTGAGGGGTCTAGGTAGTCCGCGTAAGAGATCTACTGTCTAATGTCTCAAATTAGGCAGGTCCATCCTCATATTGTTTGCCTCCAGGAGACACATATGGTGGCGGAGACTGTTAGCCGGCTTCAGAAGCCGTGGGTTCAGTGGGCCGCTCATTCTATGCATACCTCCTTCTCTAGGGGGGTGTCTATCCTGGTGCATCGCAGTATTAGGTGGGAACCGGGGGTAATTGAGCGGGATCCCGAGGGGCGCTACATATTTGTCCAAGCATGGATAGACTCTACCCTGTATGTGATTTTAGGTGTATATTTACCGCCTGCCTCCGATATGTCTGTACTCCAGGGTGCGACTCAGTTTGTGGTCAGGTTTCCTGGGGCGGTGGTGTTATGCCTGGGTGATTTTAATCGGGTGATGAATGAAGCTGCAGACCGATTTCATCCTGGTGTGGATCCTCCGCTGTCTTCTCGTCCCACCTCTATGGCCAAATTGGTCCAGGAGTTGGGTTGGCAGGACTTGTGGAGGGTGGTGTTCCCTGATTCCCGAGTTTTTTCCTGTCATTCTGCTCATAGACATGCTCTGTCCCGCATTGATTATGCCTTTGGGAATGTTAAGACCTGTTCCATTCTACAATCTGTATCTTACTTGCCTAGGACGGTTTCTGATCACTCCCCTCTCTTGGTCATCTTGAATCATGGGGACACGATTAGATCGAGTTTGAGCTGCCGTATACACCCCTTTTGGCTCAAATTATTTACACCCAATGATAGGATCCCTGACCAGCTTCAAGTATTTCTGACCGTTAACTCCCCGGATACATGCCCCTCCCTCCTTTGGGAAACCACGAAGGCATACCTACGTGGGTGTATTAGGTCCTCCATTTCTTTTATTAAAAGGGAATCCTCGTTACTGGAGACTTCCCTAGCGGCCCGGTGTACCTCCCTGGAGGCTGCGTATGTTGCGAACCCCACGGATGAGTCTAGATCCCAATGGTTGCATGCAGGCAGACAGTATTTGCATGCACTCCATGAGAAGGCCCGCAGGTCTCTGTTTTTTAGCAAACAGAAATTTTATGAACTCGGGAATCAGTCTAGCAGCCTATTGGCCCACCTGGTACACCAAAACACGGCCTCTCCAGCTATTTTCCGAGTACGCTCGGAGACCGGCGATATCCTCACCAATAGTAATGATATTAGAACCCGTTTCCACCAGTATTACAGTGACTTATATAGTTCTAAATTAGGAGTTGGTGATCAGGATCTGGCTCTTTACTTAGATTCCATTCCCTTCCCCGTTCTGTCTGAGGACCAGCGTGCTTTTTTGGACTCCCCCTTTACCTTGGAGGAGTTGACGGAGGCGCTGGCGGACATGGCGAGGGGGAAATCTCCAGGTCCTGACGGTATTCCGATAGAGGTGTATGCTCAGTATGGGGATGTGCTCCTGCCAGTGCTGCTAAAATGTTATGAACGTGCCTTTCGGGACCGCAGTCTTCCGGCGTCCTTTTATGATGCCACAATTGTTGTTCTTCTCAAACCAGATAAGGATCCGCTGGAATGTGGTTCTTACAGGCCTATTTCTTTGTTGAATATCGATTATAAATTACTGACTAAAATGTTGGCAAGGAGACTTAACACTGTGGTTCTTGATCTGGTTCATTCGGATCAAGCTGGTTTTATGCCAGGCAAATCTACGTCTGATAATCTTAGACGTGTCCAGGTGGTGACCCAGATTGGCTCAGCCACTTCGGCGGACTGGGCAATAGCCTCGTTAGATGCTACAAAGGCATTCGACTCTGTCGAGTGGCCTTTTCTTTTACAATCTTTGCGTAAATATGGGTTTGGGGATGGATTTATTACTTGGATCTCCATTCT
Organism: Leptodactylus fuscus; assembly: GCF_031893055.1. Classification (NCBI taxonomy): domain Eukaryota; kingdom Metazoa; phylum Chordata; class Amphibia; order Anura; family Leptodactylidae; genus Leptodactylus; species Leptodactylus fuscus. The sequence goes on from NC_134268.1 coordinate 135,730,697, forward strand.
GTACTGTTCCCCTAGGGCGGCGTTGTCCATTAATGGTTCGCTGTCTCCGTATTTTACTTTGGGTAGGGGCACGCGGCAGGGTTGCCCTCTCTCTCCGCTGCTATTTGCTTTAGCTATAGAACCCTTGGCCATACTCCTGAGGCATGACCCTCTCTATAAAGGTATCTCCATTGGCCCTAGTGAGGAGAGGGTTGCGCTTTATGCTGACGACCTCCTTCTATTTATGTCTGACCCCTCTATATCCTTGCCCCGAGCCATGGAAGTGGTAAATGTTTTTGGCAATTATTCGGGCCTACGCACTAACTGGTCTAAGTCCTCTTATATGCATATAGGTGGGGTGCCGGCGGCAGCGGAGGGGGAGGTAGTATGTGGATTGCCGGTGGTCTCTGCTTTTAAGTATCTTGGGATCGTCATTCCCAGAGACTATAAGAGTTATCTGGACCTTAATGTTTTCCCCCTTCTCTCGCACTTCCGCTCTAAATTCCTGACCTGGGCTGCATTGCCCCTGTCCGTAGCGGGCAGGATAAACCTGATTAAAATGATTGTATTACCCAAATGTCTATATTCTTTGAGTAATTCGGCCGTGCCTGTGCCCCTCCGATTTTTTAGACAGATGGACTCCTTGATGATCTCTTTTGTGTGGGGTCATTCTAGATCCAAATTGAGATTGACTGCTCTCCAGAGGCCGAAACAGCTCGGGGGGGCGTCACTCCCTGATCTGTTTCTTTATTATCTTGCGGGTCAACTCCGCTTTATAAAGCCCTGGCTTTCCTCGGATCGGCTCCCGGGGCCGGAGAGGCATTTGGCTCACCATCTGGACCTGAATATCTTGTGGCCTGTGCTGGACCAGTCTCGGTTGTTCAGGGGTAGGCTTTTGCCCATTCATACTCTGGCGGCGCAGGTTTGGGCGCAGGCCCGGAAAGTATCTTCTTATTCGGACACCCCTGCAGAGACCCCCTTGTGGGACAATCCTGGCTTGTCTGCTTGTCTTAACTCGGTTCTCCCATTTAATCAGATTATATATAAAGGGAGGGGCTGTCCCCAGAAATTTACTACGGTATGGGGTGCGTGGTGTGATTCTCCCGTGACCCAATACTCTGCTCCCATGATGTGTTTGGCCCTAGACACCTTTGCTCCATAAATAGGAGCTACTGCCAGATAGGTTTGTGACTCCTCGTGTGGGGAATATATGTGACTGTTGTAACTTTGTTGTTGTGTCATGTGATATTGTGTTCAGAACTGTGTTGTGGTCGGGGTGGTTGGGTTGGGGTCGGGATGGACCAGTGCTGTGGCTTGTTTCTGGTTAACTGTATGTTTCTTGTGCTTATACTGTACCTGTGTTTTTCTTTTGTTTTGATTGTATTACTTGCTTTGTTATGTAATCTTCAATAAAACGAGTTTAAAAAAACCCCCAAATACCCTCATTTCTTGCTACTGCTATATAGTGCCTTTGTCTGACTGGGAATTCCAATAATATATTGGGTTTATAAATACCCTCATTTCTTGCTACTGCCATATAGTGCCATTGTCTGACTGGGAATTCAAAGAATATATTGGGTTTACAAATACCCTCATTTCTTGCTACTGCTATATAGTGCCTTTGTCTGACTGGGAATTCCAATAATATATTGGGTTTACAAATACCCTCATTTCTTGCTACTGCTATATAGTGCCTTTGTCTGACTGGGAATTCAAAGAATATATTGGGGTTACAAATACCCTCATTTCTTGCTACTGCTATATAGTGCCAGTTTCTGACTGGGAATTCAAAATGCGCAAGGCTCCCGGAAAGGGACGTGGACGAGGCCGTGGGCGAGGTCGGGGGAATGGTTCTGGGGAGCAAGGTAGCAGTGAAGCCACAGGGCGTCCCGTGCCTACTCCTGTGGGGCAGCAAGCATTGCGCCACTCCACAGTGCCAGGGTTGCTTGCCACATTAACTAAACTGCAGGGTACAAACCTTAGTAGGCCCGAGAACCAGGAACAGGTCTTGCAATGGCTGTCGGATAACGCTTACAGCACATTGTCCAGCAGCCAGTCAGACTCTGCCTCCTCTCCTCCTATTACCCAACAGTCTTGTCCTCCTTCCTCCCAAAATTCCCAAGCTTCACAGAACAATAACCCCAACTGTCCCTGCTCCCCAGAGCTGTTCTCCGCTCCTTTCATTGTTCCTCAACCTGCCCCTCCACGTCGAGATTCCACGAACGTAACAGAGGAGCATCTGTGTCCAGATGCTCAAACACTAGAGTCTCCTCCATCTCCGTTCGATTTGGTGGTGGATGACCAGCAACCCACCCTCATCGACGACGATGTGACGCAGTTGCCGTCAGGGCATCCAGTTGACCTGCGCATTGTGCGGGAGGAGGAGATGAGACAGGAGTTGGAAGAGGAAGTGGTGGATGATGAGGACACTGACCCGACCTGGACAGGGGGGATGTCAAGCGGGGAAAGTAGTGTGGATGTTGAGGCAGGTGCAGCACCAAAAAGGGTAGCTAGAGGCAGAGGTCAGCAGCTTAGGCGAAGCCAGGCCACACCCGGAATCTCCCAAGATGTTCCAGTTCGTACCCAGCCCCGAAAAACTCCCACCTCGAGGGCACGTTTCTCGAAGGTGTAGAGTTTTTTCAAGGAATGCGCCGAGGACAGATATAGTGTTGTCTGCACAATTTGCCTCTCGAAATTGATTAGGGGCTCTGAGAAGAGCAACCTGTCCACCACTTCAATGCGCCGTCATTTGGAATCCAAGCACTGGAATCAGTGGCAGGCAGCAACGGCAGGACAAAGGCCGCCTGCCGTTCACACCACTGCCACTGCCACTGCTGACTGTGCTGGCGATGCACTCCAGAGGACGAGCCAGGACACCACTTCATCTGCCTCCGCCACTTTGTTGACTTCTTCCTCATCCTCCCCTGTTCCTGTCTTATCTCCTTCTCCTGCACCATCAAAGGCACCATCAGGCGCTTCTTTACAACAACCCACCATCTCTCAGACATTGGAGCGGCGGCAGAAATACACTGCTAACCACCCACACGCGCAAGCCTTGAACGCCAACATCGCTAAACTGCTGGCCCAGGAGATGTTGGCGTTCCGGCTTGTTGAAACTCCCGCCTTCCTGGACCTGATGGCAACTGCGGCACCTCGCTATGCCGTCCCTAGCCGTCACTACTTCTCCCGGTGTGCCGTCCCCGCCTTGCACCAGCACGTGTCACTCAACATCAGGCGGGCCCTTAGTTCCGCGCTTTGCACAAAGGTCCACTTGACCACCGACGCGTGGACAAGTGCATGCGGACAGGGACGCTACATTTCACTGATGGCACACTGGGTGAATGTAGTTGAGGCTGGGACTGCTTCCCAAACTGGCCCGGTGTACCTCGTCTCCCCACCTAACATTCCTGGCAGGGACACGAGAAGAACACCCCCCTCCTCCTCCTCCTCCACCGCCTCCTCCTCCGCCACTGTCTCCTCCTCCGCCACCACCTCCTCCTCCGCTGTTAGATTGACCCCAGCTACGAGTTGGAAACGTTGCAGCACTGGCGTTGGTAGACGTCAGCAGGCCGTGCTGAAGCTGATCAGCTTGGGGGACAGACAGCACACTGCCTCCGAGGTGAGGGATGCCCTCCTCGATGAGACGGCAATATGGTTTGAGCCGCTGCACCTGGGCCCAGGCATGGTCGTTTGTGATAACGGCCGGAACCTGGTAGCAGCTCTGGAGCTTGCCGGACTCCAACATGTTCCATGCCTGGCCCACGTCTTCAACCTAGTGGTGCAACGTTTCCTAAAGAGCTACCCAAATGTTCCAGAGCTACTGGTGAAAGTGCGGCGCATGTGCGCCCACTTTCGCAAGTCGACAGTAGCCGCTGCTAGCTTAAAATCTCTCCAGCAACGCCTGCATGTGCCACAACACCGGCTTTTGTGCGACGTCCCCACACGCTGGAACTCAACGTTTCAGATGTTGAATAGAGTGGTTGAGCAGCAGAGACCTTTGATGGAATACCAGCTACAAAACCCTAGGGTGCCACAAAGTCAGCTGCCTCAGTTTCTCATCCATGAGTGGCCATGGATGAGAGACCTTTGTGACATCCTACGGGTGTTTGAGGAGTCCACAAGGAGGGTGAGCTCTGAGGATGCGATGGTGAGCCTTACAATCCCGCTCTTGTGTGTTCTGAGAGAATCCCTGATTGACATCAGGGATAACTCAGATCACACAGAGGAGTCAGGGATAGCATCCGATCCGTCACAGCTGGAGAGTAGGTCCACACATCTGTCTGCTTCATCGCGTTTAATGGAGGAGGAGGAGGAGGAGGAGGAGGAAGAAGAGTTGTCCGATGATGTGATGGTGATACAGGAGGCTTCCGGGCAACTTCGAATCGTCCCATTGTTGCAGCGCGGATGGGTAGACATGGACGATGAGGAGGAAATGGAGATTGAACTTTCTGGTGGGGCCAGAGGAGTCATGCCAACTAACACTGTGGCAGACATGGCTGAGTTCATGTTGGGGTGCTTTACAACCGACAAGCGTATTGTCAAAATCATGGAGGACAACCAATACTGGATCTTTGCTATCCTTGACCCCCGGTATAAAAACAACATCTCGTCTTTTATTCCGGTAGAGGGGAGGGCCAATCGCATCAATGCTTGCCACAGGCAATTGGTGCAGAATATGATGGAGATGTTTCCAGCATGTGACGTTGGCGGCAGGGAGGGCAGTTCCTCCAGTAGGCAACCAAGTTCTCACCGGTCCACACAAACGAGGGGCACACTGTCTAAGGTCTGGGACACCTTGATGGCACCCCCTCGCCAAAGTGCCGCCACGGAGGGTCCTAGTGTCACCAGGCGTGAGAAGTATAGGCGCATGTTGCGGGAATACCTTTCCGACCACAGCCCTGTCCTCTCCGACCCCTCTGCGCCCTACACGTATTGGGTGTCGAAGTTGGACCTGTGGCTTGAACTTGCCCTATATGCCTTGGAGGTGCTGTCCTGTCCTGCCGCCAGCATCCTATCTGAGAGAGTGTTCAGTGCAGCCGGTGGCATCATCACTGACAAGCGCACCCGTCTGTCAGCTGAGAGTGCCGACCGGCTCACTTTGATAAAAATGAACCACCACTGGATAGAGCCTTCATTTTTGTGCCCACCTGTGTAAAGCACCCCAATATGAAACTCCATGTCTGTGCTCAACCTCTCCAATTCCTCCGCATCCTCATACTCATCCACCATAAGCGTTGCACAATTCTGCTAATACTAGGCTCCCTCCACCCTGATTTCCCCCAACTCTGCTGGTTAGAGGCTCCCTCCACCCTGATTTCTACCAAATCTGCTGGTTAGAGGCTCCCTCCACCCTGCTTTCCCACAACTCTGCTGGTTAGAGGCTCCCTCCACCCTGATTTCCCACAACTCTGCTGGTTAGAGGCTCCCTCTACCATGAATTGGTCCAAACTGGGCTGTTTAGAGGCTCCCTCCACCATGAATTTGGCCTAAATGGGGTTTTTAGAGGCTCCCTCCACCATGAATTGGTCCAAACTGGGGTTTTTAGAGGCTCCCTCCACCATGAATTGGTCCAAACTGGGGTTTTTAGAGGCTCCCTCCACCATGAATTGGTCCAAACTGGGGTTTTTAGAGGCTCCCTCCACCATGAATTTGCCCAAACTGGGGTTTTTAGAGGCTCCCTCCACCATGAATTTGCCCAAACTCTGCTGGTTAGAGGCTGAATCCACCCTGATTTACAAAACAAATGTTGGTGCCAACCTCAACTTACTACAAGGGCCAAATTCACTGCTGGTGACAAGCTCTCCTCACTGCAAGTGCCAAATACACGTTTCAAGGTGTTTTCCTACTGTCAGAGAGGTGGTATTGACTGTGTAAAGTGTGTAGTTGTTAGGCTGTGATGTTGGGGTAATAGATGGTCTTTGGTGTGTTAGATGCCCCCAGACATGCTTCCCCTGCTGTCCCAGTGTCATTCCAGAGGTGTTGGCATCATTTCCTGGGGTGTCATAGTGGACTTGGTGACCCTCCAGACACGGATTTGGGTTTCCCCCTTAACGAGTATCTGTTCCCCATAGACTATAATGGGGTTCGAAACCCGTTCGAACACACGAACAGTGAGCGGCTGTTCGAATCGAATTTCGAACCTCGAACATTTTAGTGTTCGCTCATCTCTAATTAGGAGGGCTCTTATAAATGGTGTTGGCTTTCTATAGGCGCTGTCACACGTAGCAGATTTTACCTGCAAATAGAATCTGATTAAAGGGGTATTCCCATCTACATAATCATATCTAAATTTGTAGATAATTAAAAGTTAAACATTTTTGCAAATATAGGCAATTAAAAATTCTTCAGTGTTTTAAAGATTTCCTTTAACCATCTTAGTAGTGAAAGTCTGTTGTCTTGATCGGTTGCCAATGGATACGACCACCAATGCAGAAACTTTCTATGGTCTGGGACTAATCAAAAACCCTGCCATGATTTTCTTATTGTAGCCGGGTTATCAAACAGGGACACTACATGTATAAGAAGATATCCTGGCCACAATAAGGAAATCATAGCTGATTTTCTGGCTTTAGAAGGGTTCTGCATTCCTGGTCGTATCCACTGGCAACCGATCAAGACAACAAGACTGTGACCACAAGATATTTAGAGAAAATCTTTAAAACTCTGCAACATATTTAATTACTTATATTTGCAAAAATGTTTAACTTTTATTTATCTACAGATTTAAAAATAATTATGTATATGGGAATACCCCTTTAAGCCTTGTAATGCTGCTAAATAAAGGGAAATGTAATACATAATTGGTATGACGCAAAATAAGGTAGTTTTAAAATGGCGAGGGGGGCCCAGACACTTAGGCTGTATGGGGCCCCAAAATTCCTGATGGCGGCCCTGCTACCAACTATTGAATAGGAATAAATGTTGTTTTTCTATTCTACCACAGGTGTCCAAATACTTATTGCTATTCAGTGTATATGCAGATGTAGCATACATTAGATTAACAGATGTGTCTGCTATGCCATTAATTTAGCATACCTACACTAATTGTTCAAAGCACTGCATATTTGCTTTTATCATGAGGTGTGCTCCCAACACACATTCTGACATCCTAAAAAAATGGAGATATGACTAGAGCCTGGCTATATAATGATGCACATGTTAAAATGGATGTCAAGAAATTGACATAGCTCCCACATACAGTGTTGGCCAAAAGTATTGGCACCCCTGCAATTCTGTCAGATAATACTAATTTTCTTCCAGAAAATGATTGCAATCACAAATTCTTTGGTATTATCTTCATTTAATTTGTCTTCTATGGAAAACCCCAAAAAGAATTGTCAAAAAGCCAAATTCCACACCAAACATAAAAAAGGGGGTGGACAAAAGTATTGACACGGTTTGAAAAATCATGTGATGCTTCTCGAATTTGTGTAATTAACAGCACCTGTTACTTACCTGAGGCACCTAACAGGTGGTGGCAATAACTAAATCACATTTGCAGCCAGTTGAAATGGATTAAAGTTGACTCAACCTCTGTCCTGTGTCCTTGTGTGTACCACATTGAGCATGGAGAAAAGAAAGAAGACCAAAGAACTGTCTGAGGACTTGAGAAGCAAAATTATGAGGAAGCTTGAGCAATCTCAAGGCTACAAGTCCATCTCCAAAGACCTGAATGTTCCTTTGTCTACCTTGCGCAGAATCATCCAGAAGTCTTAGCCCATGGCACTGTGGCTAACCTCCCTAGATGTGGACAAGAGATTTCAACACAAGATTGTGCGAATGGTGGATAAAGAACCTCGACTAACATCCAAACAAGTTCAAGTTGCCCTGCAGTCCGAGGGTACAACGGTGTCAACCCGTACTATCCGTTAGCGTCTGAATGAAAAGGGACTATATGGTAGGATACCCAGGAAGACCCCACTTCTTACCCAGAGACATAAAAAAGCCAGGCTGGAGTTTGCCAAAACTTACCTGAGAAAGCCAAAAACGTTTTGGAAGAATGTTCTCTGGTTAGAGGAGACAAAATTAGAGCTTTTTGGGAAAAGGCATCAACATAGAGTTTACAGGGAAAAAAAAAAGCGGCCTTCAAAGAAAAGAACACAGTCCCTACAGTCAAACATGATGGAGATTCCCTGATGTTTTGGGGTTGCTTTGCTGCCTCTGGCACTGGACTGCTTGACCGTGTGCATGGCATTAGGAAGTCTTAAGACTACCAACAAATTTTGCAGCATAATGTAGGGTCCAGTGTGAGAAAGCTGGGTCTCCCTCAGAGGTCATGGGTCTTCCAGCAGGACAATGACCCAAAACACACTTCATAAAGCACTAGAAAATGGTTTGAGAGAAAGCACTGGAGACTTGTAAAGTGGCCAGCAATGAGTCCAGACCTGAATCCCATAGAACACCTGTGGAGAGATCTCTAAATGGCAGTTTGGAGAAGGCACCCTTCAAATCTCAGGGACCTGGAGCAGTTTGCCAAAGAAGAATGGTCTAAAATTCCAGCAGAGCATTGTAAGAAACTCATTGATGGTTACCGGAAGTTGTTCACAGTTATTTTGTCTAAAGGTTGTGCTACTGAGTATTAGGCTGAGGGTGCCAATACTTTTGTCCGGTCCATTTTTGGAGTTTTGTGTAAAATGATTAATGATCTGACTTTTTTCCATTCTCTTTTGTGTTTTTTTCATTGCAAGCAAAATAACTGAAGATATTAATACCAAAGAGTTTGTGCTTGCAATCATTTTCTGGAAGAAACTGAGTATTATCTGACAGAATTGCAGGGTGATTTGACTCAAAACAGATTTTTGTGGGAAAAAAATGAAATGCATAGTTCCCGAATAAAGTATCTGCAATCAATACGGCAGTCCAGAACTATAAACCATTGACAACTGAACATACCCAGCTTTCCCAGAGAGTAGAGCAATCTTGTTCTCTTAGGTGAATATACACCGGTCTGTATTATTTACGTAGTGTATACTGGTGGTAGCTAGCAGTGTTTGGTTAACTGCTGAACACGTGATACAGAGTGTTGTGCCGCAATACAACTACAGAATATGAGAAGTTAATGAATTACATTATAAAAAATATATTACATATGTTGTGCTCTTTCTCATCTTGCATGCTTAAATATTGATTGTAAATTCAAAATCAGACAGAAAACTGAGATTACATACTGTGCTGTGTTTGTGTACTGTGGTTTCTCAGTTTGTGTTTTCGTAAAGGGTATGACCTTTACATAAGGATTATATATGTCTTCTGAGTTGGCAGATCCAGAAAAGCCACTGTATAGATAAAAGAAAACAATATGGAATGTATTCATTCTGTATTTCAGACTTTGCAGTATTCATTTTAATGTAAATACTTTCTTTAACCCTTTCTTACAAACATGGACTTAAATAGAAATTAAAAATTTAACAACTTTCGATTTCCTGGCAGCATTTGTCTCATTAAAGGGGCTCTATCTTTGGGATAAGTCATTTTTAGCTAAACACATACTTGCTTAACCTTTAGAAAGGCTATTCTACACATACCTTTTGTATGCAAATCGCCACAGTAGTTTTTGAATGAGCCCGTATTTATTCACATGCTAATTAGCCTCCAGCGAGCACCGGAGGTCTCAGCGAGCACAGGGTAGTGCTACTGCTGATGAATCATCTCCCTGCTCTCATACACAGCAGAGAGAGAGTGTGCTCACAGACACTTCCTGTGCTTGCTGAAGCCTAATTAGCATATGAATAAAAACTGTCTCATTCAAAAACTACTGAGGCAATTTACATACAAAAGGTAGGTGTGTTCTAAAGCCTATGCAAGTATGTGCTTAGTTAAAAATGACTTTTCCCAATGATAGAGCCCCTTTAACATTTCACGCCAATTTATGTTTTTGCATTTCCATTTTTCCCTCTCCCCATTCCAATAGCCATATTTTTTTAAAATTTTTCAGTACAGAGTCACATGATGGTTTATTGTTTGCGGGAAAAATTGTACTTTGTAATGGAACTATTCAATATCTGAAAAGGGTTGATATATTTTGTAATATACTTTTTTACTGTATGGAAACCGTGTAGCTGTAAGCTAGTCTGTTTTCAAGTCTCCCATAAAAGTGAATGGGAGTTACATAAACAGTGCTGAACAGTGATATACATTATTTCTACAGCTCATATTCTATGGGAGTTATGGAAACAATGTAGCTCCAAGCTATGCCATTCTTTTACAGGCTGTCCACATATGAAACTCTTCACAGTGAGATCCTGCTGGGTAAGTAGTAGGGCATGGAGGCTAAGGGCTAGTTCACACGTGGGCAAAGGGGCGGATTTTGACAGCGGATTTCGCTTCAAAATCCGCCCCTTTACAATGGTGGTCTATGCAGACCGCAAGGCTTCTTTTCTCCGCTAGCGGCAGGCTGCTGCTAGTGGAGAAAAGAAGCGACCTGCCCTATCTTCAGGCGGAAGCCGCGCGAGCTCAGCCGCGCGGCTTCCGCCCCCGGCAGCACCCTCCTATGTCGGCTCATTCATTTGAGCCGACAGCGGCGGGGAAAGCCGCGACCGCGATGGTCGCGGCAGGCGGGTTTTGACCAGAGAGAGACGCGGCTCGCCGCGTCTCTCTCGGTGTCAAAACCCGCGCGGGCAGTTCACGTGTGAACTAGCCCTAAGGGGCTCATTTTAGATGTACAGTTGAAACTAGAAGTTTACATAAACTATATAAAAAGACATACATGCATGTTTTTCTCACTATCTGAAAAGAAATCAGAATAAACCTTTGCTTTAGGTCAATTAGGATTACTAAAATTAATAGTATTTGGGAGTTTTTGTTTGATTCTGGGGCCTCCTATTCCTTCAGGCTTTTCCTATACCCTTCTGATCTGCTCCCTCCGTTTACCTGTATACTCAAACGTCTTTTTCTCCATTGAATTCTCTCTTTTACTCTAGTACTATATATATATATATATATATATATATATATATATATATATATATATATATATATATACACACAGTATTTATTTATTAGGAGTCCTATGCATCTTCTCTGAGACTATGCAGCATCTCAGAAGGATCTGCTATTTTTATGTTTGTCTATTGTGCTTCCAGGCTCTGTTGACATGTCCTGTCTTTTATGTTATGTGTCATGTTATTGCAGCTTTCCCTGTTATGTTCCCCCTCTGCAGTTCAAACCAGTGCCTTGGTTCAGCCCTGGACAGAGTTGTAGGAGACCTGTCTCCATGGTGATCCCTGGTCAGGTGTGCAGAACTTACCTGCAACCTAGCTGGATTCTGGGCCAATGGTCGGCCATTACAGCCCTTGGGGGACTACTTATCACCCCAGGCTCATCCAGAGACAGGGAGCTCATTTCTGTGTCTCTGGAGGAGCCAGAAGGAGCAACAGAGGAACTGACAAGGAAACTCATTCAGGCCTAGTCTCCATGTAACCAGATACCTGTCAGGAATCCTTGCCCTACTATAACCCACATCATCCTAAATTGACACGAGAGGAGTAGTTGTAGACTTTGCATCATAGAGCCTGTTACATATCCGGGCAGCCTCCTATAACCAAGGCAGTGGATTGAACTGAGTACTACTACCCCCATCTACAAGTTGCTGGTTGTTCTGATTGTTCCAGGTAATAAATAGTTGCCTGGTTTTCACTGCATACCTGAATTCCTGAGTCGTTGCCTGCATCACTATCAGGGCCCTTCTGAACACCATCACACCGGCTCAGAATAGAGAGGTCTCCTCTCCAACTAGAAGTGCCGCGGGGAAATACTACTTCTACTACCACCGCCATCTGGTAGTGCTGGAGGACCCCCCTCGACTGGGTCCTGCCCTGGAGTGGGATTAGGGTGCATGTGGAGTGTGCTCGGCCTTGCAGGTGACACAGCCGGTCTCCTCTACTGGGTTGCGGCAACTATACTATTCTTGGTTTATCTTGCTTTATGACCTTTCCTTTAGAACATATATATATTGCTTTATAACTACTCTTGTGTATTATTCTAGACCTCCTATGTATTATATGCTACATAATTATGCCACACTGGGAACATGACCTATTGTGGTCGGCTCTGGATTGTGCACATACCTGTATATACCACTTGATTGCTAATAATATATAGGATTGCTATGTTTTATATAGCATACTAATGTCATGTCACTAGTTCCTGCATTTTACCTTTTAGGTCTATTACCTTGTCTCTTACCCAGGTGGCTTGCTTCAATACGGATTGACCACTCAATTTCAGTATGAATGTAAAATAAGCAAGCTTATTTGGAAAACACTCAGACTGACAATTCATAACTATTTGGTTTGCTCATCTCTAATTGTGAACTTTATTTTAACCCACTACAAGGCATTGTACATTGATAAAGTGAGGTACTATACTAGACCATATACCAATATATGCTATATACAGTAGATACATTCCTAGGGATACCTGCATGTTGCACATGTAGGAGCTTTTATGACACCCTATTTACCGGTAACTTCATAGGCATTACTATGGAGCTGCCCCCCCCCCTTTCACTTGGTATTTACATTCTAGTTTATATCAAAGGTATTGGATAGGGTTGTAATCAGGACTCAAGTTCTTCTTACATTTGTAAAGTTGTGTGGTAATGTACTAGACCATATACCAATATATTATATATGAATACATTTTTAGGGATGCCTGCACATTGTACAGTCCTATGAAAAAGTTTGGGCACCCCTATTAATCTTAATCATTTTTAGTTCTAAATATTTTAGTGTTTGCAGCAGCCATTTCAGTTTGATATATCCAATAACTGATGGACACAGTAATATTTCAGGATTGAAATGAGGTTTATTGTACTAACAGAAAATGTGCAATATGCATTAAACCAAAACTTGACCGGTGCAAAAGTATGGGCACCTCAACAGAAAAGTGACATTAATATTTAGTAGATCCTCCTTTTGCAAAGATAACAGCCTCTAGTCGCTTCCTGTAGCTTTTAATCAGTTCCTGGATCCTGGATAAAGGTATTTTGGACAAACAATTCAAGTTCAGTTAAGTTAGATGGTCGCCGAGCATGGACAGCCCGCTTCAAATCATCCCACAGATGTTCAATGATATTCAGGTCTGGGGACTGGGATGGCCATTCCAGAACATTGTAATTGTTCCTCTGCATGAATGCCTGAGTTGATTTGGAGCAGTGTTTTGGATCATTGTCTTGCTGAAATATCCATCCCCGGCATAACTTCAACTTCGTCACTGATTCTTGAACATTATTCTCAAGAATCTGCTGATACTGAGTGGAATCCATGCGACCCTCAACTTTAACAAGATTCCCGGTGCCGGCATTGGCCACACAGCCCCAAAGCATGATGGAACCTCCACCAAATTTTACAGTGGGTAGCAAGTGTTTTTCTTGGAATGCTGTTTCTTTTTGGACGCCATGCATAACGCCTTTTTTTATAACCAAACAACTCAATCTTTGTTTCCAAAATGAAGTTGGCTTCTCCAAATGTGCTTTTGCATACCTCAGGCAACTCTATTTGTGGCGTACGTGCAGAAACGGCTTCTTTCTCATCACTCTCCCATACAGCTTCTCCTTGTGCAAAGTGCGCTGTATTGCTGACTGATGCACAGTGACACCATCTGCAGCAAGATGATGCTGCAGCTCTTTGGAGGTGGTCTGTGGATTGTCCTTGACTGTTCTCACCATTCTTCTTCTCTGCCTTTCTGATATTTTTCTTGGCCTGCCACTTCTGGGCTTAACAAGAACTGTCCCTGTGGTCTTCCATTTCCTTACTATGTTCCTCACAGTGGAAACTGACAGGTTAAATCTCTGAGACAACGTTTTGTATCCTTCCCCTGAACAACTATGTTGAACAATCTTTGTTTTCAGATCATTTGAGAGCGGGCTGTCCATGTTCGGCGACCATCTAACTTAACTGAACTTGAATTGTTTTGTAGAAAGAAATGGTCCAAAATACCTTCATCCAGGACCCAGGAACTGATTAAAAGCTACAGGAAGCGACTAGAGGCTGTTATCTTTGCAAAAGGAGGATGTACTAAGTATTAATGTCACTTTTCTGTTGAGGTGCCCATACTTTTGCACCGGTCAAATTTTGGTTTAATGCATATTGCGCATTTTCTGTTAGTACAATAAACCTCATTTCAATCCTGAAATATTACTGTGTCCATCAGTTATTAGATATATCAAACTGAAATGGCTGTTGCAAACACCAAAATATTTAGAACTAAAAATGATTAAGATTAATAGGGGTGCCCAAACTTTTTCATAGGACTGTACATAGAGGAGCTTTTATGAGATCCTATTTAAATCCATGGGGATGAAGTCAGGACTCAAGTTCTTTTATACTAAATTCACTCAACCATGCTGTTATGGACCTTGATTGGTGCACAGGATAGACAAATAGGAATTTCTCTAGGTAAGCAGTAACACCCTAGTCATTCCAAAGAGTTCATTTGCATGTTGACATACACAGTGGTCCCTCCGCAATAGATCCACCAATTCACAATAGGAAAACACACCTTGAGCCAGGTTGATATGCTGAGTTCCGGTGACAGGCTCATTTAAAGAATTAAATCACAATACCTTTGTCCACATAATGTTATGCAATATAAGTGATACAGTAAGATCATAATACACCAACATAAAGCAACACCATGTGTTCTGAAAAAATAATGACAACCTAATGAATACTAAATAAATTATTACATTGTTTATCCAATACCAATCATTAATGCTTACAAAGAAAGAGGCCTTTCACGTTCATGGAGCAGCCTGGTTTGAAATCGGTCCCACATTCCACTGGTTATCTGAAATATTTAGAAAAAAGACTTCAAGACTTGAATAAGGTTAAGTTCAGATTTGCATGGTTCGTCATAGGAAAATCAGAACAATCAAAACCAGAAACATCTAATGATGGATTCATTCATCGATCCAAATAGACCCTGTTGATTATATTGGCATCAGTTGGGTATTTATTATGGAGTCTGGCAGACAAGACTTGTCAACTGTAATCTTAGGGCTAGTTCACATGGAGTTAACGCACGCGCATTCTGGCACGTATACACGTGTCAGAATGTGAGCGCTCAAAACAGATCACATTTATTTCAATGTGTCGGCTTACGCGCGTTATACGAAAAAAAAAAGTGGCGTACCACATTTTACAAGTGTATTTTTACACATGTAATTTGTGGCAAAATGTGGAGCGTTACTCCGTGTGAAGGCTAAAAGCCTCTCATTGATTTCAATGTGTAGCGCCCGTAAGCCGACACATTGAAATGAATGGGATCTGTTTTGAGCGCTCACATTCTGACACGTGTATACGTGCCAGAATGCACGTGCGTTAACTCCGTGTGAACTAGCCCTTAGGGTCAGTTCACACTGAGGTTTTTGGTGAGGATTTTGACGCTTTTGACGCTGAATCCGCCTCAAAATCAGCCTGCAAAAAAGCCTCCCAATAGAATTCTATTGGGAGGCTTTTTTGGAGGCTGATTTTGAGGCGGGTTCAGCCTCAAAATCAGCGCCAAAAAACTCTTTGTGCACTGACTCTAAGGCCTGGTTCACATCTGCGTTTGGCAACTCTGTTTGAAATCAGTATTTAACATCTTCAAAAGCTGATTTCAAACTGTCCGGATGAAAACTGTGTCAATATGTAGTCAGTATGTCAGAGAGGGTTCACACATGCTCCTGTGTCCGCTTTAGGGTCCATTCACATGGAGGAAAATGGTGAGGAATTTGGTGTGGAATTTTAGCACTGAAAAAAAAAGCCTCCAATTGACTTCAGTGGGAGGCTTTTTTTCAGTGCTGAAATTCCACACCAAATTCCGTACCATTTTAATCCGTGTGAATGGACCCTTAGGCAATCCTACTGGGTTTACATCTTCTGCCCTGAGAAACTGGACAAGAGATGGAAACCCGGCAGTCAGTTTTCAAACCCATTCACTTGAATGGGTTTGCAAAGTGGCCGCCCCTAAGCATTTTGTACCTCTCTGCGGTAAAACAGTTTTTTTTTGTTTTTTTTCTAACCGGACACAAAGTCCTGCATGATCTACTTTGTGTCTGCTTTAGAAAAAATGGTTTCGCCATGGACAGGCACAAAATGCTCACGGGTGGTCACTTTGCAAATCCATTCAAGTGAATGGGTTTGAAAACTGACTGCCGGGTTTCCGTGGGCACGGGCACAGATGTGAACCTGCCCTAATCAGTATGCAATCAGTTTTTGATTAATCAGTTTTTCTTTTCATCCCCCCTTCAATCTGACCCCTCATTCACATCTGCATTTGTATTCTATTCAGGGGAGCCTGCATGGGGACCATACGCATTTGCAAGCGGTATGCAGTGAACGCACACGGATCCTCATAGACTATAATGGGGTCCGTGTGCTTGCTGTGCGCTGTCTATGTGAACTACTTTCCTGTCCGCATCTTCCCTGCGGAGATCTGGCGGCAAGCACATGGACCCCATTATAGTTTTTGGGGATCCGTGTGGTTTCACTGCACACTGCTTGCAAATGCGTTTGGTATTCCGTTCGGGGGGGGGGGGGGTGCATGCAGACTCCCCCGAAAGGAATACAAACGCAGATGTAAGCATGTGCAAAGCAGACAAACTGATTGCTGTCAGTAGTATGTAATCTGTTTTCCATAGACCTCAGTATTAAAACTGATTGCTTGCTGTCCGTCTGGAATCTCTATTTTCAGTACGGAGACAAAGTTCTACAAGTTCTATTTTCCTGTCTGCACAAAAAAAAGCAGACAGAATGGAACAAACTGATTACATACTTATTAGGGTGGGTTCACATCTGCGCCCCGGTCTCCGCTTTCAGGTTTCCGTCTTCTGCTGACAGGAGACGGAAACCCGGCAGACAGTGTCGGCCCGTGAGCACCTGTGAGCGTTGTGGTGAAACCGATTTTTTTTTTAACCGGACACAAAGTCCTGCATGTCCGAATGTGTCTGGTTAAAAGAAAACCCAGTTTCGCTGTGGAGACCACAAAGCGCTCACAGGCGCTCACGGCCGGACACTTTGCAAACCAATTAAAATGAATGGGTTTGAAAAGTGATTGCCAGTTTCCGTCTTCTGTCCAGTTTCTCAAACAATGTGCAATCTTCTTTTTGAATAAATTCCTTTGGACCTGAGAGCGCCGTCCTTTTGTTCTTCCATTGGTGCATCCTCCTGGTTTTTGACCAGTGTTATAGAGACGTGCTGCCACTCTCACTCTGACGAAGCCTAATATTGCTGAAAACGGAGTTGTGAACGGAGTCACAACCCGATCAGGTGAGAGGCCACCAGGTCCTGAGTTCTTTTCATAAACACCAGATAATTCATCTATATATTTATAATAGACCATCTACACTATAAGTGTGCTCGGTATCTCTCTATTCTCAGTTTCTCAAACAGGAAGCCAAAACTTGAGAGTGGAGACCAGGGCGCAGATGTGAACCCGCCCTTACTTGTAAAACCCATTGAAATGAATGGGTTTTTATCCGGACTGTTTGAAATCAGTTTTTGAAGATGTCAAATACTAATTACGAATGGAATGGCCAAACTCAGATGTGAACCAGACGTAATGCAGATATAGACAGAGCCTAAGTGCTTATTCACACTATAGAGTTATCTGGTCTTGTGCTAGCCATTGTATTAATCGCCTGCACACAGCCCATTAGCCATTATTGGATCTATTCAGATAATCATTTTTTAATGAATCACATAGCTCATGCCATTTCCAAGGCTGTTTTCACGGATGCTTCAATAGACTCAAGTCTATAAGGGATCCATGAAAACATGTACTTATTCCCGGCTGAGTGAACGGCACAAAGAGAAATGTATTAAAATATCACCAGTATTTTGCATTTTTAACTTGTAGCGGAGTCTATTTCTTTTCACTGTCCTGCTTGGAATTTTTTACTAAAAAAAGCAAATCCTGACATTAAAGTTTACCTAACCTTTCAACAAACTTGTCATAAGCCAATAGTGCAGTGTCTATACCTGAGGAATAACTATTTATGGTCTACATTTTTGTCATTTTTCCTTCAGTGAGCTCTAATTTTCAGTTCCCCGTAGCTGCTATGAAGTCTGCCATAGATCACATATATTATTAATACATGTTAGGGTTGAATAGGTTAGGGTGTCAGCCCTATAATACAGTACAAAAGATAGCACACAGAAATAAGGTGTGTTTTTTTTTGTGGGGCCAGATGTACTTTGTACTTATACCGTTATTGAGAATATCTATTGCTTTGATTGCTTTTCATTCATATTTTTATGAGAAGCAAAAAAGCAAAAAAATGGCAGTTCAAGGTCTGTAGACCAGTTGTTTTCAGACACATTGATATCTAATGTGTACTGTATGTGCTTCACATTATTTTTCTATCTTTTAGATGTGTTCTAGGGAAAGGAGGATTTCTCATTATTATACCCCCTAGGGGCTTTGAACCCAAGGGATTCTGAACACTAATGCCATGCATTACAGTGCTAATACATTACAAAGTACTGGCACTTCTATGCTCCATGCAGCCTGTAATAGAAGATAATGCTAGACAAACCCAGGAGCTTGGACTCCCAGCCGTCATGGAAATGAATTGCCAGTTGCAGATCTCCTTCGGGAGCCAGTAATCCAAGGCAAAATTTCGACTCCAAGGAGGTACTACAAAAATGGCGCCTCAGGCATATGTGTCCTAGGTGTTTTGCAGATGAACCCTGATCACAGGCATTAGCACCAAGTCTCTGCGGCTATGGTGGCCACTCAGCTCCTGAGTGGTCGTCATATTTAAATACATGACCTCCGCTGTGCTGTTACAGCAGATGTCGGTACTGAGTTAAAAAATAAAAGACTGGGTAAGACTACTGGGGAACTTGGGCATATTGGTGGACAGTAAGATTAATTTTCGCAACCAGTGCCAGATGGCTGTTGCCAAAGAAAATAAATTCATGGGCTGCATTAAGAAAGAAAATTATGCTTACGACAAATCTCTATACAAATCACCAGTTAGACCATATGCACAATACTGTGCACAATTTTTGCACCAGTGTATCAGAAGGATATCACTGAAGTGGAGCAGGTACAGAGAAGGGCAATATAATGGAGGATAAATACAGATTGTCAAACTTGGGTTTGTTTAGTTTGGAAAAGAGATGGTTTAGGGGGCGACCTAATTATGATGTGCAAATATATGAATAGACTGTACAGGGAACTTTCCAATGATCTCTTTAAAATGGACAATGGAACTCACTTGCACACAAGCGACGTCAGAAAACTGGTGATGTGGTGATGTCAGATAACTTACATAAATTGAAGATGGGCATGGTTACCTTTCTTGAAAGTAAAAATGTCATAGGATATGGGAGCTACAAAATTTTGGGATAGGATTTTGATCCAAGGACTTAAGCCTTCTTGCCATATTTGGAGTTGGAAAGGATTTTTTTTTCTTCCGAAGGGTAAATTGGCAACAGCCTTATGGAGTTTTTGCCTTCCCCTGGATCAACTTGGAAGGTTTACATGTTGTACTTGATGAACTTCTCTCTTTATCCAACCTTATGTACTATGTTACTATCTAAATATACTTTCATGTCTCGACTCTCCTCTTGTGTCAATCTCCTCATTCAGGAGAAAGAAAGAATAAGACACAAAAGGAATAGAGTTGCATTCTATGAAAGATACTGTGTGGGGACAATCAGATATAGAAGCTGCAAATTCTGTTTGAAAATTCCTTGTTAACACTATACATACTTGCCAAATTTCAGGATGAAGCTCATATCTCTTCAATGTAAAACACTGTGAGATGGGGTCAGGCATTTTTTCTATTGTTGTCTCCGGTGGTTGTACCTTTGCTGGTAGTTTATTGTCCCATGGAATATCTTCATATGCTCTGTGGAAAAGTTTTATGTTAATATATCAAAATATGTAGTCCCTGACTGTTGAGGTCAGCAGGCTAACTTAATAAATAATAATAATAAATAAGCAATAGCCTGTGGAGCCCAACTGGGCTCTGAAACGCAGGGCACCCTGGTGTGAATGAGGCCCAATAGTTAACTTCACTGCCGGGTTACACCACCAACTGAGTGCTCCCTGTTACCTTACAAGGAACCTGCCTCTGCAGCACAGAGCAGCTGCAAATGAATACAGAGTCTAGTAGTTGCTTCAATGCTAGACTCACATAAACTAAGACCGTGTGCTCCCAGTAGCTTTCTGGGCCGCACCCACTAGGTAGGTAGGAGGTAGGAGTTCCCCCAGGAATATAAAATTCCTACCATCTAAACAGAAGGCAGCTAACTGCTCTAAATACATCTGTACCCTTGTACAGGATCATTAGGAACCCTACCTGACTAAGGTAGCTTGCTGCCAAACTAATGTCTTGCACAGACATGCACAATTTGGAATTGAGGCTAGAGCACCAAGCTGCCAAACCTGCCTCCTTAAATGGAGGGAAGGCGGGCCTGATCAGCATGCCCAGGTGCCCAGGCCAGGTGCTCATACGCTGACACCACAGTCAGTCAGAAGACTGACCACGGCCGTAGGCTGCAAAGGAATTAACCTCTGCTATGCTGGACTACCAGAAACAAGGAGGGAATGACAGTGTGTTACGGCGCCACAACAGAGGAACGGGCTGCGACCCGACCCCTTGGCCGCAGCTGCCGCTTAATGTGTGTAATAGCCTTACATCAGAAGCCACAGCGTGCACTTTCTGAATTGCCCATTCCTGAAAACCACCACATATCATTTGTGTTTCCTCTAGTAACACACTGACCAATTGTTAGAGGAGAGTGGCAAAAGTAGAAAAGCATGTGTGCAGCTAGGAATACAGCTACAGTCGGCTAAAAATGGAACATACCAATGATAGACTCCCTTAAAAAAATAAAAAATAAATCTATCTATCTATCTATCTATCTATCTATCTATCTATCTATCTATCTGGGACCACATAATTATAATTTGGGAGACATGGAGGAGGTACTTATTCAGTTTTGTAGCTCCACGTGTCTCATAAAATAGTGATCCCTCTGTGAGACTAATATAAACCCAATGTGCCTTAAATAAGGCTTTCTATTTTATGAAGCACATGGCGGTATAGTGGTACTAAATTAGAATCTATAGAAATAAGTCTCTAATATACAATTTAATTTAATAATATAGATTTTGTTTTCAACATAGCATACTGTAAGCCGATGGCTGGTCAGATAATGGAGGGGGTGTACATCTCACCCAGACTACTCAGGTGGGTGAGATGCAAAACTCCAGAAAGATTGGTTCTCAGCAGATAACTATTGTCTGCTGGGCGTTATTTCAAGTTCTCTCTATTGGGCTGGATTTTTAGGAATGCCAGGTAGGTTGGTAGTGGGGCATGTCATTCCAACCCCCTCCAGTCCACACATTGTGGATGTTTCTGCAGCGTGTCAGCTGCTGTGAATTGTCCTCATTAGTGAGGTTTAAAAGGTCAGCTCCAGCAGCAAGACTTTGGGCACAGCTTGGCTGGAGATCCAGCAGGAAGGTCAGACTGTTGGAGCTGTCTTGGTTGATGCAACCTACTGTTGAGTCTGCTATTAAAGGTGAGGTAACCTATGTTGAGTTAGAGCCTAGCCGGGCAGGTATTTATTTTTTGTATTATTTTCTTTTATGCTGCGCTGTTTTTTTTGAGTGAAAATAAAACTCTACCTTTTTGGACTAAAAATCTGGACTTGTGTGTCTATGCCACCCAACCTAGCAACCCCAGACCCTAACAATACAATATAAGTTAGCTAAAAGATGTTTCCAAAAAAAAGATTTTCTCACCTTTGCGTAGATGAAGTATACATAAATTTTCTGACCATGTTGTCTCTTGAGCATGAAGCATCACATTTCTGCTGCCCAAAACAATTAAGCAAAAACAAACATTCAGAATTGTAAAAGCTACCCCTAATTCCTCAAACATACCACTAACCTTGTTACAACTTTCTTTGTTAAGAATTATGACTTTACATACTTAGGATATGTTAACATAGAGGGAAAAAAAGAGAAATTACTCTTCATTTTCCGAGACGGGGCTGCCAGTGCGGCTTTCATCTGTTATTTAGGTCCAGATAAATGAGCGTTATTAGAAGGGACTCCCAAGCTGATCAGCCACTGAATCTTTCACAAGTTTGAGCAGGACGCTGATTTTTTCCGTATCCTACTACAATCTCTGCCTCTTATTGAAAGCAATGGGGGACAGTTTCCGGACAGAATCTGCCATGGATTTCGGATGGAATCCACTCCTAAATGTGGGTCAGATATGTCCTAGGGTTCGATCGAATCCTGGTTAAGAACCACTGCACTAGACAAACCGCGCGGGGAGTCACTGGAACAACAGGGAAAGGTGAATATGAGTTTTATTTTACATTTTTTTAACCTCCCTCAGCCTGGACAACCCCTTTAAGCTCTCATTCGAGCTCCTGTGCCTTTGTTTCGACAATCAGTGAGGTTTTGTCAGAAGCTGCAAGTAGGCAAGCACCATCTAAATATTATTCTACTTATAACCATTTAAGCATGATTTTTAATCATCAGACCATACAGAGGGGCTACCTGGAGCGTGAATGTTTGTGTTAATGATGTACCAGGTCCATGGGTCAGTTGAGGAATTGCCTTTACCTTGCTAGTCCAACCTGCAGAGAAAAGCCATAATATATGAAAAGAATTGATTAGAGGAGAATAAGGAAGCTATGAACAACCAGCATCTATTATTTCTTAATAGTATGCATAAGAAATATACATGGAATATAGATGGATAGGGGAAAGTAATTTAAAGAGGGCTTGTAACAACCTCCACCACTTCCAGTTTTTGCAGCTTTAATAGCTATTACTCCACTGATTCCATTGCATTGGAGTTTTTTCTGTAGTCCCCACTGTTCCTGGTCAATCTGTGCAGTTATTTTTGGTACCCGATTGGTTATTTAGACTCTCTATTGTCAAGTGGGTGGTCTCTGGCTAGTGCATCCTAGGGGACACTAAAAGCTATGACACAATCTATATGTACCTCCGACTGGATAGTGTTAGGCTGAAGGACTTTTCTCTCCACTGCTTTCAGTATGAAAACGATCAGACATAGAGATGAGCGAACACTAAAATGTTCGAGGTTCGAAATTCGATTCGAACAGCCGCTCAATGTTCGTGTGTTCGAACGGGTTTCGAACCCCATTATAGTCTATGGGGAACAGATACTTGTTAAGGGGGAAACCCAAATCCGTGTCTGGAGGGTCACCAAGTCCACTATGACACCCCAGGAAATGATGCCAACACCTCTGGAATGACACTGGGACAGCAGGGGAAGCATGCCTGGGGGCATCTAACACACCAAAGACCCTCTATTACCCCAACATCACTGCCTAACAACTACACACTTTCCACATTCAAAAAAACCTCTATCAAAGTGGGAAAATACCTGGAAACCTTCTTTACTCCCCAAATGGATGGACACAAACCCCAATTTAAGCTCAACAAACAGTAACAACCACCCCTTTAAATCACGTTCCCCATGACAACCACAAATGGAATAGGCAATGGGAATTCCAAAAGCCCTCACCCTTAACTGTCATTTTGAGTGTGTGTGTGTGATGTGGTAAGACCTTCCAAAATTCACTTTTCTAGCCCTTAACATGAGCCCTTCCAAACAAAGTTACATGACCTTAAGCTGAGCTACCAGCAGAGATTGAGGCCCTTGGCATGAGTAGAGCCTTGCACCAGCAGTGTTTTTGGCACTTAGGGTGAGTTGAGCCTTGTACCAGCGTGTGTCCCTTAACATCAGGCGGGCCCTAAGTTCTGCGCTTTGCACAAAAGTTCCACATTAACTAGGCTGAATGGTACAAAGATTAGTAGGCCCGAGAACCAGGAACAGGTCTTGCAATGGCTGTCGGATAACGCTTAAAGCACATTGTCCACCAGCCAGTCAGCCTCTACCTCCTCTTACCCAACAGTCTTGTCCTCCTTCCACCCAAAATTCCCAATCTTCTCAGAACAATAACCCCAACTGTCCCTGCTCCCCAGAGCTGTTCTCCCTTCCTTTGACTGTACCGCAACCTGCCCCTCCATTTCGCGATTCCACGGACCTAACAGACGAGTATCTGTGTCCAGATGCTCAAACACTAGAGTCTCCTCCATTCCATCTCCGGTCGATTTGGTGGCGGATGACCAGCAACCCACCCTCATCGACGACGATGAGACGCAGTTGCTGTCAGGGCAGCCAGTTGACATGCGCATTGTGCAGGAGGAGGAGGCGAGACAGGAGTTGGAAGAGGAGGTGGTGGACGACGAGGACACCGACCCCACCTGGACAAGGCAGATGTCAAGCTGGGAAAGTAGTGTGGATGTTGAGGCAGGTGCAGCACCAAAAAGGGTAGCTAGAGGCAGAGACATGTCCAGAGGCAGAGGTCAGCTGCTTTGCCGAAGCCAGGCCAGACCCGGAATGTCCGAAGATGTTCCCTTTTGTACCCAGCCCAGAAAAACTCCCCCATCGAGGGCATGTTTCTTGAAGGTGTAGAGTTTTTTCAAGGAATGCGCCGAGGACAGATATAGTGTCGTCTACACAATTTGCCTCTCGAAATCGAGTAGGGGCCCTGAGAAGAGCAACCTGTCCACCACTTCAATGCACCGTCATTTGGAATCCAAGCAATGGAATCAGTGGCAGGCAGCAACGGCAGGACAAACGTCGCCCGCCGTTCATGCCACTGCCTCTGCTCACAGTGCTGGCGATGCACTCCAGAGGACGAGCCAGGACATCACTTCATCTGCCTCCGCCACTTTGTTGACTTCTCCCTCATCCTCCCCTGTTTCTGTCTTATCTCCTTCTCCTGCACCATCAAAGGCACCATCAGGCGCTTCTTTACAACAACCCACCATCTCTCAGACATTGGAGCGCCGGCAGAAATACACCGCTAACCACCCACCCACGCAAGCCTAGAACGCCAACATCGCTAAACTGCTGGCCCAGGAGAGGTTGGCGTTCCGGCTTGTTGAAACTCCCGCCTTCCCGGACCTGATGGCAACTGTGGCACCTCACTATGCCGTCCCTAGCCGTCTCAACTTCTCCCGGTGTGGCGTCCCCGCCTTGCACCAGCACGTGTCACTCAACATCAGGTGGGCCCTTAGTTCCGCGCTTTGCTGCAAGGTCCACTTGACCACCGACACTTGGACAAGCGCCTGTGGTCAGGGATGCTGCAGTGCTTATCTTTAATGACAGGCAGGGTGAATGTGGTGGAGTCTGTTCCCCGGGTGCAAACTGGGGTGGCCTATCTCCTCTCCCAGGCCAAAATTCATGGCAGGAGTAGACTGAAACCCTACGACGCTGCAACCTCCACCACAGCTACTAGCGGCAAACGCTAAAACACTGGTGTGGGGAGACGTCAGCAGGCGGTGCTGAAGCTCATCAGCTTGGGGGACAGACAGCACAGTGCCTCCGAGGTCAGGGATGCCATCCTGGCTGAGATGGCATTTTGTTTTCCCTGCTACACCTGGGGCCTGGCATTTTTACGCCTGTGATAATGGCTGGAACCTGGTAGCGGCTCTGGAGCTTGCCAGCCTCCAACACGTTCCATGTTTGGCCCACGTCTAACCTAGTGGTGCAAAGTTTTTTAAAAACATACCCAAATGTACCGAAGCTACTGTTGAAAATGCGGCGCTTGTGCGCCCACTTTTGCAAGTGCACAGGAGTCGCTGCTAGCCTAAAAACACTCTAGCAAGGCCTACATCTGTCCAAACACAGGCTGTTGTCCGTCATTCACACACGCTGAAACCCTACAATACCATATCTTGAGCAGGGTGTGTGAGCTGCACAGACCTTTGATGGAGTTCCATCTACAAAACCCAAGGGTTCCTCAAAGTCAGCAACCAAAGTTTCTGCACCATGAGTTTCCAGGGGTGGCAGAGTTATGGCTAGGGGAAGAGGCATGGATAGGGATGATGTCTAGGGGCAAAAGCAGTGTGGATGTGGAGGCAAGCTAAGCAGGAAAAACTGGGGGTACAAGCTAAGGCATGGACTGGGGTGATGTCTAGGGGCAAAAGCAGTGTGGATGTGGAGGCAAGCTAAGCAGGAAAAACTGGGGGTACAAGCTAAGGCATGGACTGGGGTGATGTCTAGGGGCAAAAGCAGTGTGGATGTGGAGGCAAGCAAAGCAGGGAAAATGGTGGCTAGAGGCAAAGGGATGTCCATAGGCAGCAAGGGCAAAGATGCAAAACTCTCCCATTTCAAGAATTTTCCTGACTTGTTTCCCCACAAAACATTCCTGGGAGGAGGGCTGAAACACCACCCTCCTCCTCCTCCGCTGTTAGATTTACCCCAGCTACGAGCTGAAAACGCTGCAACACTGGTGTGGGGAGACGTCAGCAGGCTGGGCTGAAGCTCATCAGCTTGGGAGACGGACAGCACACTGCCTCTGAGGTCAGGGATGCCATCCTGGATGAGATGGCAATTTGTTTATCCCCGCTGCCCCTGGGGCCAGGTTTTTTAGCTTGTTGGAGGGCTCTGGAGCTTGCCAGCCTCCAACACGTTCCATGCCTGGCCCACATGTTCAATGTAGTGGTGCAATGATTTTTAAAAACATACCCCAAATTAGCTGAGCTAAGGGTGAAAGTGCGGCACTTGGACACCCACTTTCCCAAGTCTACAGTACCTGGAGCTAGCCGCAATACACTCCAGCAAGGCCTACATCTGCCTGAAGCACCTACTGTTGTGCGAGGTCACCACACGCTCTAACCCTAGATACCGTATGTTCAGCAGGGTGTGTGAGCAGCAGAGACCTTTGATGGAGTACCAGCTACAAAACCCAAGGGTTCCTCAGAGTCAGCTCCCTCACTTTCTGCACCATGAGTTTCCATGGGTGGCAGACTTATGGCTAGAGGCACAGGCATGGATAGGGGTGATGTGTAGGGGCAAAAGCAGTGTGGATGTGGAGGCAAGCTAAGCAGCAAAAACTGGGGGTACAAGCAGCCGGTGACATCATCACTGACAAGCACAGCTGTCTGTCAGCTGACAGGCTGACTTTCACCAAAATGAACAGACAATGGATAGACTCATCATATACATGTCAGTTACATGACAAATTTAGTGCAATTTGCAAGTCCAAGATGGTTTGGAGATCTGCGGAGAGGAATCTCACCACCTCTTGCGGGTGCCATCATTTGGAAGGCAAGCCCTGGGCTCAGTGGGTGAGAGCAAGCGCAGGATAATCGTCGTTTGGCCTGGCTGCCACTGCCTCTTCCACTGTTGACAGGGCTGGCGCTGCAGTCCAGACCAGGAGCCAGGACACCTCCACATCTGCCTCTGACACTTTGGGGAGTTCACCCTTATCCTCACCTTTTCCTGCCATTTCTCCTTTTGCCCGCGCCATCATGCGCCTCTTCCCAGCAACTCCCCATCTCCCAAGCCTTTCATTTCATGCTAAAGTACAGCGCAACCCACCCACATGCCCAAGGCTTCAACGGCCTCATCTCAAGAAATCTGGCCCAGGAGATGTTGGAATCCCGGCTGGGGGACACTCTGCCCTTTTTGGGCAGAGTGTCTACTGCGCCACCGCACTGTGCCGTCCACACCAGCACTTTCCCCCAAACATGAGGCGGTCCCTAAATTCAGCGCTTAGCCCTAAAGTTCCATGTGACCAGTTACGAATGGACAAGTGCATGCGGACAGGGACGCTACCTTTCAATTTGGGCACAGTGGTTGAATGTAGTTGAGGCGTGGACCGGGTCGCAAAATGTGGTGGCCTGACTTGTCTCCCCACACAACATTCCTGGGAGGAGGGCTGAAACACCACCCTCCTCCGCTGTTAAATTGACCCCAGCTACGAGCTGGAAACGCTGCAACACTGGTGTGGGGAGACGTCAGCGGGCCGTGCTGAAGCTCATCAGCTTGGGGGCCAGACAGCACACTGCCTACAAAGTGAGTCATGCCATCCTCGATGAGACGGCAATGTGGTTTTTGCCACTGCACCTGGGCCCAGGCATGTTGTCATGTGTGATAATGGCCGTAACCTGGGATTGGCTCTGTAGCTTGGCAGCCTGCAACATATTCCATGCCTGGGCCACGTTTTTAACTCATTGCTGCTAATCTTTTGAAAAAGGTACCCCAATGTTCCTGAGCTACTGGTGAAAGTGTGGCGCTTGTGCGGATAGTTTTTAAAGTGTATAGTTGCCGCTGCTAGCCTCTATGCACTCCTACAACGCCTGTACCTGCTGGAACAACGGCTGTTGTGCGACGTCTCCACACTGCTGGCACTAAACATATCATGTGTTGAGCAGAGTGTGTGAGCAGCACAGACCTTTGATGTAGTTCCAACTCCAAAACCCTCGGGTTCGTCAAAGTCAACTCCCTCAGTTGCTCAACCATGAGTGGCCATGGGTGGCAGACTTATGTGAAATCCCATCCCATCCATTGCACTGGACACGAAACATTAGCATGCGCTCAGCACAACTTCGGATATGGCAGATGCGTTAAGCAGGGTGCAGGGTACAACACAGACCAGGCCCGAGCACCAGGAACAGGTGTTAGAAATACTGCAGCATCTGCCATTTCCTTCCAATTTTGGGGTTTTGGACCCGCCACCGACTTGTCTGGACCTAAGTGGGGATCATGAGACACAGTTGCCATCAAGGCAAGCTGTGGTCATGTGCGGTTTGCAGTAAGGGGGCAGTGCGCAATTGGAAGAGGAGTTGGTGGATGACGAGGCCACCGACCCCACATGGACAGGGGTGATGTCTAGGGGCTAAAGCAGTGTAGATGTAGAGGGAAGCTAAATCAACAAAAAACCTGGGTAGAAGCAAAGGCATAAACTGGGGTGATGTTTAGGGGTGAAAGCAGAGTAGATGTGGAGGGAAGCTAAGCAGCAAAAACAGTGGGTAGAAGCAAAGGCATGCAAAACTCTACCCTGTTGGAAGACTTATTCCTAGGTCTGGAACACGTTAATGGCCCCCCTGGACAAATTACTGCCACTCAGGGGCCTAGTGTCACCAGGAGGGACAAGTATAGGCGCATGTTGTGGGAATACCTGGCCGACACCAGCTCTGTCCTCTCCGATCCCTCTGTGCTCTACAGCCTAAACTTATTTTCTCATCTTTTTTTCTGAACTGCACATCTCTTGCCTGCTTCCTTTGGGATCTTAGAAATGGTGGTCCACTTCCACAGATGGTAACTTCAATAGACAGTGTAACGGGAGTAGCTGAGGGATCGCTGTCTTAACCACTTTTTGGCACAAAATTAACTTCCAAAGCCAAAT
This sequence comes from Leptodactylus fuscus, assembly GCF_031893055.1. Lineage (NCBI taxonomy): Eukaryota > Metazoa > Chordata > Amphibia > Anura > Leptodactylidae > Leptodactylus > Leptodactylus fuscus. Next base: position 135,759,862 of record NC_134268.1, read on the forward strand.
ATGGTGCAAGTATATGATGCAAGGACACCTACACACCTATCTCTGACACATTGGGGAGTTCACCCTCATGCGCCCTTTTGGCCTGCACCATCATGCGCCTCTTCCCAGCCACTCCACATTTCCCAAGCTTTTCATTGCAGGCAGAAGTACAATACAACCCACCCCCATGCCCAAGCCTGTAACAGCCTCATCGATAAACTGCTGGCCCTGGAGATGTTGGTGTTTGTTTATGCTTCTGGAGACCCAGGCCTTCCGTCAGCAGATGGCAGCTGGGGCACCTCCCTATGCTGGGCCTAGCCGTTACTACTTCTCTTGGTGTGCTGTCTCTGCCTTGCGCCTGCATGTGTCCCATAACATCAGTCGGGCCCAGAGCTCTGCGCTTTGCTGCAAGGTCCACTTGACCACCGACACATGGACAAGCGCCTGTGGTCAGGGATGCTGCAGTGCTTATCTTTAATGACAGGCAGGGTGAATGTGGTGGAGTCTGTTCCCCGGGTGCAAACTGGGGTGGCCTATCTCCTCTCCCAGGCCAAAATTCATGGCAGGAGTAGACTGAAACCCTACGAAGCTGCAACCTCCACCCCAGCTACTAGCGGAAAACACTGTAACACTGGCATGGGGAGATGTCAGTAGGCCGTGCTGAAACTGATCAGCTTGGGGGACAGACAGCACAGTGCCTCCGAGGTCAGGGATGCCATCCTGGCTGAGATGGCATTTTTTTTTCCCTGCTACACCTGGGGCCTGGCATTTTTGCGCCTGTGATAATGGCTGGAACCTGGTAGCAGATCTGGAGCTTGCCAGACTCAAACACGGTCCACGCATGGCCCACGTTTTCCAACTTGTTGGTGCCATGTTTCTTTGAAACCTACACCATTGTGCCTGATATACAGGTCAAAGTGGGGCCATTTTCGTAAGTGAGAACTAGCCTCTGCTAGGCAGAAAACATTCAGAGCACACTCCTCTCATCTTCGCACCGTTGGCTGGCGGAGGAAGACGAGGGGGTTGGAGTGGCATCTGATGTCCCTATCCCACACGAGGCTAGAGGGTGCACTTCAGTGCATCCCATTGCTTCACCACAAATGGTGTGAAGGGGAGTGGAAAATGGAGGAAATGGAGAGTGACCCTTACAGTTGGGGCCAGCAAAGGCATGCCAAGTAACACACTGGCACACATGGCTGACTTCATCTTGGGTTGCTTTTCAACACATATTTCACATCATGAAGAACAAATAATACTGGATTTTTTCAAGCCTCGAACCCCGGTCTAGGTCTAATGTCTGTTCCTTTCTTATATTAGGGGAGAGGGAAAAAAAATTACTTCAGTGATACGTTTAGCGTACATAGACTGACTATTAATGTGTATCCCACTTAGTGTTGTTAGGGTTACACACCGTCACAACCTGGCTAAAGCTTCTATAGCTGTTAATAAAGTCAACATAACTTTACGGTATCCAAAAAGACAGCTGGTACCGACAGAGAGCAAGACAAATGTCACCCGAAGCTGTGAGCTCTGAACACCCACAGTGACTTTGGCGTCATCATCATTATAAGGGAGCGGGTGGTAATAAATAACTTGGCAGTGCCTAAAACCCAAAAAGCTTATACAACTATATTTACATTAAGATACACAAATGAAACTTTTCAGTAGCATGTCATGAGACAAGCTGATAAGCTCTTCCTTTGTGCAGTGCTATTTGAAAGTTAAACGCTGCCTTTATTTTAATTCTGGAGAAGGTGCAGACATTAGATTTAGAACATGTTGTCTTCATTGTCCAAATCCTCTATATAGGTAACGTGTTTTTCGGGCCGAGCTGTCTGGGAACGAGCTGGTGCAGCACTGACAACCTGGGTGAATATGGCAAGAGCCTGAGATGTAGGGTGAATGAATCCCCAAATTATTTGTGGAATTCCCAGTGAGACAATGGCACTGTATACCAGTATTAAAAATTGTGGGTGCACATAACCCCCATATATTCTTTGAATTCCCAGTCAGACAATGGCACTGTATACCAGTATTAAAAATTGTGGGTGCACATAACCCCCATATATTCTTTGAATTCCCAGTCAGACAATGGCACTATATACCAGTAGTAAAAATTGTGGGTGCACATAACCCCAATATATTCTTTGAATTCCCAGTCAGACAATGGCACTGTATACCAGTATTAAAAATTGTGGGTGCACATAACCCCCATATATTCTTTGAATTCCCAGTCAGACAATGGCACTATATACCAGTAGTAAAAATTGTGGGTGCACATAACCCCAATATATTCTTTGAATTCCCAGTCAGACAATGGCACTGTATACCAGTAGTAAAAATTGTGGGTGCACATAACCCCCATATATTCTTTGAATTCCCAGTGAGACAAAGGAACTGTATAGCAGTATTAAAAATTGTGGGTGCACGTAACCCCCATATATTCTTTGAATTCCCAGTCAGACAATGGCACTGTATACCAGTAGTAAAAATTGTGGGTGCACATAACCCCAATATATTCTTTGAATTCCCAGTCAGACAATGGCACTGTATACCAGTATTAAAAATTGTGGGTGCACATAACCCCCATATATTCTTTGAATTCCCAGTCAGACAATGGCACTATATACCAGTAGTAAAAATTGTGGGTGCACATAACCCCAATATATTCTTTGAATTCCCAGTGAGACAATGGCACTGTATACCAGTATTAAAAATTGTGGGTGCACATAACCCCCATATATTCTTTGAATTCCCAGTCAGACAATGGCACTGTATACCAGTATTAAAAATTGTGGGTGCACATAACCCCCATATATTCTTTGAATTCCCAGTCAGACAATGGCACTATATACCAGTAGTAAAAATTGTGGGTGCACATAACCCCAATATATTCTTTGAATTCCCAGTCAGACAATGGCACTGTATACCAGTATTAAAAATTGTGGGTGCACATAACCCCCATATATTCTTTGAATTCCCAGTCAGACAATGGCACTATATACCAGTAGTAAAAATTGTGGGTGCACATAACCCCAATATATTCTTTGAATTCCCAGTGAGACAATGGCACTGTATACCAGTATTAAAAATTGTGGGTGCACATAACCCCCATATATTCTTTGAATTCCCAGTCAGACAATGGCACTGTATACCAGTATTAAAAATTGTGGGTGCACATAACCCCCATATATTCTTTGAATTCCCAGTCAGACAATGGCACTATATACCAGTAGTAAAAATTGTGGGTGCACATAACCCCAATATATTCTTTGAATTCCCAGTCAGACAATGGCACTGTATACCAGTATTAAAAATTGTGGGTGCACATAACCCCCATATATTCTTTGAATTCCCAGTCAGACAATGGCACTATATACCAGTAGTAAAAATTGTGGGTGCACATAACCCCAATATATTCTTTGAATTCCCAGTGAGACAATGGCACTGTATACCAGTATTAAAAATTGTGGGTGCACATAACCCCCATATATTCTTTGAATTCCCAGTCAGACAATGGCACTGTATACCAGTATTAAAAATTGTGGGTGCACATAACCCCCATATATTCTTTGAATTCCCAGTCAGACAATGGCACTATATACCAGTAGTAAAAATTGTGGGTGCACATAACCCCAATATATTCTTTGAATTCCCAGTCAGACAATGGCACTGTATACCAGTATTAAAAATTGTGGGTGCACATAACCCCCATATATTCTTTGAATTCCCAGTCAGACAATGGCACTGTATACCAGTATTAAAAATTGTGGGTGCACATAACCCCCATATATTCTTTGAATTCCCAGTGAGACAAAGGAACTGTATAGCAGTATTAAAAATTGTGGGTGCACGTAACCCCCATATATTCTTTGAATTCCCAGTCAGACAATGGCACTGTATACCAGTAGTAAAAATTGTGGGTGCACATAACCCCCATATATTCTTTGAATTCCCAGTCAGACAATGGCACTATATACCAGTAGTAAAAATTGTGGGTGCACATAACCCCAATATATTCTTTGAATTCCCAGTCAGACAATGGCACTGTATACCAGTATTAAAAATTGTGGGTGCACATAACCCCCATATATTCTTTGAATTCCCAGTCAGACAATGGCACTGTATACCAGTATTAAAAATTGTGGGTGCACATAACCCCCATATATTCTTTGAATTCCCAGTCAGACAATGGCACTGTATACCAGTATTAAAAATTGTGGGTGCACATAACCCCCATATATTCTTTGAATTCCCAGTGAGACAAAGGAACTGTATAGCAGTATTAAAAATTGTGGGTGCACGTAACCCCCATATATTCTTTGAATTCCCAGTCAGACAATGGCACTGTATACCAGTATTAAAAATTGTGGGTGCACATAACCCCCATATATTCTTTGAATTCCCAGTGAGACAATGGAACTGTATAGCAGTAGCAAAAATTGTGGGTGCACGTAACCCCCATATATTCTTTGAATTCCCAGTCAGACAATGGCACTATATACCAGTATTAAAAATTGTGGGTGCACATAACCCCCACATATTCTTTGAATTCCCAGTGAGACAATGGAACTGTATAGCAGTATTAAAAATTGTGGGTGCACGTAACCCCCATATATTCTTTGAATTCCCAGTCAGACAATGGCACTGTATACCAGTATTAAAAATTGTGGGTGCACATAACCCCCATATATTCTTTGAATTCCCAGTGAGACAATGGAACTGTATAGCAGTATTAAAAATTGTGGGTGCACGTAACCCCCATATATTCTTTGAATTCCCAGTCAGACAATGGCACTGTATACCAGTAGTAAAAATTGTGGGTGCACGTAACCCCCATATATTCTTTGAATTCCCAGTCAGACAATGGCACTATATACCAGTATTAAAAATTGTGGGTGCACATAACCCCCATATATTCTTTGAATTCCCAGTCAGACAATGGCACTGTATACCAGTAGTAAAAATTGTGGGTGCACGTAACCCCCATATATTCTTTGAATTCCCAGTCAGACAATGGCACTATATACCAGTATTAAAAATTGTGGGTGCACGTAACCCCCATATATTCTTTGAATTCCCAGTCAGACAATGGCACTGTATACCAGTAGTAAAAATTGTGGGTGCACATAACCCCCATATATTCTTTGAATTCCCAGTGAGACAAAGGAACTGTATAGCAGTATTAAAAATTGTGGGTGCACGTAACCCCCATATATTCTTTGAATTCCCAGTCAGACAATGGCACTGTATACCAGTAGTAAAAATTGTGGGTGCACATAACCCCAATATATTCTTTGAATTCCCAGTCAGACAATGGCACTGTATACCAGTATTAAAAATTGTGGGTGCACATAACCCCCATATATTCTTTGAATTCCCAGTCAGACAATGGCACTATATACCAGTAGTAAAAATTGTGGGTGCACATAACCCCAATATATTCTTTGAATTCCCAGTCAGACAATGGCACTGTATACCAGTATTAAAAATTGTGGGTGCACATAACCCCCATATATTCTTTGAATTCCCAGTCAGACAATGGCACTATATACCAGTAGTAAAAATTGTGGGTGCACATAACCCCAATATATTCTTTGAATTCCCAGTCAGACAATGGCACTGTATACCAGTATTAAAAATTGTGGGTGCACATAACCCCCATATATTCTTTGAATTCCCAGTCAGACAATGGCACTGTATACCAGTATTAAAAATTGTGGGTGCACATAACCCCCATATATTCTTTGAATTCCCAGTCAGACAATGGCACTGTATACCAGTATTAAAAATTGTGGGTGCACATAACCCCCATATATTCTTTGAATTCCCAGTGAGACAATGGAACTGTATAGCAGTAGCAAAAATTGTGGGTGCACGTAACCCCCATATATTCTTTGAATTCCCAGTCAGACAATGGCACTATATACCAGTATTAAAAATTGTGGGTGCACATAACCCCCATATATTCTTTGAATTCCCAGTGAGACAATGGAACTGTATAGCAGTATTAAAAATTGTGGGTGCACGTAACCCCCATATATTCTTTGAATTCCCAGTCAGACAATGGCACTGTATACCAGTATTAAAAATTGTGGGTGCACATAACCCCCATATATTCTTTGAATTCCCAGTGAGACAATGGAACTGTATAGCAGTATTAAAAATTGTGGGTGCACGTAACCCCCATATATTCTTTGAATTCCCAGTCAGACAATGGCACTGTATACCAGTAGTAAAAATTGTGGGTGCACGTAACCCCCATATATTCTTTGAATTCCCAGTCAGACAATGGCACTATATACCAGTATTAAAAATTGTGGGTGCACATAACCCCCATATATTCTTTGAATTCCCAGTCAGACAATGGCACTGTATACCAGTAGTAAAAATTGTGGGTGCACATAACCCCCATATATTCTTTGAATTCCCAGTGAGACAATGGCACTGTATACCAGTAGTAAAAATTGTGGGTGCACGTAACCCCCATATATTCTTTGAATTCCCAGTCAGACAATGGCACTGTATACCAGTATTAAAAATTGTGGGTGCACATAACCCCCATATATTCTTTGAATTCCCAGTGAGACAAAGGAACTGTATAGCAGTATTAAAAATTGTGGGTGCACGTAACCCCCATATATTCTTTGAATTCCCAGTCAGACAATGGCACTGTATAGCAGTATTAAAAATTGTGGGTGCACGTAACCCCCATATATTCTTTGAATTCCCAGTCAGACAATGGCACTGTATACCAGTATTAAAAATTGTGGGTGCACATAACCCCCATATATTCTTTGAATTCCCAGTGAGACAATGGCACTGTATAGCAGTAGCAAAAATTGTGGGTGCACGTCACCCCAATATATTCTTTGAATTCCCAGTCAGACAATGGCACTATATACCAGTAGCAAAAATTGTGGGTGTATATAGCCCCAATTCTATTGCTAGGGGACTTGCAGGGTATTTCTGAGGTGAAGGTGGGGGGGCACACCGTTGGAACGGGGATTTGGGGTGTATATATGGGGTATACGGGAATACACTGTCAGTGTGTTCCATTCAGGATCCTGGGAAAGCTGGGTTGCGGCGATTGAGCCCGTCAGTGCCACGTTACACTGACAAGCTTCTCCCTGGAATTGAAGTTATATGTAAGCCCAATATATTCTTTGAATTCCCAGTGAGACAATGGCACTATATGGCAGTAGCAAAAATAGTGGGTGTATATAGCCCCAATCCTATTGCTAGGGGACTTGCAGGGTATTTCTGGGGTGAAGGTGGGGGGGCACACCGTTGGAACGGGTATCGGGGGTATATATCGGGTATACGGGAATACACTGACAGTTTATTCCATTCAGGATCCTGGGAAAGCTGGGTTGCGGCGATTGAGCCCGTCAGTGCCACGTTACACTGACAAGCTTCTCCCTGGAATTTAGCTCTTATAAGAGCTGTTGGTTGTCTTCTCCTTCCTATCCTAGCCTGTCCCTGCCTACCCAGAATCTAACCCCTAGCTAACTGGACGGAAACCTCCGTCCCCGGTGAATTGCAAGCTCAGAATGACGCGAAGCTGGGCGTCGCTGTTCTTTTAAATTAGAGGTCACATGTTTTCGGCAGCCAATGGGTTTTGCCTACTTTTTTCAACGTCACCGGTGTCGTAGTTCCTGTCCCACCTACCCTGTGCTGTTATTGGAGCAAAAAAGGCGCCAGGGAAGGTGGGAGGGGAATCGAGTAATGGCGCACTTTACCACGCGGTGTTCGATTCGATTCGAACATGCCGAACAGCCTAATATCCGATCGAACATGAGTTCGATAGAACACTGTTCGCTCATCTCTAATCAGACACCATTATAGTCAAAGGGTTCGATGGTGTCCGCAGGTAAGTACAATATCATGCCCACTTGCCTGTTACCCCCAAAGACAATCCACTTGACAGACACCGAAAATAACTCCACAGATTGCTCAGATTGGAGCTAGATGTGATGAAGGAAGCCCACTTGTGTATGTAACATTATCTATTATTATTGAATACAGTGTTAATGCATGTGTCAACATTAAATTACATTGATACGTGTGTTATGCCTTGGATTGATCAAGAATGAGACATTTCTTTTACTGTGATCGCAGTATCATGCTCTTTGAAGTAATACAGTTCAGGCCAGGTTTAATCATAGCTGCGGCTTCAGGATTTCCCTAATAACATGGATGCTATGATGTCCTAGCCACTCCCCACTGGCCAAACACATTATCTGATAGGCTGATAGATGGTGGGCGTGATTGTCACGCTGGATACACCGATTGGCTGACTGATATTCCTATCTTGGTCAGATGGGCATGTCCGGAGCTATTTAACAGGCAGTGGGACATCGGCCACATATGGCCATGCACCAGAGAAGAGGCTGACATGCTGTCATTCTGTAGTGACTCTGAAGAGTGTCTGCAGGTTTAATGTGTCTGTCACTACACAGAAAAAGGAACCCATTGAAGTCTGACGCGGATTCCACACCAAATTCAGCACCATTTTCCTCCGTGTGAATGCACCCTTAGGAAGCCTTCACATAGAGTATACACTCCGCTCATTCTGAATGTAAAACTCGTTCAGAATGAGCACGTAAAAACCAGCTCCCATTGACTTTAATGGGTGCTGGCATATGAGCGCTACCCATTGAAATCAATGGGAGGCTTTTTCCCTATTGCTTTCAATGTGATACGCGTGTATCACATTGAAAGCAATAGATAAAAAAGCCTCCCATTGATTTAAATGGGTGGCGCTCGTATGCCGGCACCCATTCAAATCAATGGGAGCTGGTTTTTACGCGCTCATTCTGAAAGTGTTTACGATCAGAATCAGCGCAGCGTAACTCCGTGTGAAGGCTCCTTAGGGTGTAATTTATGCTTAGTTTGCACCCTGAGTGAAGGGTAAGTGCAGGAATGAATAATTTGAGTATTTGATCCTTGACAGCTGTACCCAAGTCACGTGCTAGGATGGTCCATAAGTGACACTAAAGAAAAAAATTACAACTGCACTGGAAATCAGTAGAGCTGAGCCTATCAAAGGATGCAAAAAATGGTGGAGGTAAAAAGTCCTCTTAAGGCTGGGTTCCCACGTGGCATAAACACCACGGTTTGGCTGCACATTGCCAAAAATTATGCACAGTGGACACGCTATGATTTCCAAAACGATTGGTTTTGGAAATCGCAGCATGGTGGTATCCCTACTGGTATAATGGAAGCAGAAAGTAGCATGGCGGCAACCCATCACAGTATTTCCCCACAATGCTTCTCGCAGAATGACTTTTTTTTGCTGTGGCCCACTATGTGGGGCTTTAGCCTAAGGCCGGGTCCCCATATTGTTGAGAATGCAGCTTTTTACATTCAGAGCTAATTGGTGGGATTTCTTTATGGACTCGAACTGTACAGCCATTGTTGGTCATATCCTTAGAAAATCCCTTGATCATGACGGAGGCAGCATGCTTAGATATTCTGCCCATATTGCATTATTATTTCTACAGCCACACTGCAGTGATATCAGACTAGGTACAAAACAACTTTTCTCTATTTGTACTGTTTATGAAAATATTCATCCTTCTCTCTCTCTATGTATAGACAAACATTGTAGGGGCAGGAATTTATGAGTGTTACACTGGTGAGCGCTGTACAATGAGTGTTACACTGGTGTGCGCTGTACCTCCAAGTGTTGCTCTAAGTGCCACATCTGACCTTGACACAGAATTCCACCGAGTGCCAGCTTTATGGATGAGTTCACTTTCTGGACTTTCTTCATGTGCCAGAGCATTCAGGGGCGAAGACCTGAGGATTGTATGAGAATTTACTCTTCCAACAGGTGGCGCAGTCTTACATCTTAGGTAAGAGTTGGTGCTTTGCTTCCAGGATCCAACTTGCTGAGGTTTTAGGTTAGAAAGATCCACCAGAGCTGATGGGGCTTTGACTGGTCTCAGCTCGGCTTCTGCCCCCGGACTGATAAACCCTGAGCAGGGATCCACAATTGTCATGTCATCCCGCAGAGGGTGCAAGCTGTACCCTGGCATATCAGGGGAAGATGACAAGGGATTAAATCTGACAAATGTCCCGGCAGGTGAAGTCACACAGCTCTGGATACTGCCCCTGCTGGCAGCTCTACGTGTGTCGGCCATAGCGTTTGCTTGAGGAGGTTGTGATCTGCAGCGGTGTTCTGCATGTCTGTTATTGTGCATTGTATCGGTGTGCGATGTGTCCGGATATCTATGGCCGCAGAACCGACCGATTCTTCACTCTAGGACTGCGCGCTCCGTAGTCAGCTGAGGCGAAAGCGTCCTTGGTTGCTAGGAGACGGTGACGAACAAGACACGCCCCCGTATGGCACAGAATGAGGTGCAGTGGATGGGAGGGCGGAGAAAGTTCCGGAAATGACGTAGTATCGCCGGCGAGAACTTCTGTGTGTGTCACATTAGGCTGTTGGACGTTACTTGTGTGCTAGGTCCGGCGTCAGACCTTGTTCACACACCATTACATATATGTTTTATCTGGAGAGCCGAATTTCTAATGATAGTCTAGTAGTTGGTAAAGTCACGGAGACAGTCTGGCGCTGCACAAGTCGGCCCCTTAACCCCGGCCCCGTCTCTTTCACTTGGCCCAGGCCCAAGAAAGTAGCAAGACTTCATTATAGGGTTGTGGAGGTTCCCTGAGCCCCCTACTAAACCTCTGCTTCCATAGGGATCTTATGGCAGACTCTTAGCAGACAAGATGAAAACAAAAAGACCCCTGCTCTCAGTAATTCTAAGCATAAGGCAGAACTGGCTCCAAAATACAGGAGATACAAATCTCATACAAATAGCTTTTCTTCATATACATTCCACTTCTGGGTCTTGCTACAAAAACTGTAAGATACTGTCTGTATGACAGTGTAAAAGAAAAAATATATCCTTGTATGACAGTGGTCAAAGACACATTGCGTTGGGTTTTCAGACACTATCAATGCTCATGGCTGTTGTTTAATATCTGTTGATCGATAAGATAAGATAATCCTTTAATAGTCCCACAATGGGGAAATTTAAGTGATACAGTTTCATTGATGGTACAGTAGTATATAACTGGAGAGAAAACACATACAGCTCATGGCAGATAGAGAAATCCTAGGAATCAGAGCAACTAAAAAGAAAGAAACACAGACACACTGCAGGATCATTTAGTTCTCTGTGTGAAGTGATGTTAATAATACAGCCTGACCGTGGTTGGAGGACATGAGGAGGGGGGGGGGGGGTCACACATGTAAATATAACAGGCAGAAACTTTTTTTTTTTTTTCTGCAGAGGTGGGGGACATATGCAGCTATCACGATAACATGTGACAGTTCCTTTGGTAGGTAGTGAGATCTCCTGCTCACAGCTGTTCGGTATCTTGCATCAGCGCTATTGTTCCTTCACCACAAAAAATGCCCCAAATATCCTTCATCACAAGCCCTCCTCCTTTCTTACCACTATGTTCTACTGCCCAAAGAAGTCTGAAGCCATCCAGGTAGACAGGGTGCTGCTCTCTTGCCAAGCTTCCATAACTCCTGGGGTAGGTGGGTGATGGTAGGTTCCCAGTCTGTAACAGAGTCCCACGTGTACACAGTAATAGAAAGAAATACCAGTCAGCTGTAGGCATCCTCACACATCAGCAATAGACGCCAAAAATCATCTCCTTGAAGAAGAAGTCCACACTTCCATGCAGGTTTCCCCTCCAGCTTTCTCTGCCTCATGGTGACCATGCGGTCCTTAGCTCGTGGGGGATGGTAACAGGCACATGTGCACACAAGAAATTTCAGGTCTTGAGTCTTCTCAATGCTTTAACAATACAAACAAAAGGAAAAAAAAATACTCCACAGTGTCTTCCATTCGATTTATAATTGCTAATTCATAGTGCTAGTTTGCTTGAGTAGAGGATTCTTGAAGATACAGACAAAAAAGTGAAAAGGAAAGATGAAGGTTGCTTTCAGCTTGGAGCTCTGTATCGAGGCAGCCACTCATGCGGCGCCATCTTGGGAAAAAAAAGATGAGCAGCAGACAAGAACCGTATTGTGAACCAAGCCTAATAGCTAACATTTTGCTGACCCTACCTACTTATGTTGTCCCAGCTTACTTGTGCTGACTCCACCTACTTGCACCAAGTCCACCTATAAAATGGGGCCACTTTCAGCTCCCTGTCAGCTCCTGGCGGGAAGTCCCAGGTGTTGGACCCCTGGTGATCTTCAGCTGAAGAAAGCTCATCAGTTAAAATGTCACAGAAAACCCCCTTAGGCTAAGGCCCCATTGGGTGGAAATGCAGCGCTAAAGCTCTGCAGGAAGAACCGCGGTATGAATGCATTGTGGTTCTTGACGCAGCGCTTTCAGCAGAAAGTTCACAGAGTTTTCCTCCGCGGACTTTCTATTACAATTATATCTATAGGAAAGCCGCCGGCGTTTCCGTAGATATAATTGACATGCTGCGATTTTCAAAACTGACAGTTTTGGAAATTGCAGCGTGTCCTTGCTGCGATTTTTTTTCCGCAAAGTGTGCATGGGATTCGCATTAATCCCATCCACTTTGTAAGTACTGTAAAACGCCGCGATTTTTACTGTGGCGTTTTTGGCCAGTGGGGTCCCGGCCTTAGACTGAGGCCCCACGTTGCAGAAACACAGCTTTTTTAGTTGCGTTTTTTGAGCCAAAGCCAAAAATGGCTATAAAAGGAATGTAAAATATCTATGACGTTCTTATACTTCTCCCTTGTGCTCAATCCACTCCTGACTTTAGCTTAAAAAACCACAGCAAAATCTACAACAAAAAAAATTGCGCTTCCTCAATGTGGGGCCTTAGCCTTAATTTGTATTCTTTTCTTATAAGGACCTTTCTATTTTTTTTTGTTTTGTTTTGTTTTAAATTCTTATTTTATTGGTATAACAGGTGTCATCAAACACACAATACAAGTTGAGATATGCTCAAAGATGAGAAAATATTACATACAGCATATCATAATAAAACAGCTATTTTAGATCCACGTATCAGACGTGGAGGAGCCATTCGTCTGGGTAGCCCTAGAGCCTCAGTACTTTTTGAAGGAAAGTAGCTGCTGAATAATGTAGTCACAAACGAATAATGGGAATTAACAGATAAAAATGAAAAGGAAGGGGGGGGGGGGGGGCGGGGGGAAGGGGGGGCAGGTGTGCAGGTGGAAATAAAAGTTAAGTACGTTAGGTGGGACCTCATAATTAAGCAATCTAGTCAGTATTGATGGACGTATGTTGGTCTTGAAACCATGGCTTCCAGGTCTTAACCCCTTAGCGACCTTTGACTTACTATTACGTCATGGACGCAAGGTACTTCGCGCACCATGAAGTAATAGTACGTCATGGTGATTCCGCCCGCTCACTAGCTGAGCGGGCGGAATCGGAACTGGGTGATAGCTGTTACTGACAGCTATCACCCTTTTCCATAACCTCCGGTCGATACTTTTACCGATCGGAGGTTTTAACCCTTTGATTGCGATGGTCAAACATGACCACCGCAAACAAAGGGTGCCGCGATCTCTCCCCCCCCCCCCCGCCGGCACCCCCCGCGGCGAGATCGGGGGGTGCCGGTATCTGTAATATGTAGTCTGGGGTCTGGTTAGTGACCCCAGGCAGCCCTGAGCCCCCACTTACTTGGTGATGCTCCCGGCGTCTTCTAGAAGTGAGTCTGTGCCGTCCGCACAGCTCACTTCCTGTTTCTAGAGTGAGACACGTGCAGGCTGTCACTGCAGCCTGTGTCTCAGTCTATAGTAGAGGATTAGTGATGCAATCATCACTGATCCAAGTGTCCCATAGAGACACAAGAACAAGTAAAAAAAAAAGTGTAAAAAAAAAAATAAAGTATTTGAAAACAATTAATAAAGTTATAAAGTCCCCAAAATCCCTTTTTTCTATAAAAAATGAATTATGTAAAAACCACAAAAAATTAATAAAAACAATACATATTTGGTATTGTCGTGTCCGTAACAACCTGTACAACAAAACTGAAACAATATTTAATGTACACAGTGAACGGCGGGAAAAAATAACGGAAAAAACCAGCCGGAAGTAGTGATTTTTCGCCATCTCACCTTACAAAATGTGCTATAAAAAGTGATCAAAAAGTCATATGCACCCCAAAATAGTAACAACAAAATGCACAGGTTGTCCCGCAAAAAAATAAGCCCTCAACCAACACTGTCAAGCGAAAAATAAAAATGTTACGCCTCTCAGAAGATGGCGATGCAAAAATCACTGATTTATGTCCCCAAATGTGTTTTTGTTCTGCAGAATTAGTATCGCATAAAAAAATAACATAAATGAGGTTTCGCCGTAACCATACCGACCCACAGAATAAAGGGAACATGTTACTTATACTGTACGCTGCATGGCGAAAAATGTAAAAGGTAAAACTCAATACCAGAATTGATTTTTTTCTCTTTTAAATCCAGCAAAAAAAGAGTTAATTAAATGTAATCAGTAAGTTGTAGGCACCCAAGATGGTGTCATTACAAAATACATCGTATCCCGCAAACAACAAGCCCTTATATGGCCGCGTCAGCAGAAAAATAAAGAAAATATAGCATCTAGCAATGTGAAGACAAAATACCGCCAAATCGCCAAATTATTAGAACACAACTGGCTGCGGCAGGAAGGGAATATATAAGCTGTGCGAGCGAATATCAGGGGACACCCCAGATTTAGAGCTTACGAGGGAAAATATACCAGAAGTGACCCCCAAAGTGACCCCAGTGTGACTCCCCCAATCATAGGAGCTACTGGGACATAGTAGGGAATCTGGAGTTTGCAATGTACTCCGCAAAGTTTACACATTCCCTCTTCGCCATCCGCTGTGCAGTCACGTCTGAGATACTAATACTCACTACACCCCCTGATAAATTCTTTGAGGGGTGCAGTTTTCAAAATAGGGTCACTCCTTTGGGGAATCCACTTTTCTTGTACCTTACAGGCTCTACAAACATGACATGGCGTCTAGATACCAAACATCAGAATCTGTGCTCCAAAAGCCGCATCGCGCTCCTTCCCTTCTGCCCCCTGCTGTGTGCCCAAACTGCAGTTTATGCCACATGTATGACACATGTATGACACTGGTGTAACCAGGGTAATGTCATATGTGGGTATAAACTGATATTAGGGCCCAGCCGGACACAGAAGGGAAGAAGGTTATTTGGTTTTTGGATGCCATGGCACTTTTGCAGAGACTCTAAAATTTCCCCTACAAAATGGGGTCACTTCTTGGGGAATTCCAGTTTACTGGCACCTCCAGGGCTCTGCAAAAACAACATGGCACCCAGAAAGTCCCTCTAAATCTGTACCCCAAAAGCTAAAAAGCGCAGTGCTCCTTCCCTTCTGAGCCCTGCTGTGTGCCCAAGCAGCAGTTTATACTCACATATATAATTTTTTGTCCCTCGGGATGGCCCACTTAATAGTTTTAGAAGTGCTGGTCTCTGACAACACAAAGTGGGTGCATTGTATTGGACACCAAAATGGCATATTTCTTTAAAAATTTCAATTTTTGGGAAGCATTTTTAGTCTCAAAATCATAATACCCCTTGATACATTCCTTGACAGGTGTAGTTTCTAAAATGGGGTCACTTTTGAGGGGTTTCTATTGTATTGATACTTTAGGGGCTCAGCAAATGCGACATGGCACCTCAAAACTATTCCAGCAATATATGCCCTCCAAAATCCAAATAGCGCTCTTTCCATTCTGAGCCCCAACATGTACCCATACAGCAGATTATGATCACATATGGGGTATTGCCGTGTTCAGGGGAAATTGTGTAACAAACTGTGGGGGGCTCTTAATTCTCTAACTACTTGCAAAAATTAAAAATATGGCGCCAAATGGACAATTTATTGGAAAAAAAGTAATTTTTCATTTTCACATCTCAATGGTAAAAAAAATCTGTGAAACACCTGTAGGGTCCAAGTGCTCACTAAACCCCTTGATAAATTCCTTGAGGGGTCTAGTTTTCAAAATGGGGTCGTTTTTTTTTTTTGGGGGGGGGGGGGGGGTTCCACTATTGTAGCACTTCAGGGGCTCTCCAAATGCAACATGGTGCCTGAAACAGATTTCAGCTAAATTTGCCCTCCAAAATCCCAATAGCGATCCTTCAGCTCTGGACTTTACAGTGTGCCCATACATCACTTTACATCCACATGTGGGGCATTTCTGTAGTTGGGGCAAAGTGCTTGACAATTTGTGGGGTGCATTTTCTCTTTTAACCCCTTGTGGAAATGCATAATTTGGGGTTAAAGCTACATTTTATAGCAAAAAATGTCACTTTTCCTTTTGTTGGGCCAATTCTGTTACACTCCTGTAGGGTCAAAGGGCTCACTAAACCCCTTGGTAAATTCCTTGAGGGGTATAGTTTCCAAAATGGGGTCACATTTTGGGGGTTTCCACTGTTTTGGCACATTGGGGGCTCTGCAAAAGGGACATGGTGCCTGAAAAGTATTCTAGCAAAATCTGGCCTACAAAATCCAATTAGCGCTCTATCCGTTCTGAGAGCGACCGTGTGCCCGTACATTAGGGTACCAGCACATATGGGGTATTGTCGTGTTCAGGAGAAATTGTGTAACAAAATGTGGGGTGCAGTTTCTCCTTTAACCCTTTGTGAAGATGAAAAATTTGGGGCTACAGTGACATTTTATTATAAAAAAAGTAATTTTTCATTTTCACATCTCAATGGTAAAAAAATCAGTGAAACACCTGTAGGGTCCAAGTGCTCACTATACCCCTTGATAAATTCCTTGAGGGGTCTAGTTTCCAAAATGGGGTCACATTTTGGGGTTTTCCACTGTTTTGGCACCTTGGGGGCTTTGCAATCGGGGCATGGCGCCTGAAAAATATTCTAGCAAAATCTGGCCTACAAAATCCAATTAGCGCTCCATCTGTTCTGAGAGCGACCGTGTGCCCGTACATTAGGGTACCAGCACATATGGGGTATTGTCGTGTTCGGGAGAAATTGTGTAACAAAATGTGGGGTGCAGTTTCTCCTTTAACCCTTAGTAAATGTGTAAATTCTAGGGCTAAATGAATATATTAGTGACAGAAATTGAAAAATGTAAATTTGACCTCCATTTTGTTTTAATTGTTGTGAAATGCTGAAAGGGTTAAGAAACTTTCTAACAGCTGTTTTAGATTCTTTCAGGAGTGCAGTTTTTAGAATGGGGTGACTTTTGGGGGGGTTTATTAGAGAGGCCTTTCAAGTTCCGTTCAGAACTGAACTGGTCCCTTGAAAAATGTGTTTTGGAAATTTTCTTGAAAATTTGGAAAATTACTGCTTGACTTGTAAGCCTTATAATATCTGAAAAAAATGAAAGGGTGATTAAAATTTGATTGCTACATAAATCAGAGACATGGTTAATTATATTTATGAAAAAATTCGGGTAGTATGACTTTCTATTTGAAAGGCTTGCAATTTCAAAGTTTGAAAACTGCATTTTTTTCAAAATTTTCACCAAATTTCCTATTTTTTCATAATTAAAGACAAAACATATCGATGAAAATTTACTACTGACATGAAGTACAATGTGTTACGAAAAAACAGTCTCAGAATCACTTGTGTAAGTTAAAGTGTCTCAAAGTTATCGCCATTTAAAGTGACACATGTCAGATTTGAAAAAAGAGGCCTGGTCCTTAAGTCACTTTTGGGCTGTGTCTCTAAGGGGTTAAGGAAAGAATCATGTGTACCGGTGGTCCAACTCAGGAGCTCTTCATAACGTGCAACTTGTGAAACTTTCTCATTCCAGTGGGAAATCGGTGGAGACTCAAGTTTCAGTCAATAATAAGGTATTAAAGACTTAGACAGTTCAATCAGTTGTGTCTGAAGATTTCTGCAGTGGTGTCTAAACTTTCTATTAACATATGGTCACATTCAGCAGAGATTACAGCTAAGCACATTGTATTTCCCTGCTGGGATTTCACAACATCAGCAATTTTTGTTACTACTTTCTCAGATTCAGTAGTAGTGTATGGGGCTTGCACGGGAGAAGGATTGGAGGCAGTTGAGGGAAGAGTGGATAACAGCAGAGCGGAGTAGGAAATCTTGAGAAGTATGGAAGTTACATGTGGGTATAGGTGATGGGAAATTAGGTCAGAGCTGTATGGAGTGGACAGGTTGTTAATGGCCTTGCATGTCTGAGTCAACATTTTAATCTTTATTCGTTAGGAGATGGGAAGCCAGTGAAGGGATTGGCAGAAGTGAGCAGCTGATAAAAATTGTGGAGAGGTAGATTAAGTGAATGTCTGAGTTTAGGGTGTACTGGAGGGGGGCGAAAGCATTTGCTGGGAAGCTGTGGAGAAGGGTGTTTTAGTAATCTAAGTGGGAGATTATGAGGACGTGTACTAGCATTTTTGCAGTTTCCGAGGTAAGGATGAAACAGATTCAATGAATGTTCTTGAGTTGGAAGCAACAGGAGATGTTGAGGGCTTGGATGTATGGTTTGAAGGATAAGTTAAAATCAAGTGTTGTCTTAAAGGAGTTGTCCAGGCAAAGTTGGACAACCCCTTTAACTTTGAAATGAGCCGGGTGCCGTGAAAAAATAAAATGCATACTCACCTGTGTCCGATGCTCTGGTGTCCCCCTTGGCACTTTCTTCTGCTCCAAAGGCTTCTCCCGGGTCTCTTCCGGAGTTCTGCTGATTGACCTCATCGGTCACCTGACATGAGCCAGGGTGGAATTGCAAGAAATTAAAGAAACCTAACTATGAGCTTCTCCCATGATGCAAGCTAATAAGACTGATACTTCTTTTTATTCTGGAAGTTTTTCCTGGGTCTTTTTTTCCATGAAAAGTTTAATAAATTTAAATACATTTTTCTCAGATCTAACAGGTACTCATCAGGTCTAATTTTGTCTGACAACATAAGAACCCATCCATTTTACTTTTGGAAACTTGTGCAATAGACAAAATCCTGAAATATTCCTTTGTCCCCAGTTTGGTATTCAGTGCTTGTGCCCATTGTATCCAACCAGGGGCTGTGTAGAGTGAGAATACAGTAGAAAATATGGTCTTAGATTTGCTCTTTACTTTATGGCCATCAAGCAACTTTGTCTAATCCCCCTAACAATGCTAATACACCAATGAAAACACTAAGTCCTTTCAACATCAACCCCTGAATGTTTTCTGATAAAAAAAAATACTGTAAGTATAAGGGGATATTCACATTGTTGTTCGGTTGTTTGTTGTCATATGATGAGACGATGGACACTTTACAGTGTTGACATCATATACACTATGTAAGGAGCTCACAAGGTACTGCAATGATGTTGGATGTACAGATGGATCTGTGTCTCATCTTGCTGCATGATTCAGAGCTCTGAGTACTGAAAATCTTACAAATTGCAAGCAAGAGAGCTAGAAATTCTTGGGAATAGGACAGTTTAGGCAGATTTGATCAATGACAGGCAGATTAGTGATAGAAATCATAAATTTTAGGGATAGTAAGGGAGAATTTCTGTGCTCCTGACAGCAGCATCCTGCACTAATACACAGACAGAGGGCACTTAACCCTTTCATTGGATATATATACACACACCCATAGTGACAGAATTGTTACCGGGCACTTATGATTGAGCCGTGTTCAGTAAAATGACTGGAAAAAAAGAGGACAGGAGGAGGAAACACACATTCAAGTGCTAACAATAAGAATGTGGATGACAACAGCAACACTACTTCTAGTCTTGACAGCATTGCCAGTTGCTGCAATGTTGTCGTACTTCCTGAGAATAAAGATACTTTTCAAAGCAATGAAACAAATGTTTATTCAGGGTTCTGTGTGTTCCTTCTCTGTTGTAATTTACCATGCTGTCTTTCTGTACTGACAACACATACACTCCATTCTCACATACACTACCGGTAGTCATACCGGTAAGGTCACTAGGGAGAAATCTGTTGATGAGGGAAAAGTGGAATGCCATTTCAATGATGAGTCACAAAAAAGTGGGGAAGGTGATGGCATTACTAAACCCAATGATGATTCTAGAATAGGGTGGTGACAGGCGCAATAGTAAGAATTCCACCCATTGTGCAGCTCCAATATGCAAAAGTCCTGTGTAGAGAAGATTTGAGCCAAGCTTGGGTGGTAGTGGCACTAGCAGACACATTTCCACTGCTGCTGGGTTTTGGCGGCTGTAGCTATGTCCGGTCATCTCTTGTATCATTTATTTGTAAATTACCAAATGACAAATTGATGGCAAGGTGTAATATCTTCAAATAGATAATTAGCTCGGACATGCAGGTACATGTGTAGGATCTAGGTCTCTCCGTATGCACATGAAATGGTATCAACAGCTCATTTGGTAAAAATGGAATTGGCAGTGGCACCAAATAAGCAAGACCATTCTATTCCTTCTCTTAATGATCATCTTTGTAGGCAGGCAGGCCACATCCAGACCTAGACCATAGTCATTGTCATTATCATCTCCATCTGCCTTTCCTCCTTCTTCTGCTTCATGACAATGTTATGGAGTATGTATCCAGTAACCATACAATATATGTGTGTAAAGACTAAAGCTGAACTTTTATTGAATTTATTAAACATTCAACAATTCTAATAAAATGGGGTACTCTTCAAGAACATATCTAGCCGGATAGTTCAGGCAGGTCACTTCGAGTTGTATCAATCTTTAATTCAAACCTCCCAACTTCTCTATACAGTCCAACTCTCACTTTCCCTCCCTAGGCGTCTCCACCATGAGGTTTCATCAGGGGATATTTCTAATCTATAGGCAAGTGAATTCCTAACTTTGGGGAGCCCAGTCCGCTACCGTCCAACAGCAAAGTTCTGGCGTCTCCTCCTTGGCGCTATGGTGTGGCCCCAAGGCCGCCGCCAGCCAACCCATCTTTTATAAACATTAACTCCACCCCTTATATGACGCAGACCAAGTCTCCACCAATCAGGTTGTGAGTGTGTATAATAATCACCCCCCACTGCCGGAGGCCCACTGGTTTGTCTGATCAAAGTGGGCGGTACTTTGCAGACACATGGAGGAATATTACATCTCCGTACTTTCAAGAACTCAATAAAGTATCCTCGTCAGTTCAGGTCGCCCAGACCATCATGGATCACATACACACCTCAAAACACCCCCCCCAGAAGGCTGTCAATCATCTGGTTCACGTAAATCTCAGAATAGGATTCAATTGCCGATCCTTCATCCCTTGGTCAAAGAATGATATACACGGGCTTAATCTAATCCCTTGCTCACAGGTTACTGTACATGGGATTCATCTAGTCAGAGCATGGCTATATCGGTTATAGGGTTTATGACCCCTGTTCATCAATGATCACCACGAATCATTGTGGATCACCCCACATCACATCACCTCTATTTTTTATATTGACAATAAAGTATAGTCGCTATATTCAGCAACACCTGTACATCATTCCCTTCTTCAAATGATAACATGGATCCTTAGTCACAATCAAATCCCCAAATGAGGAGTCTTCAGCTGTTGGAAAACGCGATCCATGAAATCATTCTATAGGTAAGAGATACAAACAACCTCCACATACAGCAAAAACATTGGTGCTTGCCACCCCTCCATATCTAAGGGGAATCCATCACAAATATATCATCTCCTAAATGAAATCTCTAGTTGATACATATTCAATCCCACAGGTTACATTAAGATCCACTCATGCGGGGTACCTCTTAATAGATTGTCCTACTATATAATGTATAATTATAGATTGCTCAAAAATTCCCTATCTCCATTCCCTTTGGAAACCAATGCATATCTAAAATACCACCTCTATAACGGGCAGCCCTGCATTTCTCTGCCCCTCCTAAATCGATTGACTTATCACAACCAAGATGGAAAAAACCACTCCACAAATATTTCATGCGGAATGATTCTACCAAGCCAATGACAGTTGGAACCATTTACCAAACATATCCCTACCCTAGAGGTCCCTATATCCCATTGTGGATCCAAATTTAACCACTACAGCAGAGATCTTATAATCAGCTACCTTGGTCTAAATATATATATATATCCTACATCAAATAATGGGCGTGGACAATAATACTTAAAAGACAGCCCACCCCCAAAGTGTAACAATAGCCCCCGGGGACGGTCCCCATCAGTGTCATACCTGTAGAGTTGCTAGCAGAAAAAGGAACACATTGAAGTAAATGGGTTCTGTTTAACACGCGTAACACATTGAAATCAATGGGATTCCGTTTTGCAGCGCTGATTCTTACGCAATCAGCACCGCGTTCCTTCATGTGATTGCCCCTTAAGGCTAAGGCTCAACATTGCAGAAATGCTGCATTTTTTGTTGGAGATTGATCTGTGGTTTTTTGAGCCAAACTGAGGAGTGGCTTCAAAAGGAATGGAAAGTAAAGTAAAGAGAAAGCACTTTTCTTATTTTTTTTTGTTACTTCTTTGCAAAACAGATTAATTTAAAAAAAGGAAGCAGAAAAAGGAACCCATTGAAGTGAATGGGAGGTTATTTTAGTGCTGAAATTCCACACCAAATTCCTCACCATTTCTTCCATGTGAATGGACCCTCAGGGTGTGTTCAGTGGCGAAAGTACTGCAGTGGCAGCCGCAGCAGCTGCCTCAGACCTGGGACCCTGACTTTTTTTTTAATTAAAAGAATAAAATAATAGTTAGTGAGTAGTCCATTATGGAACATAATACTGTGTGGAAGAGCCGCTATGGGACATTATACTGTGCGAAGGGGCCACTGTGGGACATTGTACTGTGTGGAGGAGCTGCTACGGGACATTATACTGTGCAGGGGCCACTGTGGGACATAATGTTGTGTGCAGGGGCCAACCGTGGATCATAATACTGTGTGTAGGGGCTACTGTGGGTCATAATACTATGTGAAGGGGCCATTGTGAGACAATTATACTGTGTGGAGGGGCTGCTATGGGACATTATACTATGTGGAGGGCCAGCTATAGGACATTATACTATGTGGAGGGGTCGCTATGGGACATTACACTATATGCAGGGGCCACTGTGGGTCATGATACTGTGTGCAGGGGCTATTGTGAGTTATACTACTGTGTGAAGGGACCACTGTAGGACATTATACTGTGTGGAGGGCCAACTAAGGGACAATTTACTATGTGGAGGGGCCGCTATGGGACATTATACTGTCTGGAGGCCACTTTGGGACATAATCGCGTGTGGGCGTCGTGTCGTGTAAATTGGGCGTTATACTGTGTGGATTCCAGGAAAGGGAAGCTATTCTGGGATGAGGGGGGGGGGGGGAGTCAAAAGTTTGCTGGGGGGCCCAGTCTTTGCTAGTTACGCCCCTGGCTGCGGTAACACGTTCATGTTTTTGCATGCTATATTTAGAAGCTAACACAAGGTGTAGATCATAGAAGGGAATACAAGTATAAAGGATGGATGGTATTACAACACTTTTTTCAATCCATTTCTACTATTGGTTTTAGAAACTGCATCCGAAAACTTTAATGTGTAAATGCAGCCTAAATAGTTTTAGAAGAGAGTTAGCACTTATTAAAGAGCAGTGAGGTAGAGTTCCACTAGGTGTCGCCATGGCACTGTCTTGAATGCAGCACTTTGTTGTAGAAGATATAATCTGGATAAAACAGTGACTGAGGAAAACAAGCTCACATGAAATTTCTTTTCCTTGCAGGGCTGAATTGTATTGTAATTAAAAATATCTCATTGCTATGCTCACTTTTCTAGAAGTGTGATCACACTGAGCGTAGCAAGTTGCTCTATTTACTGAGGAGGCACAGCTTGTTTTCTCTCTCTGGGTCTTTAACAAAAAACTGCAATATAATACCTCCAATTGATTAATTAAATGATTGTAAGTGTAATAGCGGCATTATTAAGACGTGGTTGGTGTGCTGTAATACAGCTTTCTTGGGTATTTGCTATAGGAATAAGAATAGCTCATGTAATTGTATGATTGAGCCCACAGTAATGACAAGTGAGGAATAACTAGGAGACATAGCTGTCAGTCACTGTATTTCTGCTGGAAGCTGCACCCTTAATATCTGGCACTCATTGTTTTCATTTGCATTTTTTGGCAATCTGATTAACAATCATTCTAGTTTTGACTGCGGTATAATTACTTTCACATCTGTGTGCATATTTATCTTGTTAATATTTTTTCATAGTTTGAAAATAATTTTTCATGAATTGATACACAAGACTAAATGTGTAAGCGTATACAGAAAGATGATGCATCATGGAAAAGTTTTTTGTTTTTTTTTCTTAAGTTTTGGAAATTATCTAGCGAAAGCTATGCGAAGTGTGTTATATTGTACCTCCCCTCGTAGGCCCCATGTACTGAAATGCAACAACAAAAAATAAAGCTGTGGAAAAAAATGTGGTGGAAACGCATTGCGTTTTTTTCAAAGCATTTTTTATGGCGTTTTCAGAGTTTTCTTCTGCAGATATTCTGTCCATTGTTTCCACAGGTATAATTGACATGCTGCGATTTTCAAAAACTCATGCATTTTTAAAACACATCTTTTCTGCTGTGGATTTTTTTTTCATTGTGTAGATGGAATAAGCCAGAATCCCATTCACTTTGCAGGTACTGTAAAAGCTTTTTTTGCCACGGCGAAAACGTTACATTTGTCGCAACATAGGGGTTTCAGTTTAACGCTTGCTCCTTTTTTGAATACTTATCTATAGATTTAAATTACTTAACTGCTTCCGTCCTCAATGCTTTTTGCTTCGTAATTGGCAAACTAAGGGCTTATGCAATTTAGGGGCACTGTCATCCTGGATTGTAAACCTTTTTTATTTTTGTGCGAGCATTATTGATTGAGGGCCTTGTTTTTTTCCAAGACACGTTGTACTTTCTATTTTTACCTTTTTATGGGTATGCAGATTCTAGTGTTACATTTTTGACTTTATTTTGTCGGCAAGGAATAAAAATAACACAAAAAATTCCCCTACTAAAATTTAACCTTTAATAATAACTAATAAAACGTGAATCCCCTTAGTAAAAAATGGCTGGTAATGTAAGGTAACCAAGAAGTTACAGATGCACAGAGGAGCTAAATGGGGGGTGCAGGATAAGTGGGGCTAATCCCTCAAAACTTTTCTATAGTCACCACTATCCCTATATCAAACGCACTACCCCTGTATTAATATAGAACAGCTCCAATGATGACTCCTGCCCTTACAGACCATATGTTTAAATATATGCAATATGGATGCATAGATACGTGGCCGGTGAGTTAGGTCCTCTAGCCTCAGCTAATGTTACCCTGTCCCGTCAATCCATAAGGACAGGGCTGCCAGACAGATATACCCTCACCAAATAAAGCCCTCTAAGCTAGTCATTCAACCTCTACGCGTTTCACTAAATTGTTCATCAGGAGGTAAGTATAGAGTAAAGTAGATGTGCGGTAAAAAACGCAGTTCACGGGACCATGAGGGTTGGCCCCGTTACTTAAAGGATCGACGCTGGTCTCTGCTTCCATTCCGCTCTAAATAGATGGAGTCTGGAACGTCCTCCTATCCTGGCTCTGCCCCCTCCCCTCGCTCTCCAATCTCTAAGTGCAAGGAGACGAACCCACACTGGGGGCGTGCCTGATGTCCGGAGCTGGCCGGGATGCAGATCTCGCGCATGCGCGAGTTCTTAATAAAACACTCGCTGTTCCTTCATCCCGTACAAAGGTAAGTATGTTGCGAGCAGTGTGTATAGCACGTAATTGGATGCACAGTCCTAAAAGAACAATGAAATAACCAGAAATCAACCCTACATCCAGCGGATTCCCCAGTATTCAATGGTCATGCAGCAAAAGGATCTAAATAACGGCATAAAGGTTGATCTAAATATGGGTCTATAACGGCAAATATGAATCTAGTTCCATAGTGACTGAATAAGGTTCTTTGACCGCTAATAAAATATGACTCCATAATAGCCGATTTAAATATGGTTCCATCAGGCCAATTGGGCAACCATTCAAGAAAATATCCCTATTTCTATATCAAGGATTAGGTTAGATTTCATTAATAGCCCAAATGGACATGAACCTAATAACTCCCCACCTACGCCTATCTGCATTATCCGGAAATCCAATGGAGATGATAGTAAGAGTAAACCACGAAAGGTTTCCATTCTGGAAACCACATGAAAACATATTAGACAGAACCCTCTATATTTTGAATATAATCCGAAAAGCGTACCCCTAGTACTAGAGCAACACCGATAATATGTTCCTCATCACCATCTTGAAGTGACGCCATATAACGGGTACAGAGAGTGTTAATGTTAATTATATTTTGTAGGTTTTGATTATTAAATAGGACTATGCAAAGTTTGTGATGGATAATTGAAAGTCAGAAATGTGTTCATTAATCCAAAACTCAATTGAAAATAGAATACGTCTATTCTACCTCACATGGAGACTTAAAACCACACCACTCGGGTATCTCAGAGGCACCGTGGAACAATGATCACTACACACGCGTACTGCTCCTTGAAACCCCCAGTGGTGATGTAACAATTCACAAAAAGGGCAAAAAAGAAATGCATTCATTAAGGCCGCTGGGTCTAACGGATTTAAAACAAAAAATCCATTGTATCTCCTTTTTCAGAATTAGACCCTCCCAATCGCCACGTCTGTTAGATCTAGGCACCCTTTCTATTCCCTGGAACTTAATAGAGAAGGGATCACCTGCGTGGCACATCCAAGCGTGATTCGCCACTGGGGTATCACGCCGATGTACAATATCTCCAACATGATCTAATATACGTCGGCGGAATTCCCGCTTCATCTTGCCGACGTAGTTGATGTTGCATGAACATGTTGTTGCATATATGATACCTTCACTACGACAATTAATAAATTGACGAATCTTAAAAGTTTTTCTTGTGGAGTGCGCTAACACTTTCGTGCCCTTTTTTACATAGGCACAAGCCCTGCAAGATCCACACTTATAAGTCCCCAATGTACGGATTCTTGTCAACCATGTTCCCTCCACAGGGTTTGGGGGAAGATGACTACTAGTAACCAGATCCGCTACATTGCGACCTCTCCTGAACGTGATGGAAGGATAAGGTGTAATTATCTTTCTAGTGTCTTCATCTTGTAGGAGAATTCCCCAGTAGGTGTTAAAGATATGATTTATTTCATGGGTATGTTTGTTATACGTTCCTATCAAGCGTGTCACTTTCCTGTCATCCACTCTAGCTTTTGGAGTCAATAAAGTTTCCCTAGGGGTACATCTAGCCACTTCTCTGGATTGATTTAATAAGTCCTTTGGATAACCCCTCGCTATAAATCTCTGCATTAGGGATTCGCTATGTCTCTCAAATTCCTCCATTGAAGAGCAATTCCTTCGGACCCTTAAAAATTGCCCTTTGGGAATGCCTCTTTTTAGCGCTATGGGATGATGACTATTCCAGGCAAGTAGCGAATTGGTAGCGGTGTCTTTTCTGAATAGGCTGGTCTCTAACGTGCCCTGATCCGTAATTGTGATAGTGACGTCTAAGAATGGTATTTGTTTGTCATTTATCATAGATGTAAAGCGAAGATTCAGGTTATTGATGTTTAGATGTTCAACGAACTGATAAAACAGTTCATGAGTACCGGACCATATAATCATGACGTCATCAATATAACAGAGCCATAATACAATGTGCTCCGCCCATTGCTCACAGTCATCACTGAAAACTACAGTCTCCTCCCAGTAACCCAAGTAGAGGTTCGCATAAGTTGGTGCGGCGGGGCACCCCATCACAGTGCCCCGCTGCTGGTAGTATACTTTGCCATTAAACAAAAAGATGTTGTGGGAGAGAATGAAGCGCAATAATTCCAGTATAAAATTTCCATGGTCCCTAAATCATGACCCCCGGGTCCCTAGGAAGCGCTCCACAGCCCCACACCCCAAATCATGGGGGATGGAGCTGTAGAGCGCCTTCACATCCAGTGTCGCCAGGGCCGCCCCAGATGGTACCTGGATGCCCTCCAGATGGCGGAGGACATCCATCGTGTCCCGGACATAGGAGGGAAGCGCTAGAACGAATGGACATAGAACTTCGTCAACATATTCGCTCGCGCCTTCTGTTAACCCTCCTATGCTCGAGACAATAGGGCGACCCCTCAGCGACGGGTACCCTTTATGTATTTTGGGTAGGATGTAAAAAGTAGGGACCTGGGGGCAACATGTATTGCCATTCACCATGGGTAATCAGTCCATTCGCCTTTGCCCGATTCAGAATGTCAGTTAACTCGGTACAAAAATTCTCAGTTGGATCAGCAGGAAGTACAGTATAGGCGTCGGTGTCAGCCAGAATATGTGTACAGATGTCAATATAGTGTTCTCTGTCTAAAACAACCAAATTCCCCCCTTTGTCTGCTGCTTTAATTATCACAGACTTGTCTGCCTCCAGAGTCTGTAATGCTAGGATTTCGTCTTTGGGTAGATTATCTCGTTTAAATCCCAAATTTTGTGACAATTTCTCCAAGCCATCCAATACTAGTTTTTCGAAGGCGTCTATTATTTTTGTATCGCAGGGAGGGGGATTTTTTTTTGTTTTTTAACCGTAAAATGGTTAACTGTAATGGTTCAGACTCGCCCTGGCCCTCAAGTTGAAGACTCTCTAGGGTTCTAATGCCTGCCAGATCTGATGGTTCGACTCCAAGATCACGGGCTTGGGCGCGTTCCATTATATTCATGTATTTTGACCATCTAAGCTTCCTTGTAAACAACATTGTATCTTTGACCCAGTCGAAATTATTAAAGCTGACACTTGGGACGAATGACAGACCCCTGGATAATACCTTCTCTTCACTTTTACTCAAAGTGCGATTTGATAAATTGATAATTTGTAACGAGTCTTTGGATAAATGTAAATCACGGGATTCGTTTATTGAGGTACTGGGTCTGCTCTCGTTCTGAGTAGGTAGTTCGTGATTGTCGGGGTTTGACCTAAAACCCCCCCCCACGGTTCCCCCACCACCATTTGCAGGCTGCCCAGGGATCTTATCAACTCCTTGTAATTGTGTTTCCCTTCTCCATTTACATCTATTGTTCATGGTATTGCCACGGCCTCTCCCCCTGTTTCTCTCTCTACTACGTGTGGTCCTTTCACTATCAGGGGTATCATACTCTGATGACGATATCTCACCAATGGTGGACTCTTTATGTAAGTCAACATAGGCTCTGTTCTCTCTGTAGTCACTCATGTCCCTCGCAAATTGGTGATGTTTCCTAACCTTGATAAAGTTTACAAATTTCTCAATGTTAGTCTGCAGATCTTTTTCTTTTTTAGAAAATTCAGGATCAGATGAGAATTCTTTTGCTTTAACTATGAGTTCGTTTAGAGTAGAGGAGTATTTTTCAAGATTTTTCTTTTCTTCCTCCAAGATTAGGCCCATGAGATGCAGGGAGGATTCATTTATTTCCTTAACCCAAGCCGTTAACAGTTGTGTATTATTCACACGATTACAAGGTTTTATCGGGTTGCGGAGACCACGGTGCACAATTTTATTTTCCATATACTGTGTGAGCCCCTGGACCTCCCACCAACAGCGTACGAAATCCCTATAAGATTTAGTAAGATTTTTGAACACATCCCTAATATTCGCATTCAGATTGGGTTGTGCTAACTCCTGTTCTGAAAAAACAGCTTGTGCCTCATTAAGCCATAACTGTGGGTTAACCCCACCCGTGAGAAAGCCTGACATAATGAAATACAATAAATGCCTGTAGCGGTTTGCCCTACTGAAGTGCTAAATATAATACACAGGGTCTAGGGAAAGACTATTAATTCAAATAACACAAAAAATTCCCCTACTAAAATTTAACCTTTAATAATAACTAATAAAACGTGAATCCCCTTAGTAAAAAATGGCTGGTAATGTAAGGTAACCAAGAAGTTACAGATGCACAGAGGAACTAAATGGGGGGTGCAGGATAAGTGGGGCTAATCCCTCAAAAAAGGAATAAAAACAAACAGTTTATCCATTAGAGATGATGGTTCTTTTTGTGTCTGGTCCAAAGATTTGTTTCAAGCTGAATAAGTTCATAGAACAAAAAAGTGGGCCAATAGACCACACACAAAGATGTAGGTCATACAATAACAACAAAAACCAAACTATCATGAAATTTTATTAAAGAGGTTGTCCCATCTCAAGAATCTATACTATATTGGTAGCTTATGTAATTTGAAGACTTTAGAAATTTAGAACTTTTATAGATCCTGCAGATAAAACGGGTCAAATCATGGCACTCTTCCCACTTATTTCGTTTTTGTATGTTCACCATTTTCTTATCACTTGGATTGAGGGATGCAGTTGCCATTTGTGCACTGACCCGTATGGGGCCTTTTGGCTTGGAAGGTTGGTTGCGGTTGCGATAGATCACATCCTTGTGCGCTTATAGTGTGGTATGTCCCCACTTTTTTGGCACATGGGTGAAAGACTGCACAATCTCAGGCTCTCAAAACAAAAATGTGAAAAAAACACTTCTTGGCATTTTGGCTAAGGTCAGGTATAGTATCTGTTCTTGTCATTGGTTAGTAAGTACCTCCGCTAGTGGGATTTGTGAGCCACTGTAGGGAGGTATATATGGCAAGCGAGCAGAGTGGCTCCTAAAATTATTACCATTACTTGTAGCCACATTGTCCTAGTAAAGCTGATCTGCTGAGGTACTGGTTGTCGGACCACCGAAGGTGTAGAAAGATGGATGTCCAGTTATTGAAGCAGCCCCTGTTTCGGGTGGGAGGTGTAAGATAAAAATAAATAAATAAAGCATACTCACCTGTCCCTAGCACTGTGTTGTCCGCTGCCAGTATCCATTCTGTCTTATGCCAGCATCTTCTTGCTGGGAGTCCTGCACCTTGCGACTGCTAAGACCAATTAGTTACAGGATTTCCACAAATCCATGAGACTGGATTGACAGAACCGGAGAGAACCTGGCTGCATTCATTTAACACTCCTGCACGCAGCCTCATCTTCAGCATAGGCATAGCTAGAGGTTCAGCACAGGAGGGGCAATTACTTACAAGTGTGCTTCCAGCTCAGATATACTGATATCATTACTATGCAGTGAACATATAGTGGTATATAGCAGCTGCACACATGTCTGTGAAGATCATTTAAAGGAAGACCTTTCATGTCCTCATGTCACATTAGTGTCTATGCCCAAACCACAGAAGACGGAATGCAGCATGCACCTCTAAGGAAATAGGGGTAGGAAACTCTCCCTGGCACTACAGCGGCTGACTAGGCCCTGCCTGAGGGTGTTGGTTGACTGTTCCCAAGCTAAGCCTGGCCCCGACAACTTCTGGCTCTCTAAACAAGAAGACCTAATGGATAGGTAGGGAGAGAGCTGCAAGATGCTAGGGACTGGGATACTAAAGGTGGGCACCCCTAACGAAACAAAGGTGCAGCTGCAAACTGAAACAAACAGGATGGGACAAGCTGGGAAACAAACACGCAGCACAACATCGACACACGAAAGGAGTATGAGGAGAGGAATAGTGGAGTAGTGAGAAAAGGGTTACACAGAACAGGGACAAAATAAACTGAAACCCAAAACAAAACCTCACTAAAACCCAGACCGTGTCAGGCAACCAGAAAGTGTAGGACAGGGGTTGAGTAGCAAAGTAGAGGGAAAACAGACTCTCACAAGATGAACTCACTAATCGGTCTGCCCCTCACTAAACTCTCCCCTCTACAATCTATTCTGAATGCAGCGGCCAGGCTCATCTATCAGGCTAGACGCTACAGTGATGCCTCTGGTCTGTGCCAGTCACTACACTGGCTGCCTATTCATTACAGAATAAAATATAAAGTTATCACCCTCATCCACAAGGCTCTCCATAATGCCGCACCTCCCTACATTTCCTCCCTCATCTCTGTCTACCGCCCAACCCGTGCTCTCCGCTCACTCAATGACCTAAAACTTACATCCTCTATTATCAGAATCTCCCACGCTCGTATACAAGACTTCTCCCGAGCTGCACCACTTCTCTGGAATGCTCTACCCCGGACAATCAGATTAACTCCCAATTTCTACAGTTTCAAATGCAAACTAAAGACACATCTTTTCAGACAGGCCTATCACAATTTCTAACGTAAACCCTTCCGTACTATAATTAGAATCCCCAAAATTTAACCTTCCTCTGTCCCCGCCCCCACATTACCCCACATGATATGATGTCTTTTCAGGCTAACTTTATCTGTCCAAGCTCCATCCACATGTTACAGGACACCACTAGTGATGGCTCATAAAGTTTTGTTTGTGTAATGACTAACCTCTATTACAAAATTGTCTGAATACTGTATAAGCAATGCCGCCCCTGCTACCTCTTGTGTCACCCCCTGTACCTCATAGATTGTAAGCTCTTACGAGCAGGGCCCACAGTCCCCTTGTGTGAAATGACGTTTTTTGTTATGTATCTGTCTGTATTTGAACCCTACAAATTGTACAGTGCTGCAGAATATGTTGGCGCTATATAAATAAAATGTATTATTATTATTATTATTATCTCACACCACTTCCAAATTACTCCTCCTAGCTGGGCCAAGGATTCTGGTTAGAAACAACAAAAACCGGCAAAGACAGAAGCCAGCCCTCTGCCTAATACAGGCCCCGGAATAATCCGATAGGCTAATGAGAATGTCAAACACCTGAGGTTCTCGTCAAGAGACCTCAAGTGAACACCAAAGACAGATACCCAGCACCCAAGTGAATAGCACAGTAGCAAGAAACCGATCAATATGGTTATATTACTGTTTAGTCTATATTTTATACAACTGCATACGTTATGATATTGCTCCCTAACAATACTCACGTATATGACTACTGGAGATCTGCTGTATCCGGTATTTTTACATGGCTTGTGTGTATATATTGTAAATTTTGTAAATATTGTGCTTTCTCACTTGTATATCACCTGCGTGTGAAAAATTGCCTAACACTGTGGCTTTACATCTTACCGTAGAGTCTGAGGAAGGTCTCTGACCGAAAAACGTTTCACTCATCGCTACCTAAATAAATGGTGAATTGTGAACACTACTTATTGTGAAGTCTATCTATCCAGTCTATAACTTGGGGTGGGACCCTGACTTCATAGAGAAAGGACCACGACTGTATCTCTGTTTCTACTATCAAGTCCCTTTACAGTGATTGATCCTCCAGCCATGGAACAACTAGTCTTCTATTTCAACCAGGAGGAGACTGCTGACATCCTTGCCGGAGTTACATACAGCAGGGATTTCCTGGAATCAGCCCCAACTAAGACTAAGTCAAGGGATCTGGAATGTGATTCCAAGAGATTAATCAGCATGGAACTTCATTGCGTGACTCTTGCTGAGTACTTAAAGTCTCTAAGTATCCCTAGGGGGCTTAGGATGGGAGTAATAATGACTCTATTCAAAGAAGATAAAGAATACTGTAACCAATTTGAATGTATTTTGAACAAATGTTCGTTTGATATAATGACTCTCACCGTCACCTTCTTACAGAAAAATATTGTGATCCTAAAGAAACAGGTGGAAGCGGCGGAACTCCAATTACGTAATGCCTGTTCTAATGGCGAATTTTCCAACCTCAAAGAAAAAATGGAAACAACCCTGGCACAATATAAGAAGGAAGTCCAATCCCAGAAGAGACGAAAATTCTTGAGAGATCAAGAGGACTACCGTAACAACAGGGTATACAAATGGAAGGCGGGCTACCCAAAGGCCAATACTCGCCTAAGGCATACATGACCAGACTCCTCGGACTCCAGTTTGGCGAGTGAAAGATCGTTTAGAACTCGCACCACCAACCCGTTCCCTAGAGGAACTAACAAACGCCGGGGTGGACAAAATACGGCGTCTACTACATCGACGATGTCGGTCACATCTCAGGTAGGGAATGATTCCCTTGCTACTGATAAATCATTAATAGTTAATATTTCATCACAAATATTGAGCCCTGCTCAACTTGAATTGTTACAACGAGGTCTGTCGTTTTGCCCCACATATGGATATTTGTTCCAATTAGATTTGGATATGCAAAGGTTTTACCGCCACAGGATGACAAATTAGGAACAATTCACTAAAAATAACAACTTAATTATCAAACCAGCTGATAAGGGTGGGGCGATAGTAGTAATAGATAAATCCACTTACATCAGGGAAATAAAACGCCAACTGGCAGACACCGAGGTGTACACTCCATTACCTAATAATCCAGTATATAGGATTGCGGCTAAAATTAACGGAGTTCTAGACAAACACCTTAGCAATGGTACTATTGACACATACACAGTAACCTTTCTGACCAAACAAGATCCAATCACCCCGGTCATTTATGTGTTGCCGAAAATTCACAAATGGTTGGTGGACCCACCGGGTCGACCAATCGTAGCTTCTACAGAATCCATACTGTCACCCCTGTCCATTTTTGTGGAGAAGTTACTAACTCCACTCATCAAGACCACACGGTCATTCCTATTGGACACCTCAGCTTTTCTGCAAATCATACAAGAAACTGATACACTACCACCTGGTTCATTATTAGTCACCCTGGATGTAGTAAGCCTGTACACGTCTATACAACATGACAAGGGCCTACTGGCCACCAGGACCATACTAGAAAACAGTAACACAGACCAACGTATCATTGATTTATCAATGGATCTCCTCAACATCATTTTGCGAGAAAATTATTTCTTATTTCAAGATACGTTTTACGGTCAACAACGGGGGACCGCGATGGGCTCCAAAGTCGCACCCCCTTATGCAAACGCATATATGAGTTTTTTTGAGGAGACCTTTGTTTACACTCATGTACTCTTCCAGGATAATGTCATCACCTGGAGGAGATACATAGATGACATCTTTTGCATCTGGTGTGGATCAGTCTCAACCCTTATGGAATTCACAGAATTTATGAATGGGATTTGGCCTGAACTTAAATTCACCCTCCACTTTAGTGAAGAGAAAATTAATTTTCTTGACACGTCCATCACTAAGACACTTGACGGTAAGCTACATTCTGATCTCTTTAGAAAAGAGACGGACAGAAACAGTCTGTTACATTTTTCTAGTTGCCATCCAACTACAACCAAGAAATCACTACCAAAATCTCAGTTTTACAGGATCAAACGCATTGTACAGGATGAAAGCACAAGGGATCTGAGATTTAGGGAAATGGAGGATAAGTTCAGGACAAGGGGTTACCCAGACAGAGTTTTGAGGGAAGCCCTAAAAGAAACAAGACAGACAACACCCGACCAAACACTAGACAGGAGTAACAATCCATCCAATTCCAATAGACTTACGTTTGTACATACTTACCATCCATTGACATATAAGATCCATAACATTATTAGGAGACATTGGCCGTTACTGACTAGAGCTTATCCACAAGTTCCTGAATTTCACAACAACTTCCGTCCTTGTTTTAAACGTCCGCAAAATTTGAGGGACAGATTAGTACGGGCTGATGTGGGATCAGAGATCAAGATTCCACGACAACTATTCTTGAGTAGTCCACGGTTTGGAATGTTCGAATGTGTCAAAGGGCGATAAGGTATACCATCCATTGACAGGACGTGTGACAGGAAGTGTCTGTGCGGTCTCGGATATGTTGGGGAAACCACCCAGCGTATCCGGGACCGCATAAAACAACATAAATCGAAAATCAGATGTTGTAACCTCCTACTACCATTCCCAGCACATTTTGATAGAACGGGACACAATGTCTCACAATTAAAATTTCAAGTACTAGAGCAGGTACACTTGCCGCGAAGGAGTGGCAATCGGATTTTGCTACTGAAGAAACGTGAGGCCTACTGGATACATAAGTTGCAGACATTGGAGCCCAGAGGCCTCAACAGAGAATATGAAATACAATCTTTCATCTAAGGTGTCCCTCCATCTGTTTATAGTGTCACACTTTAGAGTATAGATTATTGATTATTGCTACAATATCTCACCTGTTTTGTTTTCCTACTGGCTCGCTAGGACCACCTCCGGCTGAACCTGCTGGGCCTGCACCAAACCATATCCTTCTACTTTGGTTTGTTTCTTGATTTTTTTATTTTTGATTTCTTATTTTTTATTTTTATTTATTTTTTTATTTTATTTTTTTTCATTCTACATACATTTTTATTCATTTCATTTTAAATTTTTATTTTTTATTTTTTTTATTTTTCATTTTGTATCTTACTATTTATTTTTTAATTTTTGGTCCTTATTTATTTACATTAATTTTTTATTTTTTATTTTTTTCCTTTTTTTATATACTTTTTCATACATATTTTTTCAGATATTTATTTTCTTTTTACTTCCATAATTATTCTCCTATTATTTCCTGTGCTCGATACATTTAAGAACGGTGTTTTCATATTCCTTGCCCATAATATATGCAGCCACACTAGATTCTAAAATAATATCCGGTTACATATGTGTAGCAGAATACTATACGGCAGATTCAGACGGATCTCCGTACGATCCTACGGCGCATGCGCGGACTGACGGATGCGCAGTGTCACCCTCTCCGTACAACGAGTTATGCGCATAATTATCTAAGGAGCACGACCCGGCGCCTTTTTAAAGCAAACAGGAAGCGAGGTCGGCATGCTACTTCCTAACGCCAGAGGCGATTCTCATTCTAGCACAGCGGCTCTGTTTG
Source organism: Leptodactylus fuscus (assembly GCF_031893055.1). Lineage (NCBI taxonomy): Eukaryota > Metazoa > Chordata > Amphibia > Anura > Leptodactylidae > Leptodactylus > Leptodactylus fuscus. The sequence continues at coordinate 135,796,461 of NC_134268.1, forward strand.
TTTTTGAGCCAGTTAACTCTTTTGTGAACTTCTTTTTGCGGGCCTGGTTGGCGACACTGGAGGTAAGGACCCCTGGGCAACGAGCAGAGATGGGAACATCTTAGCTTTACTGGTTTATATTCTAAATCTGTCACATTACTTATAGGCTATACTTGGACCATCTGATGGGCTGCTGCCATCTTATTGTGACTTACCTAAACTACTGCTGACTACAGGTGATTTAACCTTTAATTTTGAGTCATTATGTTTACATACTGGTATTAGCCAAGGTGTTCAACATGCCTTCCAATATGGTTATATTACTGTTTAGTCTATATTTCATACAACTGCATACGTTATGATATTGCTCCCTAACAATACTCACGTATATGACTACTGGAGATCTGCTGTATCCGGTATTTTTACATGGCTTGTGTGTATATATTGTAAATTTTGTAAATATTGTGCTTGCTCACTTGTATATCACCTGCGTGTGAAAAATTGCCTAACACTGTGGCTTTACATCTTACCGTAGAGTCTGAGGAAGGTCTCTGACCGAAAAACGTTTCACTCATCGCTACCTAAATAAATGGTGAATTGTGAACACTACTTATTGTGAAGTCTATCTATCCAGTCTATAACTTGGGGTGGGACCCTGACTTCATAGAGAAAGGACCACGACTGTATCTCTGTTTCTACAAGAAACCGATCAAAGGACCGCAGGACATCGGCTAGAATCCCCAACCAAACACCACAAGAAAGCACACAAACTTTTACAAACGACTAAGGTCCTGACACCTCATGCCTCCCCAGTACTAGTCTAGTAATAGTCTATGGACGAGTACTGTCAGGAGGGGGTGATCCTCACTGCTTAGTGTCATGGCTGGGTGGTAAGGAACGCCCCCTCTCAAAGTATAGCGCTACGGACTGTACTGTCAGGAGGGGCGTTCCCAGTTAGACTGTCAGGAACGCCATTCTGATAGTGAAGAGCTATTGGTAATTGCACTGATATATCTTCCCCCGGGGCACATAACGGGAATGCTGACAGTATACTGAATTCAGCGCACTGTTGACTTTATAGCGGTATATAAAAACCACATGTGCCCGAGGACATGAAAGGGCCTCTTTAAGTAAATATAGTAAAGGAACAATGTTGTGACTTACAGTTGGCATCTCTGACTGTAATTGTTCACATTTCCCATCTCTTCCATCATCAGTTCTTCCAGCTGTGTCTTGTCTCTGTAAAGTTTGCAGTACAGACATCTTTAACTCCTCTCTTTTCCAGGCACCTGACCCACATTGTCCTTACCTATATAAAGTCCTCATCCCGCTAATATAAGCCCATCTGAATAAATAATACGGTGAAGTGCATCTTTAAATGAGGAATGTCACTGTGCACATCTACCGTACTAGTAACAAACCACAAAGAGGTCTATATAATGACATATGTGTGGGTACAGAACCGTAAACATGCATGACAAACTACCACAAAAGTATTAATAAAACATACTCAATCTTTATTAGTAACTACTAAAAAGTAGAACACATAAGACATACTGACAACAATAAATACATAATTTAGATAGGGGTAGATAGGACTACAAGTACAAAAATTGCCAACACAGTTGGTAAGAAAATGGATGGTAAGTATACAAGACAAATAATGGAGATGGTGGTCTTAGGTATATAAACATAAATGTAACACACTAGATTTAGGTGAAGACAACAACACCATATAATAATATAAGTATTACTACCCACAAAGAACCACACTATTCCCTAGCACCTATACAAATAAATACAACCACCGTACATACCAACAAGGATGGAACGCCCGACGTGCGTTTCACCCGCAACAGATACAAGCAGTAAAAAACTAAAAATACCAACGCGATTTGTTAGATACACAAAACAATCGTGTATATAAGTGGAAAAATCTGGGCGGTGCCTTTAGGTCTCGTTCCTCTTCAGTATCCTCTATGTCTTCTACTGGTTCGGCCAATAATGATTCATTTTTTAGACGTGAACGTCACTTCACAAGACAGCATAAAAGAAAACAAGATGAGAAAAATAATCAACAACATAAAAAGAAAGCAATTCATCCTTCAATAGGGGAATCTCTGAGCGGGAATGACACACTTAAGGTAATTAATCTATCCACTATCAATCTAACAAAAGCTCAACATGAGGTTTTATCACTAGGTTTAAATTTTATTACGTCCCCTAGGTTTGATACTTTTTCATGGTGATTAAAGATTTACATCTGTTTGCACGTAAACTGATTTTCAAGAAATTATTATATCGGACCCCTTCACCTAATGATCTCACTTCTGTAGAGGAACGCAATGCGGTTCAGGTTTTACAGGAACTGTTGGAGGAACAACAGGATCTAGTTACACCATCTGAGTTGCTTCCCTCTTCTGTTATTCCAAATTCCAAAAAATTCCCCCCTCTTACTACGGTAAGTCATGTAGATTTGTTTGTTCAACTTGTGAGCAAAGAATTTGAAAAAATTCCAGTAAGACCTAAACATTATAATATATCATACTAACATAGGGTAGCCCTTAAAGAACTAACTGAGATGAAAGATGTTGTTATTAAACAATCGGATAAAGGGGGGAACGTGGTGGTTTGGCCAAAGGTTATGTACAAAAAAGAGGCTTTGAGACAACTTAGGAATCCGATTTGTTATAAAAAAAACTTACCTATAATCCACTCTCCCAATTTTCCTCTGAACTCTCTTCCCTTTTACAGAAAGGTGTCGATCAGGGCATCATCACTTCAAAACAACGTAGTTACCTGTTACCAGAGTATCCATCCTGTGCCACGTTTTACATGTTGCCAAAACTACATAAGAACATGAATTGCCCTCCAGGTAGGCCAATAGTATCAGGGGTGGGGAGTTTGTGTGAGCCTGTTTGTCGGTTCATTGACATCATTTGAAACCACATTAAGGATTCATCTGATGTGCTTACCAAAGTAGATGGCCTACATCTTGATCAGGATATGTATCTTGTAGTATGCGATATTAAATCATTATATACATTGATACGGCATACGGATGGAATTGAGGCAGTACAAGCATTTTTTGTAATGTCAGGGGTTGATGATGCTTTGGGTAGGTTTCTTTTGTCGTTACTTAAGTTTATTCTTACTCATAATTTTTTTCTTTTTGACGGGTCTGTCTTCCTACAGCTCCAGGGGACAGCAATGGGGGCGTCATGTGCGCCCTCCTATGCCAACCTGTTCCTGGGGCTGTGGGAGAGACAGACCTTTTTAACGGATCCCATCTTTTTAGTTGATCATGTCCAATACTGGTGGCACTATATGGACGATGTTTTGTTTATTTGGCAGGGCTCTATTCCAGATCTAGAACTATTCATGGAGTGCCTCAACCAAAATGATAAAAATATCAAGCTTACATGGTCTTATAGCAACACTTCAGTTGAATTTTTGGACATTTCTTTGATGGTTGACGCAGAGGGCTATATTCAAACTGAGTTGTACTGTAAACCTACCTCTACGAATTCATTACTACATTACAAGTCATCCCATCCACGACACCTGATTCACAATATTCCTACAGGACAGTTTTTGAGAGCCAGAAGGGTTTGCTCTACAGAGGTGAGTTTTGAAAAATCAGCATGTGGCCTCAAATCTAGATTTAAACAGAGAGGTTATAACACTCGATCCATTCAACAGGGTTATCTGCGTGCACGTTCGTCAAATCGCACGGACCTAATTAGGAAGCAAAAGAATAGAATTACATCTACTTCTGAAAAGGTACGATATATAACAACATATAACACACAACAACAGCGTGCGATTCTCAGAAAATATTGGGGTATTCTGTTGTGTGATCCCGTATTGGGTAAGTCATTAGATTCTTCTCCCTCCATCACCTATAGGAGAGCAAAAAATCTTAGGGATACCCTGGTCCACAGCCATTTTTCGGAAAATAGAAGAGAGAATCACATTTTTGGTCAAGGCCCCAAACCAGGATGTAGACCCTGTGGCCATTGTGTGGCCTGTACTAATGTAGAAACATCTTCCATATCTTGGGATTCTAGAAAAGAGCGTACATTTGAAATTAGGAAACACCTCAATTGCCAATCTAGTGGTGTGGTGTATTTTGCAACTTGCTCATGTGAACTCATTTATGTAGGTCTCACAACGAGGGAATTTCGCAGAAGGGTACGCGAACATGTTCTTGGAATAATAAACGCAAAAGATACAGTGGATGCAACTACACTTAAGACAATCCCGAAACACTTCTTCTTTCACCACAATTCAGATCCTACATCATTCCGTATATGGGCCATAGACCAGGTAGATACTGGTCCTAGAGCAGGAAATTGGAGGAAACGTTTAGGACAGATGGAAAGTAAGTGGATTTATAGGCTGAAGACGGTTCAACCATTGGGCCTTAATGATAACATCAGTTTCGCCCCTTTCCTTTAGCCACCTTTTTCGCTTGCGTGTGAACGCTTGTTACGGTGTGTCTCTTCATGGTTTTGGACATTTTGATCTTTTTTGATAATGTTTTTTATATACTTTTTAATTTTATTTGGTTTTATTTTTGTATGTTATGTATGTCTGATGTTTTGTCTTATTTTCGCTATTGCATTTTGTGGTATGAGATGTGATTACTTATTGTGTTTCATTTTCTCATAAGGTTATCCGCTGATATATCTGAAATTGTGATAAATGGTTATGCTATCACCGAATGGGCGCTCATGGAAACCATTGGATATGAAAAATATGTCTCACATTCACCGTTGGGGAAATTACAATAAATTTGACTTTTTTTTAGGAATACAACACAAGAAAGAACAATGAGATGTTTTTGATATTTGTTTTATTTTATTATATTATTATATTATATATGATATGGTTTTTGCACTTGCACTTTTATTGCACCGCACACCGGGCACTTTTGTTTTTGCACTCCTTTTTTCGTATATACGTATATATATATATATTTTTATATATATTTTTTGATCATGAATCACACGGTGTTGTTCATATATTATGCTATTTTGTATATTTATTCATATGTATATATTTTTTTATTTTGGACATGGTATGTCCCTTTAAGAGTGTTTTCTTTATATACACATATCCTTTTTGTCTGGTAATGTGTTTTCTTCTGGTTGAGCTATATATAAATAATTAGTGAGAATGTATATTGCGGTATTTTTAAGGACTTTTACATACATAGTAGTAGGCAATTATGGCCAAGATAGGGTTAATTATTAGTATGTTTCTTATAGTACTTGCATATATGTGTGTCTCTCAGATGCAGACTTTTGGTGGAGTCCTATTTTAGGGAGAACAGAGGCTTCGCGATGGGTATAAAACAACTACTGATAGTCGGCACTTTGTTGTCCCTTTATAATGGGTGTTGTTGATAAAGTTATTATTGTTTTGAGATTAGCGCATGCGCGGTAACAACCATCATGCTCGATACCATTAGACTGTCTGAGCTGCCGTAACGATAGAATGACACATGCGCATTAGCCCCTCCCTCGGCCATTTTGGCGGTACGCTACTCCATTACTCCTGCTCACGCAGCAGTTTCATTATGGCGGTTATTCCAAACCTGTGGTGAGTTTTTGATTAATGTATCACTATTTAAGACCACAATGTCTGTTCAGTAGCTGTCCCCTGACGAAGCCCGCTCTCTTGCGGGTGAAACGTGCGTCAGGCGTTCCATCCTTGTTGGTATGTACGGTGGTTGTATTTATTTGTATAGGTGCTAGGGAATAGTGTGGTTCTTTGTGGGTAGTAATACTTATATTATTATATGGTGTTGTTGTCTTCACCTAAATCTAGTGTGTTACATTTATGTTTATATACCTAAGACCACCATCTCCATTATTTGTCTTGTATACTTACCATCCATTTTCTTACCAACTGTGTTGGCAATTTGTGTACTTGTAGTCCTATCTACCCCTATCTAAATTATGTATTTATTGTTGTCAGTATGTCTTATGTGTTCTACTTTTTAGTAGTTACTAATAAAGATTGAGTATGTTTTATTAATACTTGTGTGGTAGTTTGTCATGCATGTTTACGGTACCGTACTAGTAACGCAAATGCCTGATCGTGGGCATTAACCCCTCTGGCACCTTGGTCAAAGCTGACCAAGGCACCATTTTGCTGGCGGTGCGTGGGAGCCGCCAATTTCCTGGTGATTGCAGGCATCAGGAGCAAGCCTGCGTCCAGTTCCTTGACAGCCTGGAGCGTTGTGAAGGCTGTCCGGCTTGTCATTCTATACTTTCTATTACAGGCTACTCTATGTAGCCTGCAATAGAAATGATGGATTTTTGCAATGCATTAGCATTGTAATACATTGCATTAGTGATCAGACCCCCTGGGGTTCAAGACCCCTAGGGGGTCTAATAAATGCAAAAAAAAAAAAAAGTAAAAAAAAAATCACCCCCCCTTTCCATAGAAACATATAAAAATACTTAAATACTGTATACTTGGTCAAAAAGACAACCACCATGTAACATCTCTGCCTGTTCGGGTCTCTGCGCCACTCTCTGTTCGCGTGCTGCGGTGCAGGAAGCGGGCGCAGTTTGATAATTTGCTTGAAGTTTTTAGTTGCACTGTGTGAACACGGCTCTAGTTCGGTAATTGTATTTGCACCACACCCGTCTTCTGCCCTTGTTGCCTCTGTCCATTCAGTGGCTTGATTTTGTCTTGCCTGTGATTGACAGCTTTCGTTCCTATCAGGTTCAGGGCGGGTTCTTCCTCCCCTATTTAGTCTTGGCTCACGTTCACACTGGTGCCGGTTATTGCCTCTTGCTTGCTGGTTTTCCTTGCTGTTTATTATTATTATTCTAATCCTTGACCTTTGGCTTTCCCTACTGATTATTCTTTTGGACTCTGATTTGGCACTGCATCGCTCGACTGTTACCGAACCCTGGCTAGCTGACCTCCCTTTGTTGTTGTTCGTCTTGTCTGCGTTTTGTGTATCACTTATACAGGAAGGGACTGTCTTCGTGGTTGCCGCCTATTAAGTAGGATAGAGCTTGGCAATAGGAAGGGTCAGTTGGGGGCTTCAGCTTAGGGCTCACTGTCCCTTGTGCCCCTTCCTCCAGGGTTCGCCAGCAGCTTCTGGGGAATTATCATCTGGCTAGTCCCTGACACACCACTTATAAAATACTCAAATTTATTAAAGCTCATGATAAAATACGATTTTTTTTTTTAAAACATGATAACATGCAAAAACACTAGGGAAAAGGGGGATACAATGCTATGTATTCTACCAAACATGATATACACTAGTGAAAAGGACTTGCTTATACACAGAATCAATATACTAGGTATATACAATGGAAGCATAATAATAAATATAAATAACCATATAAAACTGCAAAACACTCTTTCAGATGAAGATAAAGTGGTCTATCTATACATAATGATGAAACACCATACCCAGTGGTACACACTAGTACGGTGAAACAAGGGTCGGGACATGCCTTCTGTGTTTTGGTTTTTAAAATAGATAGTATTGTATCCCCCTTTTCTCTAATGTCTTTGTATGTTATCATGTTTAAAAAATTTTTTTTTCAGATTTTATCATGATCGTTAATAAATTTGAGTAAAATTTGAGTATTTAATAAGTGGTGGTTCTGTCTTTTTGACCAAGTATTTTGTATTTGCATGAACACACTTTTTTTTGCCTCGGATTGCACTGTATATTTTTACTTAAATACTGCGAAACACATGAACATTAGGTATCCCTGTGTTCATAAAGGCCCGATCTACAAATATTTAAAAATATTTTCCCATACGGTTGCTATGGCAGTTAAGAGGTCTAATAATGGCCCCAAGTCTGCTACATGAGTACTTATGGCACAGCCTATTAGTATGCCTATTTGCATTTTGGAATTCCATCCTGATTGTTGGTAAAACTGCAGTATATCTAAATGTGCTCCATCTCTCCATCACCAACCGGATTCTGCACTAGATATGAAAGGTGTTTTACTTTTATACCTTCAAAACTTAGCTGTGACACAGCCATTTCTAAAACAATGAGAGTGGGTGGATATATTCACATTCATCTAAAAAACTGATATGCTGTATCTTTGTCTATTTTAAAGGATACAAAACAGACATGTGAAAATAGCCATAGACTTTCATGGTGTGTAAAAAGGTTGTAACATGGCATGTGAATAAGGCCAAAAACAGACTGACACATCTTACTTTTTCCAAAATCCTGTTTACTTTGTTGAACCTGTAACTTTCTGCTTCCAAATTTATATCAAGTTAGTTAAAGTTTCTCATAATAACTAATCTATATATTTTATTAATAGCTTTGATATCAGATTTTGTAATATATGCAATATACACTATTCCCCTAAATTCACTCCACTTATTTGTATTCTACTGAAAGCTGTGGTTATATTTTAGAAGCAAAGGATGAAATCATTGAACAAGGAGAATTCTTTTAGCCAGAAAAGTATTTTGATGAAGTTATATTTTTGTTGATCTGCTGGCTATGATTTTGTATGGTAAGGTGCTAAGGACTCAAGGACTTTCAAAGAATTTATCTTTGAAGTGAACACGTACAGTGTGTTAGAATGATCTAGTGTTTGACAGGTCATTCTGTACTTATCTTATTTATCTGATCCATAACAGCCTTCTGCTCTAATTCTTCTGTGGATATGCTGGAAAAATTCCTTATAGTAATTTGTTTTATTTCTATTCCATCATAAAGATAAATGGTCTCTTCCAGCATTTATGGAGTATTGATATAACTGCTGCACAGAAATAAGTCTTAATTTTAATTTTCCAATTAATCAAGTTAAGTCAACCTTATTTTTTTTTTACTATTATTTAAATGAGTTTAAATTTTGTATTATTAATATGAATGCTTGCATTCAGTAATCTGCCCAAGCATATTTAGCTCTTTAATGACACAGCCTAAAATCATCTGAAGTACATGACCTTATATTTCAAATCTGACTCCGGTCACTTTTGTATGGTAATAACTTTAGAATTCTTTAACTTACCAAAGTTATCTTGGGTTTTGCATTTAATTTGGAAAAATTGGAATTTTGGTAAAAATTTGGAAAAACATGCAATTTTCAAAATTTAAAATGATCTACTTTTAAGACAGATGCATACACCCTAATTAGTTCATAAATATGATTTACCATATCTTTGCTTTATGCTTAAACGGGTTTTATTAAGGATTTTCAATAAAAATACAACACAAATAAACAAAGATAAATCGAGCATCAATAAAAAAGGCACATATACCAGTAGGCGAGAAGGCCAAAGGAGACCTCTCACCACAATGATCAAAACTAGCTCAACGAGGAGACGAAAAGGGAATAAGGAGGAGACAGGGAACGAACAAACAAACACAGGACAAAGACGGTGAGACCACAAACAGAACTAGAACAGGAAAAGGAGGAAAAGGAAGGTAAGAAAGAAAAAGAGGGAGGAAAGTAGACGGCCATGTCACACTCAGGCGAAGGCAGTAGAAAAAGCAGAGGACTCCTGGAACAGAATCCAAGGGCGCCATCGAAGTTCAAACTTGGAATAGGCGGGAGAATCCTCCGCTACCAGGGTCTCCATCCTCTGTATAAGCAGAAACTCCTGGAGGAACTCAAGCATGGAGGGTGGGGTGGAGCTGCGCCAGTGTCTCGGAATAACAGCCCTGGCGGCCGTAAGAAAATGTCTCAGGAGGTCCTCCTTAATCGCCGACAGCTTGCCAGGGATGACTGACAGAAGCGCCAGCTGAGGAGAAACAGTCACAGAGCGCCCACTGACCGTGGAATACAATGAGAACACCGCATCCCAGAAAGGCCGCAGAACGTCACAATCCCACCAAATGTGTAGCATAGTACCCCTAGCGGAGCCACAGCGCCAACATAAGTCCGAAACAGCAGGAAAAATCCTATGAAGAAGCACCGGACACCTGTACCACCGGGACAGAATCTTAAAATTTTTCTCCTGAGCGCTACACGGGAGGGCCAACTTATGAGAAAGCAAGAAGGACCTGTCCCAATCCGCAGAAGACAGACTCACAGGAAGATCGGAGTTCCAGGCAGTAACATAAGAGGGGAGTCCTGCAGTGACATCCGAAAGGAGAACGTCATACAACAGTGAAAGAGCGCGAGGCGGGGAGGTCCGTCACCCAACTAAGGATTCTAAGGCTAAGGCCGGAGGGGAGAGGTGAGAAGTAAGCGAGAACCGCTTCAAAAAGGACTGGAGTTGGGCGTATTCCAACCACGAGAGGCGTAAGTCGGGGTGAGAACTACATAACTGGGCAAAAGGAGGGAGCGGGGAGTCGCCCGCCACCTCCTGAAGACGAGTACAATTCTCTCTCTCCCAACAGAGGAACCGATCCACTGAGCACCCAGGGGGGAACATAGGATTCCCGAAGAGAGGAGTCAAGGGGCCCGGAACACGGGCCAAGCGACCAGAAGAGCAGACCAAATCCCACACCTTCAAGAAGTGTGAAGGGAGAACGTAAAGACCAGGGGGTTTGGGACGAAAATGCGGTGGAATCCACGGCCAAGAAGAGAGCGAGGATGATAACAGGTCAAATTCGATGGACACCCACTGCTTGTCATGGCGACGGAATTGCCAGTCAAATAAACGAAGCAAAACAGAGGCGCGATAATACAGGCGCACATCCGGAAGGCCAACGCCTCCCCTGGACTTACGCCTGACGAGAGTACGGAACCCAAGTCTGCTCCGAGAGGAGCCCCAAACAAACCTCCCAAACAAGGATTGTACTTTGGCCAAAAAAGTGCGTGGGAGAGGGATAGGAAGGGCCTGAAATAAATACAAAAACCGGGGGAGGACATCCATTTTAAGGGCATGAATTCGACTGAACCAAGAGGGAAGGCGAGCGCCATAAGAGCGCAAGTCCGTGGTAATGGCATCCAAAAGCGGGAGATAATTAAGTTGGAATAGAGAAGCAGGATCAGGGGAGATACGGATCCCTAAGTACTTGAAGGAGGAAGGCTGCCACCTAAAAGGGAAAGTCCGCGCCAGAAATTCAGCCTCAGAGGGTGGAAGTGAGACATTAAGGGCCTCACTCTTAGATAAATTAACCTTAAAGTTACTAAGGGTACCAAAACGAGAAAATTTGCGCAGAATAGCCGGGAACGACACCCGCGGATCGGAGACATAAAGCAGAAGATCATCCGCATATAACGCCGCTTTGACCACACGAGACCCCAGAGGTATACCGTGAACATCTGGGCAATGGCGCATCGACACCGCCAGGTGCTCCATCACCAAAGCAAAAAGCAACGGCGAGAGGGGGCAACCCTGGCGGGTACCGTTATGGACCGAAAAGGGGTCCGAAATTACTCCGTTCGCACGGACACGCGCCGACGCATTCCCGTAGAGAGCCAAGATCTTGCCCAAAAATCCGGAACCAATACCGATCTGCACAAGGGTCTCCCGAAGAAACCCCCAATGGACGCGATCAAACGCCTTTTCGGCGTCAATTGAAAGCAAACAAAGAGGGACTCTAGTGGAGCGGGCTACAGAGATGGCCAGAACAGTTTTACAGACATTATCACGTGCCTCCCGACCCGGAATAAAGCCGACCTGATCACTATGAACCAAAGCAGGCATGAAAGGAGAAAGACGATTCGCGAACAGTTTCGCATACAATTTCACGTCTATATTTATTAAGGAGATAGGCCGGTAACTCGCAGGGCACACAGGATCCTTACCAGGCTTAGGAATCACAGTGATCAGAGCCGACAAGGATTGCGCAGAAAACGGCGACGACTCCCCCACACTATTAAACACCCGTGCCAAGTCCGGGGAGAGCAGAGAACCGAAGCATTTATAAAAACGAGCAGTGAACCCGTCTGGGCCCGGCGCCTTACCCGCAGGCGTCGCCTGAATCGCCGCGGCGACTTCCTCCGACGAAAACGGTGACTCAAGGGCTTCCGCATCGTCACTAGAAAGGGAGGGGAGAGCAGTCTCCGTAACATAACGACGGATCTTATCCCGGAGCGCCGACGGATCTAGGTCTGCATAACGACCGCGAATATCATACAAGTTGGAATAAAACGAGCGGAATTCCGCAGCGATGTCAGAAGGATTATGTACTAAACCACCCGATCCCGTACGCAAGCGCGGAACATACGCGGGGGAGTCACGCGGATGGAGACGCCGAGCCAGCGAACGACCACATTTATCAGCAAACTCATAATAATGTTTTCTAACGCGATCCCTGAAGCGCAGATATTTCCCGTCCAGAAGGGCACGGAGTTCCTCCCTAACATTAAGAAGCTCAGTGAAGGTTGTACGGGAGCCGGTCTGCTTGTGGGACACCTCCAGATCGTGGATCCGCCCCAAAAGGGCAGCAACCCCAACGGCTCTCTCCCTCTTAAGGCGAGCGCCATGCTGAATAAGGACCCCCCTCACTACACACTTCATAGCCTCCCATTGCATAGGGAGGGAAGTAGAGTCAAGGGAATGATCAAGCCAGAAGTTCCGGATAGCCTCCCCGACAGCCTCCCTACAGGAGATGTCCTTCAATAAGCCTTCGTTTAAGCGCCAGTTAAAAGGACGACGCGACAAACCAGGGATGTCCAAGGACAAATGAACAGGGGCATGGTCCGACCAAAGGGCCGAGTCGATACGGACTACCGGGGACCAGGACAGGGCATGATGGCTGGTCAGGAAGAAGTCAATGCGACTGTAAGAGTTATGAGCCGGGGAGTAATAAGTATAATCCCTATCTAGAGGGTGTAGGATACGGCAGACGTCTACCAATTGGGAGTTGTGAAGGGCCGACAACAAACGGCACAATTGCGAGGGAGCGTGGGGGGGACGCGGGGGAGAGGAGTCAACATGGGGGTCCAGCACAAAATTGAAATCACCACCCAAAATTACTACCCCCTCACTGAAGTCTGCCAATCTGCGGATAAGGGACCTACAATATGCCAATTGACCCTGATTCGGAAGGTAGCAGCCAGCCACGGTAAGAACCGTGCCTCCCGTGCGCAATTTCAAGAAGAGAAACCTACCCTCAGTGTCGATACAGGTGTCCAGAACCTCATGCTGCAAGGAACGGTGGATAGCAATTGAGACTCCCTTGGACTTAGCAACAGGGTTGACGCTGTGGAACCACTTAGGGAAGTAACGACTGCGGATGTCCGGGACGTGGTCCTTCTTAAAATGGGTTTCCTGCAAAACAAGGACATGTGAGCGCTGTTTATGCAACTGATACAAAATCTGATTACGTTTTTGAGGGACATTAAGGCCCCGAGCATTGAGGGTGCAAAAGTTAACGGAGGACATGGCCGAGGGGAGAGAAAAGAGAGGGGAAAGGGACGAAACAACCGGAAGACAACCAGAAAACGATTAAGAAAAACAAGTAAGAGAGAGAAAAGGAAATAGAAGGAAACAACCAGGAATGAAACACAAAAGACAGGAGGGGACAAAAGGAAAAAAACAAACTAAGTGGGGTGGAGAGAAGAACTCCACACAAAAAGGTGGGGAAGCGGCAAAGAAAAAGATTGCCAAAGACCACGCAAACAGAAAGCGTGGAGACCCCGGTGGGAAACGGGCTTTTCCAAATATAGCAGCCGGTACCCCATCCCAGGCCCCCAGGCGAAAACACCGAAACAGTAAATCATCTAGTAAAGAATAAAATGCTGACCGAAAAAATAGAACAATAAGAGCAGGAACACAAGAATCAGAGGAAACAAGCCCCACAAGGGAGCCATCTGGTGGAGAGGACAGGAACACCGCATATAAAAATAAGCATCACACATCCCTATCCCCCCCACGTATATCCCAGGAACATAAAGGGAGAGCAGTCCAAACTAAAGAAGTCCGTCACAAACAGCAGAGCAATCAGGTAGAAGCGCCAGGAGCAGCCTGGGACGAGCTCGTCTCCACCGAGGAGCGGGTCTTGCGGCGCCTCCCGGAACGCCGCTGAGGACGGGCAGGAGGGGCCGACAGGAGATCACCAGGAAACGGAGGCCATGAGAGGGCAGGAACAGATGGGAGGCCCAGGGCAGAGGCAAAATTGAAAAGTTCATCCGGATGGGACATAGAAACAACACGGCCGCCATGACGGACCTGAAGGCGGAAAGGAAAGCCCCAAGTATACGGCACTTGATGCTGGGTGAGCACATCCAGAAGAGGCTTCAACGCTCTCCGTTTAGCAAGGGTGAGGCGTGACAGATCTGGAAGTAGTTGGAGCTCAGAGTCCTGAAACAATATTTTCGGCACTTCCCGAACTTTGCGCATAATCGCTTCCTTCAACTGGTATCTATGCACCCTGCAAATAACATCTCGGGGCCTATTGTCATCAGGAGGGCGCGCACCCAAAGAGCGGTGCGCACGGTCAAGCTCAATGGGCGAGTCCAAGGGGGCCCCCAAGATTGAATTGAAGATGGTGCGCAAGGTAGCATCCAGATGCTGAGACTCAACAGATTCAGGCAGTCCTCTCACCCTTATGTTATTGCGTCGATTGCGATTCTCCAAGTCATCCAGCATGTCAGACAAGAACCGCAACTGTCGAGTGTGAGAGGCAATGGTCGCCTCCTGGGTAGAGAGCTGGGAATCATGGGAGGCAGAGGACGCTTCAAGGGAATCCACTCTGGTCTCCAGTTGTTGTACAGAGGAACGGACAGCAGATAGCTCCGATTTGTAAGACTGCTCAAGACGAACCACATATTCCTCCATATCAGACTTAGTAGGGACCGCCGCCAAGTGAGCGCTAAGGCGACATAGTTCAACCAGGGTATCAGAAACAGAAGCAGAAGAAACGTCAGCTCCAGCAGGGTCATAAGCAATACAGAGACGTGGCCCACTAACCGCGGCAGCAGTAGGTGAGGCAGAGGGAACTGGCGGGAAAGCAGCAGCAGCCTGACGACCTTGGGGAGACTGGGAGGGAGCAGCAGAAGGGGGGTCAGTCCTCAGGGGGGGAGCAGCTGGTGAGGTAGGAAGTCCAAGGGCCTCATGGTCGGTGTAGTCAGAAGCCAGGGGGCTTGGAGGCACACACAAAACAGCCAGGGTCTCCCGGACAGGGCATGAGGGGGATGTTGAGGCCATCCTAGGGAGGGAAGACTCAGAGGGGAGCCAGTCAGACCTGTCCTCTCCCCAAGCAAGAGACCCTGAGGAGGCAGTCATAGGCTCCAGGGGGGGGGACAGCAGTGGGGCAGCAGGAGAAGGCGGCAGGGACGGCCAGTCACTATCCAACCCGGGAGCAGGCAGCAGAGAAGGTGAGGCAGAGCCACGGCCTACCTGTCCATCATCCTTCAGGCCGGAGGAGAGAGGAGAGAGGCCGCCGGAGGTGTGCGTCGGCAGACAGACATCCCCGGCATGTAGATCATCCGGACCGCCGGAGGCAGAGGAGCACGGCTGCACGTCCCCAGAGTCCACTTCATCGCTGAGGGCAGAAGGTAGAACAGCACCGGAGGCAGCCGGAGAGAGCACAGAGCCTGCAGGAAGCCGGCCGCGTGCAGCGGCTACAGGAGCGGGCGCCATCTTGGATCCGGACGGAGCAGAGGAGTCCCCACAGCGCGGCACCCGGAGGAAGCGGGAGATAGAAGAGGAGCCAGAAGTCCCCGGAGGGGTGGAAGAGGACCGTTGAGAGGGCCTGCGGTTCTTCCCCATCACAGAGCAGGTAAGTTCAACTTCGGTCAGCATTAAAAGGTGTCTTTACCCGGAGCCAGGGACGGAGCAGAGGCAGCACACAACCTCACTCCTCCATGGCCAAACCACGCCCCCCCTTTGCTTTATGATGAAACAAGTATTCTTTAATTTTTTTTTATAGATTATAAGGCTTACAAGTCAAAGACCAATTTTTTAATGAACCAATTTAGTTCTGAAAAAGGCTTTGAAAGTCCTCTGTATTAGAAAATCCCATAAAGGACCCTGTAATTATACAGGAATAAAAGCAGTTAAAAAAAACAGAGGTGATGAAATTTAGACATTTACATTTTTCAGTAATACATTCATTTAGCCCTAAAATGTACACATTCTCAATATGTTAAAGGAAAATCTGACAATTTGTCATGCATTTTCTCCCAATGGGAAATATCCCACATTAGGATGTAAACTACAGTTTGGGCATGCAGCAAGGCATAGAAGGAAAAGAACACCATTAAAATATGCACTGGAATCATTTTCAGGGCCCATGTTACATTTGCAGAGAAACAAAGAGTAACAAGAGTAAACAAGAGTAACAGAACAGTAGAAACCCCCCACATCACTCCTATTTTGAAACTACACCCCTCGAAGAATTGCTCTTTGCAATTTGAGTCTCTTGTGTGAGAAAAGCGCGTTACAAATGTTTCTCATTGTCATAATATATTGACCACACAGGTATTTCATAGGCTGCAAAAATGGAAAATGACATTTTTTTGAATAAAATATTAATCCCAAATGTCATTTTCACAAGAGGTTTAAAGGAGCTCTATCATTGTGGATATCCATTTTAAACTAAGGACACGTCAGAATAGCCTTAGAAAGGCTATTCTACTCCTACCTTTGGTTTAGTTCTCAACGCCACCGGTTTTTAAATAAATTGCTTTTTCCATGTATACAAATGAGGCTCAGATAGCACAGGGGGTGTTCCTCCTGTGCTCTGAGTACAGCTTCCTCATGACTTGCATGCCGCCTCCTGGGCCTTTTCATCATGCCCCCTGCGATGTGCTGGTCCTCCTAGCTTGTGTAGAATTAGAATAAATATGGACGCCGAGCATGCACAGAGCTGACAGCACATGCTTGGCAGCCATATTTATTCTATTCCTACATGAGCGTATTGCGCTTGTGTATAGCGCACGCATAGGATTTTGATCCCACTTAAGATAGCACAGATGCTTAAGCAGCGAAGAGGAGGACCAGGAAGACCAGGGCATGATGCAGCAGCCCAGGAGGCAGCATTCAAATCAGGTCTAAGCTGTGCTTAGACCACAGGGAGGACACCCCCTGTGCTTTCTGAGCCTCATTTGCATAAATAGAAAAAGCGATGTACTTCAAAAATGGCGGTGTTGAGGACTGAACGAAAGGTAGCAGTAGAATAACCTTTCTAATGGCCATTCTGACATGTCCTTAGTTTAAAATGCATATCCCAAATGATAGAGCCCCTTTAAGGAGGAACTGTATCCCACAATTGGTTAAGTAATTTATCCAGAGTATATAAACTGCTGTATAGTTACACAGAAGGGAAGATGTGCCATTGAGCTTTTGGATGGCAAGTTTTGAAGGTATCGATTTCAGGCACCATGTCACATTTGCAAAGCTCCTGAGGTACCAGTAAAACTCTTCATTAAATGACCACATTTTAGAAATTACATCCCTCCAAAAAATTATCAAGGGATGTAGTGAGTAGCGATGGGAGAATCTCTCAAGATTAGTTTCGAGTTTGGGTGGTTCGGTAGTAAGATTAATTCTGGATTCAACAAGCTCGGTATGAACCACACCTTAAATTGACTTAGTACGTGGTGTAGAACACTCTTAGGGCTTCTAAGAACCTATAAATTTTATATGTAATTTTTTTTAATATTAATGAATTAGTTAATTAGATCCCTATTGCAAAATGCCGGCATTTCTATAACAGGCTCCATAAAGCAGCCTGTCATACAAATGAATGCCACACAAGCTTGGGAGCCTTCAATAGGCTCCTGGCTGTCATGGCAATGGATCAATAGCCTTGGATCTCGTTCTGGGTGCCGGCGATTCTCGCTAAAATGGCAGTGCCCATGGACCACCGGCAAAATGGCAGCTCAGTTATGTTTGCCTGAGACCCCAGGGGTCTTAATTCCCACAATCAGTTTAATGTTCCCCTTCAGCTAACCTCACAGTTTAATGTTCCCCTCCAGTTACTCCCACATTTAATGTCCAGCCCCAGCTGCCTCCAAAGTATAATTTTCCCCTCCAGTTGCCCCAGTTTAATATCCCCCTTTAGTTGCTTGCAGTTTAATGCCCCCTCCAGCTGTCCCCACAGTTTAAATCCCCCTCTATCAGTTGCCACCACAACATTATGTCCCTCTCCTGCCAAACATAAAAAACACTAATACTTACCCCTCCTTACTCCTCTGCTGCCTCTTGTCTGGAGTCTTCAGGGTTCGATGCGTGTGACAGGTGCGATGTAAGTGACATCATCGTATTGTGTCTCCAGCTCCCGTAGCTTAGACAGGATGAATGGTAAAGCAGGCAGTGGATAGCCCCTTATTTCACCATTGTTTTCAATTCAAAAGCTGGATATGGTGCAATCTACTGCATAGCACAGTGGTACAGCAAATGCAGGACTGTCCCACTGTCCCTAGGGGGCACACATTACCATAGGGCCCGGTGAAAGTGCACTGTTGGCCCTATAGTTGACGCACCCTGACAGGTTGATGACAATACATGGAGGGAGGCAGATTAGATCTCTTCAGTATTTCAGAAAAAACCACAGCAAGTATCCAGGACAAGCACAGAGAACAGGATTGGTGCTAGCAGGTTAGTTTACAATGGCAGACTTAGCTGCTCTTGATTGGTCTGTACAAAGACCAAGAACACTTATTTTTGGGAAAAAAAATGTAATGTTACCCATTAATGATGGACTTTTAGGCTTTCTATGTCAGTCACTTATTCTGATACAATTGACTTTCTACATCAATTATGTTGGACTGTGCTAAGTTGGTTCCTGAGGATTCAAACCTAAGGGCTAGTTTACACGGGGGCAAAGAGGCTGATTTTGACAGTGGATTTCGCTTCAAAATCCGCCCCTTTTACAATAGTGGTCTATGTAGACTGTTAGCTTTTTTTTCTGCTAGCAGAAAAAAAGAAGCAACATGACCTTTCTTCAGGTGTTTTCACCTGAAGAAAGCAATAGAAGTGAATGGGAGGCGAAAAACACGCGTTTTTTTTGCAAAAAAGGTGTCTTTTTTTGCAAAAAAACGCATGGAAAAAAAATGCGACGCGTTTTTTTCGCCCCATTGACTTTACGGGAGGGGAAAACTGCCTGGCGTTTTTTTAAAGCGGTTTAAAAAAAAAAAAAAAAAACGCTCCAAAAAAAGCTACAAAAAGCGCGGCAAGGTCCAAAAATAGCTTCCTAATTAGGAAGCGCTTTTTCCAGTGCCAAAATAAGCCACACATAATTTACGTGTGAACTAAGCCTTAGGTGCTGCAGTAAATAATGATTGCAGCATTTAGGAGGAAGGGGGCCCACCAAACTAGGCATCATCACCCCTGCGAACAGAACAAAGGGGCGCTGAAGCACTTACATATCTGTATATCCCTATTAGGCTGTGCCAAAGGCCCATCTCAAAATGTTTAGGAAATAAGAAGTTAAAATAAAAAATAATAACGATAACCCCTTCCCACCGCAGGCATTTTTTGATTTTTGACTCCCTGCCTTCCAAAAGCCAAAACCTTTTCAATTTTCTGTTCACAAAGCCATTTTAGGACAAATTGTAATTTGTAGTGGTATAATTTAATATTCTGTATTATGTACTGGGAAGCAAAGGGGAGGAATTAGAGAAAACTATAGTTATGCAAATTTCTTACGGATATGCCACCTGTATTCTATGCATTAGTATGATTACAGTGATACCAAATTTATGTAATTGTTATATAGGTTTTTTTATGTTTTAACACTTTAAAAAAAAAAAAAATCCAAATTGTTGCAAAATAAAAATATTCTGACACGTAACTTGTTTTTATATTTCTGTGTACAGGGATGCATAAGGCGTCTTTTTTTAAAGGTGCATTTTATTTATACCAATTTATGGAATGTCTATTGCTTTGATCGCTTTTTATTAAAATTTTTGTGCTTGGTAAAACAGCAAAAAAAAAACAGCAGTATGGCTCTTTTAATTTTTTTTCCCCCACTATAATAATGTTCACCATATGCAAAAGATATTTTAATAATTTTATAGACCTGGCATTTTAGAAAACAGGAACACCTAATGTGATGGACATATCTCTTTTTTTCAACTGTACTGAGACGTGTAGCTTACTGGATCTAGGTATACCAAGAATTCTTTTATGTTAACAGCGAGGGTACCCTCCAAATGTAAATAAAACTTAACTTTTATTTCAGTATTCAATTGAATAAAAATAGGGGTACAGTCCCTATCAGTCTCCATTAAAATAATAAAACAACAGGGCTGTGTAGGTCTGTTGGCACCTGTAGTTAGGATAGAGTCCCTGAATCTGTGTATTGGAAAGGTATATACTCCCTTTGTATTAGGTTAAGCCTTCCCACATTCAGGGACATAGAGCAATCACATTACAGTGTCTATTTTCAGGGAAACCACTTTCCCTAAATAATAATCAAATCAGCTCATTGTAAACATATAGCTGGGATGATTTAGGAAAACCTGCACTAGCAGGGGGTTGGACCCGATGGCCCTTGAGGTCCCTTCCAACTCTACCAAAAGTAAAAGTAAAAGTAAAACATACACTCATCAATCGGTGCCTGTCTGAAGCTCCAGGTACCTACTCCTCTGATACATCAAAAGCCCTATTGTGTGCTTGCTACATCAGTAAAAACCATAGTGGCTGCAGCTAGCTATTTAACCTCTTTGATACAATCAATGTAATCTCATTCTGTCACTATCTCATTATGTCACTATCTCTTCTGCAAGGATCATCAGGAGATATAATGCAATGTCTAGCGTAGTAGTGCGGTTAGAACCGCAGTTCTCAGGACCCTGATGGTGGGTCCTGATACTTGATGAGGTCTGAGGTGTACTGAGACGTGTATGGGGTATTGACCCATTGTGCCATGTAACCCATTTGGCTTTGAGCTACTCCTGAGGAAGCTGGGGCAGTGGGCTACCAGATCACTATCTAAGAATAGATTATGGGGATAACGTCCATCCTTAGGGAGAGACCACCTTTTCAGGTGTGTGGAGACTTATACAGCCATAGTTGCTCCACTGCAAGGGAACATGGGAAGAATATGCAAATCTGTCCCCCAAGATGTAAACAGGGAGACAGTGCCTCTGTTATGCTACCCTCTATGGGAAGCAACCTGAACATCATGCCCGACTTTCCCAGAAGTCTTTACTGCATAATGCGGGGTTATAACCAAATCAATTTCTCAGCTACGGACCGCGGTTTCGGTCTGGTTGGACTTCAACAACGCAGCATAGAGAGAATTGATTTGGTAGAAGTGAGAGGCTGAGAGACCAGATTATGGGGATAACGTCCATCCTTAGGGAGAGACCACCTTTTCAGGTGTGTGGAGACTTATACAGCCATAGTTGCTCCACTGCAAGGGAACATGGGAAAAATATGCAAATCCGTCTCCCAAGATGTAAACAGGGAGACAGTGCCTCTGTTATGCTGCCCTCTATGGGAAGCACCCTGAACATCATGCCCGACTTTCCCAGAAGTATTTACTGCATAATGCGGGGTTATAACCAAATCAATTTCTCAGCTACGGACCGCGGTTTCGGTCTGGTTGGACTTCAACAACGCAGCATAGAGAGAACTGACTTGGTAGAAATGAGAGGCTGAGAGACCAGATTATGGGGATGACTGCTTATTCATGTCATGGTTATCTTTATATATATATATATATATATATATATATATATATATATATATATATATGAGTCGCTGCCGGAACATCCCCAAAGTGTGGACTGGAGGGGGGTGGAATGACAGGTCCCACTACCAACCTACCTGCCATTCCTAAAAATCCAGCCCAATACTGAGCATTTACCAAAATGCTCAGTAGACGAAAGTTGTCTGCTGAGAACAAACATTCCTTCTGGAGTTTTCTCATCTCACCCACCTTAGTAGTCTGGGTGAGATGTACACCCCCTCGATTACTTGACCAGCCATCGGCTTACAACAACCAGAAGAATCAGTTGCAGCAGTCAGTGCATCTGAGGGCAGCTTTAGAATCTAAGTTATAGTGTGTGAGTTTGCAAGCGTGTGGTTTTGTTTTAAATGTGACTTAAGATTTAGTGACAAGTATATGTGATTAGTGAGTGCATTTTTAATTGTACATTGTATTAGTGATAACAATACTACAGCTTGTACATTGAAGCTGTTTCTCTTAAAGGTTAATTATGTTGAGGGGTGTTTTATAATCATATTTTTATAATCATGTAAGTTTGCTTAGCTTATTTTTTTTGTGTAAACGTTAAGTCTCAAGTGTGCCACACAAGTACTCAGCTAGGGGTGTGGTTATCTAACTAAGAGGGCATAAATTACCGCTGTTTCGTGTTTGTTAGCAGAGGATCATTTGTAGTAGTCAGATCAGCTTCAATAGCTAAGTGATAAAGTGAGCGTGTGAGCCTGCGAGTGTGTTCTGATTCTAATTGTAGTTCTGTTTTAAGTGAGACTTAAGATTAAGTGATTTTAGATTCAGGGACTTTAGAAAAAAAAAGACTTGAGCCTATGCACTTTTTATGTGAACTGTGCTTATTTTCCGTGTATTTTTTGTTTTTGTTAAATAATCTCTATTAGGTAAGATGTGCTCCAAACCCTAGTGTCCAAACATTTATAAACGCAGACCATTACAAGATAAGATAATGATGAGGTGATGAGTCTGCTAGGCCAGATGACCTCTTACATCTATGGTGTCAGAATCATAACAGAATTCTCCATTCCTGGATTCCAAAATCGTGGAACAGTAATCAGAATTCACTGGATGTAAGAGTAAGTCTTTGAGGATGGGGAGCAAAACTTCCAAAAGGGTATCTTCAGGATGCCTGTACTTTCTCAAAAATGTTTACCCTAATGGTTGGTCATCTGAAGGGTTTAGAGAGCCAGGTAGCATAGTCTAGAGATTGGAAGACCCCAAAGAGTGGTCTTTAAACCAGGAGGTTTTTCTCCATCTAACACACAATCCTCTGGGGGAGTTCCCCAAAATAGATCTTTTTGTCACAAGAAAAATCTCAATGGAGCGTTTCTATTCCTTAAACTCAAATTATCAGTCATGGGGAGTGGATCCTTTCTCCTACTCATTGGTTTGGGAGCTGGTCTATGCCCTTCCACCTCTGGCTTTAATTCCTAGGACGTTACAGAAGATACGATCAGATGAGACAAGTCATATTGATTGTCTCTTTTTGGATAAAAAGAAGTCAATTTGTGCTATTATTGCCAGGGTGGACCAGGTAATTCTTCGTTCCAGAAGGGACTTACTCAAGCAGGACCTTTTTTTACACCCAGATCCAGAGTATTTCCATCTCTCTGCATGATTCCTGAAGCCACCACACTGAAAGTACAGATACCTACTGTTGGTGTATTTGACACTCCTTTGGCTGACCACAGGTGAGCAATAAGGTTTACGAGGGAAGCATTTAGACCATCTTTAACCCCCTTAAGGATGCTGGATAGTTTAAACCTTAATGTTCAGACCATATTTTTTCAAATCTGCCATTCTCTACTTTATGTGAAATTAGCTTCATAATGCATTTACCTATCCAGGTGATTCCAAGATTAGATTTTTGTGACACATTGCACTTTATATTGGTAGTAACATTTGGTCATTATACATTGTGTTTTAAAAAAAAAGGACAATTAACCCCTTCCCGACATGCGCCGTAATAGTACGGCGCGTGTCGGGTCTGTAACTGTGGCGACTGCCCGGGTGCCGGGCAGCCGTCATAGTCGCCGGACCGATCGGAGGCATTAACCCCTCCGGCGCTGCTGTCAAAGGCGCCGGAGGCGCCATTTTCCCGGCGGCGCATGGGCGCCGCCATTTTGGCAGGGATCGCCAGCTCCTGGAGCATGCTCCAGGGCCGACCCCCGTTGCCATGACAGCCGGGAGCCTTGTTAAAGGCTCCCAGCCGGTCTGCAAATTCTCTCTTTTGCAGGCTGGTGTATACAGCCTGCAAAAGAGATGATGATTTTTTGCAATGCATTGCAATGCATTAGCATTGGAATGCATTGCATTAGTGATCAGACCCCCTGGGGTTTAACACCCCTAGGGGGTCTAATAAATGCAAAAAAAAATAAAAAAAAAAAGTAAAAAAAAATATAAAAAGTATTAAAAGTTCAAATCACCCCCCTTTCCCTAGAACAGATATAAAAGTAGTTAAAAACTGTGAAACACATACATGTTAGGTATCCCCACGTCCGAAATCGCCCGCTCTACAAATCTATACAAATATTTTTCCTGTTCGGTAAACGCCGTAGCAGGAAAAATAGTCAAAAGTGCCAAACCGCCGTTTTTTCACTGTTTTAATTCTGATAAAAATTTGAATAAAAAGTGATCAAAGCAATAACATTTCCCGAAAATGGTAGAACTACAAAGTACACCCGGCCCCGCAAAAAAAGACGCCCTATACATCCCCGTACACCTATGTATAAAAAAGTTACGGCCGTCGGAATATGGCGACTTTTAGAAAAAAATTTTTTTAACACCGTTTTGGAATTTTTTTTAGGGGTCAAAATGTAAATAAAACCATATAAATTTGGTATCCCTGGAACCGTACCGAAACACAGAATATAGGGGACATGTCATTTTGGCTGCACAGTGAACGCCGTAAAACCAAAGCCTGTAAGAAAGTCGCAGAAATGCATTTTTTCTTCAAATCCACCCCATTCTGAATTTTTTTCCTGCTTCCCAGTACATTATATAGAATAATTAATGGTAGCATCATGAAGAAAAAATTGTCCCGCAAAAATTAAGACCTCATATGACTCTGGGAGCGGAGAAATAAAAAAGTTATGGGGTTTAGAAGGAGGGGAGTCAAAAACGAAAAACGAAAATCAAAAAATGCCATCGGCGGGAAGGGGTTAATTGAAAATTTCATAAAATTATCAATTTTGAAAGTTTGTTATGGTAAAAAAACAGATCACATAGAAATTGTTAATAACTAACATTTACCATATGTCTACTTTATGTTGGCATTGTTTCTTCAATGTCCTTTTACTTTTCTGTGATGTTAGAAGGCTTATAAATTTATTAGCAAATTCTCAGATATTCAAAAAAAAATTCAAAAATTTGTTTTCTAGGGACCTATTCAGTTGTAAAGTGACTTTGAGGAGCCTATATAACAGAAAACCCTCAAATTATTTCATTTTAAAAACTGTACTCCTTAAATTATTCAGTACAGTGTATAAGAACTTTAAGCGTTTAGGTGTTCCATAGGAATTAATGCAAAATGGAGTTAAAATTTTCAAATGTCATTTGTTTTTAATGCCCATTTTCCATTTCAAACCAAGTTTTTGTAAAAATATCCAATATGTGGCCCGTTTGTTCAACTTGACTCAAACATGGTCCTCAGAAATGAAAGAGCACCTTTATGGATTTTGGTACATTGATTTCATTAGGATAGTTTTTAGACATCATGTTGCATTTTCAGAGCTCATGATATACAACCAGTGGCGTAACTACTGCCATAGCATCAGAGGCAGCTGCCACAGGGCCTGAGACATTAGGGGCCCGGTGACAGCCGCTACCGCTGCTATCATTATACTCGGGGGTCTTTTCGGACCCCCGAGTATAATGATTGGTGGACCGGGAGAGGTAAAAAACATAAAAAACACTGTTACCTCTCCACGATCCTGCCAGGCCTCCTTCCTGACGTCTCTGAAATCACATGAACCCGGCGTGCGTCCCGGGTCATGTGACGTCCGACGTCATTGAACAAGGACGGCAGCGTAGGCCGACAGCGTAGGAGCCGGGGGACCCCAGGTCTCCAATTATTATACTCTAGGGTCTGAAAAGACCCCAGAGTATAATAATTGTTTATGGGTGTCCACAGTGGGATATAATAGTGTGTGCAGGGGCCACTATGGGGGATAATACTGTGTGCAGGGGCCACTATGGGGGATAATACTGTTTGCAGGGGCAACTATGGGGGATAATACTGTGTTCAGGGGCCACTATGGGGTACAATACTGTGTGCAGGGGCCACTATGGGGGATAATACTGTTTGTAGGGGCCACTAAGGGACATAATACTGTGTGCAGGGGCCACTAAGGGACATAATACTGTGTGCAGGGGCCACTATGGGGGATAATACTGTGTGAAAGGGCCACTATGGGGCATAATAGAAAGCGCAGGAATGCGTAGGAGGGGTCGATCGAGGTCTTCGGAGGGGGGGGGGGGCGCAATGTCAAAAGTTCACCATGGGGCCCCACCATTCCTAGTTACGCCACTGTATACAACAATAGTGGAAATCACCTAAAAGTGACACTATTTTAGAAACTAGACTCCTTAAGGAATTCATCTATGGATGATCTGACCATTTTGACCAGTCTTTTCACTGAACATATCTGAATTTGGCTGTCAATTAGGAAAAATAATTTCTCCTATAGTTTGCACTTTTTCCATCTTGTTAAACAATTTCTTGGAGTAAAGCAATGCCCATTTGTGGTCAAAAACCACTGTTTTTGCTCAGAGGAAGATTCAGAAGCGAAGAAGAAATATTTGTCTTTTAGAGCACTGACTGTACCGGAATAGTTTATATAAGTACCATGTCACATTTGCAGAGCCTAGTGATACCATGACAGTGGGAAATCCCTAAAAGTAACCTCATTCTGGAAACTAGACCCTTTAGGGAATTCATCTGTGTGTAATTTGACCATTTTGAACCTTGGGTACGGCAGTTTCCTACACGTTGCTGTTAAGTGATGCCTGGCCACATGGCAGAGCTCAGAAGGGAAGGACCACCATTTAGACTACTGGAGCACAGACATAGCTGAAATACTTTTCTGGTGGATTATTGGAAAAATATGCAAATCTTTTTCCCAAGATGTAAATAGGGAAATAGTGCCTCTGTTTGCTGCCCTCTAGGGGTAGCTCCCTTGAACATCACGCCCGACTTTCCAACAAGCCTTTATTTCTATGATGCAGGATTTTGCCAAGTCAGTATCCCAGCTGTTTCAATCTGGTTGGATCTCTTCAGCACAGCCTAGAGAGAACTGATTTGGCAGAGATGAGAGACTTCTAGACCACATTCTGGGGATAATGTCACTCCCTAAGCAGAGACCACCATAGAGGGCAGCAAACCTATTTACATCTTGGGAAACAGATTTGCATATTTTTCCCATAATCTTCCCAGTGGAGCTAAAATGGCTTTTTGTAAGACTCCATACGCCTGAGAAGGTGATCTCTCCGTAGGGAGTGACATTATCCCCAGAATCTTTTCTGGTGGAGTCATGTATGACGGGAAACTGAAGTAAGAGTACAGATAAGACCCCCAAGAAGTTACTCCATGTTATAGCATCACACCTTAAGGCATTCATGAGAGTAGTGAACATTTTGACCCCACAGATGTTTTCAAAAAGGTATTGTATAGCATCTGGTGCAGAGAGAGATTTGCCATTTTTGAATGGAATATGCAAATTCAGTGCTTGATATATTGTGCCCAGTATATGACAACGGAGACATAAACACCATGTATGTGGGTTCTAATGCGAGAAGCAATTCACTACGTATGGCTGTAATGCGATACCTCAGCACACGGCAGGGCTCAGAAGGGAGAGAGGTGGAATGCGACAGGTGGTAAGCTGTATGGAGTGCATCAGGGTAAATTAAATATCAAAGGATGTATGAAATATCCAAAAATAATCTTTCATACAGAACACTGTTTTGTCAGGACAGGTATCACACTGGTAAATGGTGTCCTTCCTTATCCCCCTCTTTGAGCAGACTTAGCACCTCTTTTTACTCTTTACCTTTTTTGGCAATTTGAAGAACTTCTCCTAGAAAGTGTTGTCCCGGTACTATGCGTGTGGCCTTGCTTCCAGAAGTACTGGGTCCCCCCCCTTCCTGGTCTCTAAAAAGGTGGTTCTTAATAACTACTTCTTGAAAGTTCCTCTCTGGCCTGCATGACGCGTATGTATTCTACAGTGTATTATGTACGATGTGCATGGCCAGTTTCCTATACCCCATCCTTGATTTTCATATGGCACTGTAGAATTCAATCGGACAAGTTACCTGCCATGCACCTATAGTAGCCCAAGATGCAGTCTGGCGTGGGGGTCTCTGTACTGGTACCTTACACTAGTACATGGGTGCTGGTGTGGGTGTGGCCATGTATTGTTGTCAATACAAGGACAATTCTCTTGTCCCTGCTCTCACCCCTTCTGAGTGTTTGTCCAATCAGTGTCTTAGGCCTCTTTGGTATACAAATTATCCAGGTAGAGGTGGTAACCCTGGTCCAGCAATGGATGTACCAAACCCTACCCAATTCTGCTATTATCTCCAAGAAAGAGAGGCATTCTGGTGGATCAATTCTGGTGCCCTTCCCTTCATATATCCTAAATCTGTAGGCATGCCATGGTGCACTCTCGTCCATCATACCATGGCCATATTTTTGAAGCAATGGACAACTCCTTTAAGAAAATAAACCAGTATAGGTAATAAGCATACTTCTCATTAACTTTTATTCAGTTTCTTTGGTATACATCACCAGTGGCTTTAATACAACTGTTCTGACTATGACTATTAAATGATACTATAAATGAACACCATTGTGTGGTGAGAGGTTTTATGATAAAGTGGTTATTTTTCCATTCTGCTGCCTTTAAGTGTTAGTAGATCCAGATACTAACGGCTCAATACAAACAAAAGAATGCTTGCCACTGACTATAAAAGCATGATATATAATAGTTAACTTGCTCTTCATTTTGTCCTTTATATGTGTGAAGTCTTTCAGCTCTGCAACTTTTCAATTTAATGAGGAAGAAATAAACTTTGAAGCTGTTGCACTGTGAAAATAGATCAGGATTTGTTATTTTATAGCTAATATACACCAGTACATTGACCTTATTATCTATAATAAGGATAGCCTTTAAGACTAACAGAATCTCTGAAATTCTGTACATCTCCTATGTTCATAATGTATGTACTATTTGTAGACCCCTATTTATAATGTAAATACGATCAACCTAAAGGCCAATTAATATAATCTATAGTTTACTATTATCATTTGAATGTCACTATAAACTTGTATATCTGTATGATAACTTCAAAAGCACATTTGCAAGGTCACTTGTGACAGTATTGCCAATACTGTAACTGTCAATTAAACTTATTTTAATGTGTAGAGGAAATATTTGTAAGAATTTTTGTAATATACTTTATTAGGTGATTTTATGAACTTAAATTTTTTCCAGTTTCAGTGTTCTCTAAATAAGCATTGCTAAGAAAAATGTTCTTTGCTATTTAATGTACACTTGCAGCGTCTGAAGAGACTGGCACTCTTCTGTGATGTCATCGGCCTGGGGTCACCGCTGAGGCCTGTGATTGGGCATCAGTGGTAACATGGAGATTAAACAGGAGAGTGCTGAACGCTGTGAGGAAGTCCAAAAGAGGCAACTGAAGGAGAGTATGAACTTTTTTTTTTGTTTTTTTTTTAACACCTCCCCTGGGCTTTCACCTATTATTTTCTGTGGTCTGAAGAGACCCCAGAGTATAATAATGTCACTTTCACATTGACATAACTTTGGCAATTTTTGCCTTAGAGACCTAGAAAATATATGCCTAAAAATATTTTACATTATATTTTAACCGGACAAGAACCGCTGGCCGTAAAATTACTGGTACCTAAAGACCGGACCATTGCCGAAATGCGTCCGGTCTTTAGGTTACCTCCTTGGCGGGAGGAGGGGGGGGGAGGAGTTGGGGTTAGGTGTTACTAACACCTAACCCACCCCTCAATAACGTCCAGTCGGAGCTGGGTCCAACTGGACATTTTAATCACGCGATCGAAAGGGATCCACCAAGTAAATGTCCTAATCGGCATCTCCCACGGCGATATTGGGGGGTGCCAATATCAGTAAAAGGCAGCCTGGCGTCTGGCTAGTGACCCCAGACTGCCGGGAGCCCCCACGTACCTGGTGATCCTGCCAGGCCCTTCTGATGTCAGGCTGGGCGTCTGCATTTCTATAACTTATTATCCATAAATGAATACGAAGCTGAATTTTTCCAGGAATACATCATTTCAGTGCGTAATATTTTGTGCCCAACTTGTATCAGAGATGAACGCTCTAAAAGCTGTTGTGCCCGGGATACTCGCTTACCAGCTTTTGGAGTGTCTTTGCTGACATAAGCTGGGCACAACATGTTGCGCGATGAAAGAGTAAATCTCTCGAAAATTTTCAATTTTTAACTTCTCATTATCAGTTGCGATTTCATTTCTGGAAACTAAATAAATGGAACACTCAAGGGTTAAAAATGCTCGATACGCCACTTCATAAATCCCATCTGTGGGCTAGTGTCCAAAATGGGGTGACATGTCTGAAGATTCCACTTTATTGGCAATTCAGGGGCTTTGCAAAAGTGGCATGATGTCCAAAAACCAAACTGTGCTCCAAAAACCAAAATAGCGCCCCTTTCCTTCTGTGCCCGGCTATGCCCAAACAGCCATTTCTACTCATATATGGCATTAAGTACGTTATCTGGGGTACACCAGTGTCATACATATGGGCATACACCGCTATTTGGGTATACAGCAGGGCGCAGATGTGAAGGAGCGATATGTGCTTTTGGAGTGCAGATTTAGATTCTTCGATTTTGGACACCATGTCATATTTGCAGAGACCCTAAAATTGCCCCTACAAAATGGAGTCACTTCTTGAGGAATTCCAGTTTACTGGCACCTCCAGGGCTTTGCAAAAACAACATGGCACCCAGAAAGTTCCTCTAAATCTGTACCCCAAAAGCTAAAAAGCGCAGTGCTCCTTTCCTTCTGAGCCCTACTGTGTGCCCATGCAGCAGTTTACACCCATATATATTTTGACCCTCGGGACGGCCCACTTAATAGTTTTAGGAGTGCAGGTCTCTGACAACACAAAGTGGGTGCCACGTATTGGGCACTGAAATGGCATATTTCTTTAAAAATTTTAATTTTGTACATTAATTTTTGGGAAGCATTTTAGGCT
Source organism: Leptodactylus fuscus (assembly GCF_031893055.1). Classification (NCBI taxonomy): domain Eukaryota; kingdom Metazoa; phylum Chordata; class Amphibia; order Anura; family Leptodactylidae; genus Leptodactylus; species Leptodactylus fuscus. The sequence goes on from NC_134268.1 coordinate 135,827,244, forward strand.
CAAAATGATAATACCCTTTGATTCATTCCTTGACAGGTGTAGTTTCTAAAATGGGGTCACTTTTGAGGGGTTTCCATTGTATTGATACTTTAGGGCAGGGGTAGGGAACCTTCGGCTCTCCAGCTGCTGTGAAACTACAATTCCCATCATGCTCCATTCACTTCCATGGGAGTTCCAAGAACAGCAGAGCAAGTATGCATGCTGGGAGTTGTAGTTTTGCAACAGCTGGAGAGCCGTACGTTCCCTACCCCTGCTTTAGGGGCTCAGCAAATGCAACATGGCACCTGAAAACTATTCCAGCAACAGCTGCCCTCCAAAAGCCAAATAGCGCTCTTTCCATTCTGAGCCCCACCATGTACCCATACAGCAGATTATAGCCATATGGGGTATTGCCGTGTTCAGGAGAAATTGTGTAACAAACTGTGGGGGGCTTTTAATTCTTTAACTACTTGCAAAAATTAAAAATATGGCGTTAAATGGACGATTTATTGGAGAAAAAGTAATTTTTCATTTTTACACCCAATGTTAATAAAACCTGTGTGTTAGGATTGGGTCCCACAGGCTTCCCGTCCAGCGCATAGCGCCGCCTGTGGGCCAATCCGAACCTCGCCCTCGGCGTTGTGCAGTAAGATGTCTGAAGTCTAAGTCCAGCTTTCGACCCACTGAGCATGCTCAGACAGTTTGGAGTTGCTCAGAGGCTAAGTGCCATTCTCTCCCTACTGAGCATGCTCAGACATTTTGTGTCCGCTCTGACGCTAAGTCCCATGAACGGTGACGTCATGCCACCGCCCCTGTTGGGCGGGGACTAGCCTTTAACTAGTGCGAGCCGACGCCCGACCGGTGCTCACACTTTGCCTAATAATAAGTTGAGACAGGAGGTTAGGGCCAGGTTCCAGTCAATTGCAGTAGCTAAGTAGGGATCCAGTTAGTATTCCTTGGCTCTGCCCTTTGGAATCAGTCAACCTATTCCTAGTCCAACTGCTTTGTATCTCCTTGCAGGTTTAGAAGTTTGTTGTGTGACTGACCAGGAGTGAAGTTAACCCCTGGCAGTCTTGTGTTTGCAGTAGAGTGAAGCATATGCTAAGGCCTGGTTCTCCTGCTGTAAATAGCAGGGGCTTCTGGCAAAGCTTCATTTGCTCAACTGCTATACATAGGCACGCTCTCCCAGTGAAGTTAAGTGGAGAGAGTCTGTTGCCGCCTGTTCACATTTGTGTTGCACAGCATCTCTGCCAGTGCAGTTCAACTGCTGGTGCATAATCAGACATACGGCTGCCCATCTGGGCTTGTGGACCTCGCTGCAGTGCTCTGCAGCTTAGCAGTTCTGGTTGTGTTCATTATTATTTTTATATATACACACAGAACCGTAACACCGTGAAACACCTGTGAGGTAAAAATGTTCACTCTACCCCTAGATAAATTCTATAAGGTGTGTAGTTTCCAAAATGGGGTCACTTGTAGACGGTTTCCACTGTATTGGTACTTTAGGGGCTCTGCAAATGCGACATGGTACCTGCAAAATATTCCAGCAAAATCTGCTCTCCAAAATCCAAATAGCGCTCTTTCCATTCTGAGCCCCACCATGTTCCCATACAGCAGATTATGACAACATATGGGGCATTTCTGTGTTTAGAAGAAATTGTGCAACGGACGTTAGGATGCTTTTTCTCCTTTAACTCCTTGTGAAAGGATAATCTCTTGTGAAAATGAAACATTTGGGGATAAATTGACAGTTTACTGGAAAAAAAGTAATTTTTCATTTTCATGCCCCAATGTTAATAAAATCTGTGAAACAGCTGTAGGGTCAAAATGCTCACTATACCCCTTGATGAATTCTGAGAGGGGTGTAGTTTCTAAATAGAGTCACTTATGGGGTTTCCATTGTTTTGGTACTCTAAGGGCTCTGCAAATGAGACATGGCGCATTAAAACTATTCCAGTAAAATTTTCTGTTCAAACGTTCAGTGTCGCTCCTTCCCTTCCATGTGCTGCCGTCTGCCCAAAAATCAGTTTACACCCACATGTGGGGTATTTCTGTGCTTGGAAGAAATTGCACAACAAACTGTCAGATGCAATTTCTACTTTAACTCTTTGTGAATTTGATCATTTTAGGTCTAAATTAATGTATTAATGAAAAAAACATATCTAAATTTCACCTCCATATTGTTTTTATTATGAAATGCTTAAAGGGTTAACAAACATCCCAAATGCTGTTCTGAATAATTTGAGGGGTGCCGTTTTGAAAATGGGGTGATTTGGGGGTGTTTCTATTATATAGGCCTTTCTAATTCCTTTCAGAACTGAAGTGGTCCCTAAAAAATTATTTTGTGCAATTTTCTTGTAAATCTGGAAAATCGCTGTTACACTTGTAAACCTTGTAACATCCAAAATAAAATAAAAAAACAATCAAAAGATGATGCCAATGTAAAGCAGAGATATGGTAGATAAGATTTATTCATGTATTTGGGTGGTATGACTATCTGCCTGAAAAGCAGAGAATTTCACATTTTGAAAATTGTAGATACAAAAGAAAGACAGCACAGCGCTGTATATGGTGTAGTATATTTAGTATAGTGGTAAATAATTCAAGTGCAGTGATTGCTCTCACCCTTTTTGAGTTGTGAGAGATCACAACTATCAATAAAGCAATGGAACCATTTACTAGGGGGTTCCTCCCTGGGATGTTCAGGTAGAAATATGCAGAGACAAAAGAAAGACAGCACTGCGCTGTATATGGTGCCGGCTGACACAATCAGCCGGCAGACGGAAAAGAGTTCTTATGCACTTGAAAGAGTCTTTTGACTCGAAACACGTTGTGTGTGAACCCCAATAAATCTTATACTTAACCTAATCAGAACGGGTGAATCGCAGTCCTGTGTTTTCGATCCTTTCATTTACATTTTGAAAATTGCAATTTTTTTCCAAATTTCCTATTTTTTTTATTAATAAAAACTAAAATATTGATTAGTGTTTACCACTAACATGAATTACAATGTGTTACGAAAAAACAATCTCAAAATCACTTGTGTAAGTTAAAGCATTTCAAAGTTATTGCCATTTAAAGTGACACGTCTCTCAATATGAAAAAATCATTTTGTTAGTAACATCACATGGAATATGGATTTTAAAGTTGGTGCAAATAAAGGCTAAGTTTTAAAGATCTTGCTGCGGTGCTGAATTTTTCCTCGTTACACTTTCTGATGTATTCCAAGCTGATGGGAAGTTGATCTGGGCATCCACCATCCAAGAAATAGTGACACACGTATTTAATATGTCTGTGATTCCCTTTCCAATTTTTCCCATTGAAAGCAACATAAGGTGTGGTTTGTACTGAATTTTTCATCCCAAAACCAGGGTCCCGAGCTGCCGAACCCGAACCCAAAAAGAATCTTGAGAATTTTGTCTGCTGGCCGTAGAAGTAGTTAATTGACATTGCATGTAACTTTAGCTAAACTCTGTAAGTACACCCAGGTCTTTCACTCAATGACTCTCACAGCGTTACACCACTTAGGACATATGTTGCATGCAGATTATTTTAACCCAGTTGCATAACTTTACATTTATCCATATTGAACCGCATTTGCTTAGTGGATGTGCAAACACTGTCTGTCCAAGTCTGCTTGTAACCTACATACATCCTGTATAGACTGTACTGTACTATTGAGCTTGGTGTCATCTGCAAAATAGAAACAGTTATATTAATCCCATCTTCTATACCATTAATAAATAAGTTAAATAACAGTGGACCTAGCACTAAATCCTGCAGTATAACACATAATGGTGAGCAACGAAAAAAACCCCCAATGGATAAAATTTTAAAGAGTCTGTGATAATTCGTACATGTTATCCCTAGATTTCAGGGAATGTGTCCGGTACTACGCTTAATTCTCATAATTTGGTTTGTCTATACCTCCCCTCGTCTATATTGTATTGTGTAATCACACAAGATCAGTGGCGTAACAATTGTGGTCGCAGGGAGTGCAACTGCGATCGGAGGGGGGATGGGGGTTCAGGCTCTGGTGGGGGGTGGGCACTGTTAGCACATAATACTGTGTGGGGCCTCAGTGGAGCAAATAATACTGTTTGGGGGCCACTATGGAGCACGTAATACTGTGTGGGGGCCACTGTAGAGCACGTAATACTGTTTGGGAGCCACTATAGAGAAACATATTAGTGGTAAGGCCACTGTGGAGCATGTAATACTGTTTGGGGGCCACTATAGAGCACATAATACTGGTGGGGGCCACTGTGAAGCACATAATACTGTTTGGAGGCCACTGTGGAGCATGTTATTGTTTGGGGGCCACTATGGAGCACGTAATACTATGTGGGGTCCACTGCGGAGCATATAATCTGCCCCAGTATTGTTTAGGTGCCAAGCACTGTTCGGCTCACTCACTGTATTATTGATAACTGCAGGTGTGGGTACTACAGCTTTACCTCTTTCAAGTATCTGAGATATCACTTCAGTGCCCGTAACCACCGCCAATATCAAAAATTCGCTCTAGGAAGGGGGTAGGGGGCCCCGGACAAAAGTTTGCACCAAGGCCCACAGGACATCAGTTATGCCACTACACAAGATAGTACCCTTTGGGTGTCAGAGTCAATGATTGTGAACCGTATTATAAAGTAGAACAATGTACAAAACACCACACGAAGAGTATCTTATGCCTCCAACGTCCCTGTAATCAAGGAGCTTACACACTGTCCCTCTAATTGTTGGAGACCAGAGAAAGGATCTCCACTCTAAGTCATAGCTACTTCAAATGTTAACCCACCAGCCTGGCGAGATGAGAAGATTTATATGTGCTTATAGTCTCTCGGCCGCCTCAACCTTGTGCTCTCTGTCAAGTGGGTGTGTCAGATGACTCCGCCCACTCTATTCCTATAGGTGCACGGAAGCAAGGCTATTAGTTATGGCAATGGATCCTGCAGCATGCTGTCTGGATAAATCGGTCATGCTCATACAGTATGAATGTAGTAAACTAAATAATGAATGCATATAGTATATAGAGCCCTCAGATTGCCTAACCAATACACTTGCATGATACCAATATGAGTGCATGGGAATATATCTCTGAATGGCTTATGGTTTATATGTAATACCTTTAACCCCTTAATGACCAGCCTGTTTTGGACCTTAATGACCAAGCCAAATTTTGGAAATTTGCCCTGTGTGACTTTATCAGTGAATAATTCTGTAACAGTATTATGTATCCAAGCGATTCTGATATTGTTTTTTTGTGACATGTTGTACTTTACTGAGAAGGTAAAATTTGACTGATATAACTTGCGTAAATGTATTAAAAAAACTTGCAAATGCTGAAAATTTTGAAAATCTTTACATTTTTTTTCCATTTTCAGCTGCGATATTTCACATATACACAATAATACAGGGCAAAAAAGTTAGTAATTGTATATTTCCAAGTGTTCCTTTTGTGTTTCAAGCATATTTGAAATAATTTTAGCATATTTGAGTAATTTAGACAAGTTGCAAGTTTATAAGTAAATTTTGGAAATTTTGAGTGTGTGATTTTTTCCTGTACCAAGCTCTGTTTGCAGACAGGAGTAGGTGGCATAATGACAAACTCCCATTAAATGACCCAATTTGTAAAACTAGACCCCTTCAGGTATTCTTTGAGGGGTATAGTGAGCATTTTGATCAAATATTGTTTTGCAAGAATTATTACAAATTATGAAAAAATGTGTCATTTTAAAGCCAGTTTTTTGCACATTGCATGAAAATGAAGAAAAACACCCCAAAATATATCACCCCATTTCTTTCGTGCTCATAAATGTACACTTTGTAGCCTTAATCCTATGTACGGATGCACGGCAGGGCCCAAAAAGAAGGGAGCACCAACTGGATTTCGAGACACAATTTTTGCTTCAAAATGTTTCAGGTCCATTGCACATTCAAACAGGATTTGAGTTACCAAAACAATAGAAAACCCCCATAAATGACCCCATTTTATAAACTAGACTTCTTAAGGTATTCATTGAGGGGTATAGTGAGTATTTTGACCCTATAAGTTTTGAAAAAAAAAATTCACCTTTTTTTACACAAAAATGTCATTTTAAAGGCAGTTTTTTTGCACACATCACATGAAAATGAAGAAACACACCCCAAAGTATATCACCCCACTACTCCCTTGTTCAGAAATGTACACTTTATGGCCTTAATCCTTTGTACAGACGCACGGTAGGGCCCAAAAAAAGAGAGTACCCATTGGGTTTCATGGAACAAATGAATGAATTTAAGGCTCCATATCATGCGTGTGGAGGTATGGAATGGCCTAAACAAAAAATTGTGAAAAAAGCAGTTGTCCCACATTGTGTATTCTTCTTTCTGTCACTGCACTTTTCTACATGCAGTTTTTAAGTAGCCAGTGATACAAATACCTCTCGCTCCAAACGCCTGCACCTATTGTGATTTCCTTAGGTGAAACTTGACTAAACAATACCCTTTTGGAAGCAATGGGACACGCTTTACCCTTACACATTATTTTCCAAACAATTTTTCCCACTAGGGAAATAGACTCAGGGCATTTTAAGGGATTAAGTCTAAAAATTTATACAGAAAATTATTTTGCAAATGCTCAAGTCCTCAAAAGAGAGCCATAAAATTTGAGTATTTTGGGCAAAAACTAAATTGTAAGAAATTAGTAACGATAGAAATAAATTTGTGAGTGACCAAATCAGGGAATAATAGTCCAAGAATTTTGTAATGGTAGAAATAATAATTGGACAAAAACATAAACCTATAACCCCCACCCTCCTTTATGGTGTTCCCTTCAAATAAAATCAATAATTCATAATGGTATGATAAATTTCAAAGCAGGGGTGTGCACAGAGTCCGGGTTGGGATGGGCAAGTGGGGCAAAAAAATCTAGTATCTTTCCTCCTCCCCTTCTTGCTACAAACACGGCAACGTTTTTGGGCAAGGGTCTTAGCTTGAGTGGCAGGGACGGGATGCATAAAATGGCGTTCAGTGAGTCTACGAATTTCCTCTGATTGGTATATTGACTCTGGCATGGGGAATTAAATAACAGATTTTAAATAACCTCCTCCTGGTATTCTAAAAATGTTTTCGATCCCTGTGACTTTTTGAACACTACATACGAATTATACATGGCAGTTTGAATTAGGTACACAGACAGTTTTTTGTACCAGGCTCTGCTTTTGCGTTTGACCAGATATGGTTGCAGGACTTGGTCAGATATATCCACCCCCCCATGAATTTATTATATTCAGTTACAGAAAGGGGTTTTCTTTTCTCTGTAGCCGAGCCTCTTTCTCTCACCAACACAGTGGTGTCAGTATGGATGGTCGAAAGGACAACTTTCCTGTCATTCCATTTGACCGCCAACATATTGTCACTAGCCAAACTGAACAACTGTCCTTTTGCTACTCTCCTTGTGCTGGTAGCCCCACTCGGTTCTTGCGTACTGTCCCACAGGCCCCTGTATTTGCAGCATGAAGACCTTTGTACAAGGGGACAATAGTATAAAAATTGTCGGTATACACGATACCCTAAGTGGAGAAAGGGTATCATCAGTTGCCAGACAATTTTCCCACTTGTGCCAATGCTCTCTGGGCACCCTGGGGGATTGATTTGGCGGTCCCTAACCTCGTACACAAAAAAGTTGTAGGTATAACCTGTGGAGCTCTCGCAAACTTGTAGACTTTCACTCCATAGAGGGCTCACTTCGAGGGGATGAACTGGCAGAATGAAAGTTGACCCTTGAAATTCATTAGAGATTCGTCAACTGCCAAATTTTGTTCGGGGGTGTATAAGGAAAGAGGATTGTTGGAGGAGGGAAATCAGGGGTCTTATTTTATTTAGTCTATCGTAGGCAGGGTCAGATCTAGGGGGTACTTGGGAATTATCAGTAAAATGAAGAAATCTCATGAGGGTCTCATAACGAAAATGGGTCAGTACTGCTGCAAATACAGGGGTTGCGTGGATAGTTGTGGCGCTCCAGTATGATCTTATTGTAGGTTTTTTCACCAATCCCATCAACAACGTAAGTCCCAAAAACTTTTTTTTATTTCTGGGACATTAGTGGGGTTCCAGTGTCTGGAATAGACGGATGTGGGATTGGCTGAAATATATTGTCCAGCATAGATGTTTGTCTGCTGGACAATTAATTCCAATATTTGGTCCGTCACAAATAAGTGAAAAAAATTAATGGGGGTAAAGCCTGCGATATCAGCATTTATTGCAGGTGTTGCAATAAATAGGGGTGTTTGGGGTACAAATGTAACAGAGGACTCCCACATTTCAGTGCTAGGCCCAGGAACCGTAGTGCTAGGCCCAGGAATCGCAGTGCTAGGCCCAGGGACCGCAATGCTAGGGCCTGCACTTGACGCAATTTCCGCTTGAACTAGCAAAGGGCTTTGAGGACCAGAGGCAGAGTCAGAATCAGAGTCGTCACTAGCTGATGTGTCATACTCTGACGCACTGTCCATATCACTGCCAGAGCTGCTGGAGCAAAGCGTATGCTTCCTCCGCGCTGTACAGCCTACTGGACATTTTAGTTGGTTTTCAGTTACCTACACTGGCACTGCTATCACAAAAACAGAGCAAAACAAGACGTTTGCTTCGCTCTGCAAACAAGTGATCTGACGTCTGGCGACCAAACCAACTATCAGTTAGAGAAAAAATTAAAACTAACAGGGAGTGGGGTATTTTTTTTGTATTTTTTTTAAAAAAAATTTGTAGGGGAAAAAAGGATAATGTGAAATAAAAAAAAAGGACGAAGCACAGTGGAGCACTTCGTTCCGGTATATGATGCGCAGATCTGAAGGCGATCTGAAGGTGATCAGGGAATATGGGAACACAAGAAATACAATGTAATTGTAATTGTGAAGTGATTTCTGTCAATCTCTTTGTATAATAGCGATGTGTCTCTCTCTCCTCTCATCAAACTAGTACTAGGAGGAGGGACAGACACAGCACTTACATTATACTTTTTTTTTTTTTACATATATGTGACATCGAGCATTGTGATTGGCTTATCACACCGATCACATGTCACTTAACCAATAGAAAATGTAATTTACAGTTACTATTTACAATATTCTGCTTCAGGAAGAGTGGGGGGGCGGAAGGAGGGGAATTGTCAGTGTGTAAAATCAAACTTTGTGTGTTTTGTGTGAGGGGCCCTGTGTAAGGTTTATTATTGCCCCCAGACTGATTAGAGAGGGAGGAAATAATAAACTTTACTTTTACTTTTTTTCACTTTCCCTTTTTTTTTACGTTCACTTTTTTTTTTCTTTACTTTTTTTTTTTTTTTTACACATTGCTGATCACAGGTATACCAGTGTATACCGGTGATCAGAATATAGGATCACCTCTGCTTGCTGTCAGCTGCCTGAGGCAGTTGACAGCAAGGTCTCCCTCTCCTCCGGCCCAGCAGCACCTCTGTGCTGCCAGTGCTAGCCTCATTTTGGAGCCGGCTGCCGGAGGAAGAGGAAGCACAGCAGCAGGGGTCCAGCAGGAGGGTAAGTGGACCCTAAGTTTGGAGTTTTTAGGCCACATCTCTGACATTTGATCGGAGATGTGGCCTAAAAACTCTAAACTTAGGCGACGACCTAGAAAAAAAAGGCGATTCATTGATCGTCACTATTCAATGAATAGTGACGATCGCGTGACCAGGGACAGAAAATCTCTGTCCTTGGTCACAAGTCCCTGATGTCTGCTACCTCCGGTATCAGACAGCAGGGACCCTTCACCTCCCCGGCCGCTGATCTCTGTGTTATGGCGCCGCCGGCACCATTTTGGATGTGGCGGCCGGGGGGGGGGGTGTTTAAATGCAGAGATCAGTGCAGCGGAATGTAAGTATAGGCCTACCTAAAAACTACAGATTTAGGCCGCATGGCCTTCTAAGATGGTGGCCGTCACTATTCAATGAATAGTGGCGATCGCCGGACTGGGCTTGGGTAATGGCCAGCCCACGGATGTTCACTGGGTTGTCAGCTAACATAGTTAGTTGAAAACCCGGTGAATTTCGGCACTGATAGGATTAAACCCTATCCTGACTGCCCAACGTAATTTTACTATAGGGCAGTCAGGAAGGACCTGTCAGTGCTAACGTAATTTTACTATGGGACGGTCGTTAAGGGGTTAATCACAGATGCAGCTTAATACAGATGATAAAGATGACTTAGATTATGCTATTATAGTTTATAGATTCCTAATAATCACAAATGCTCTTTCATATAAGACTTGTACTGTATATATAATGATCAGGTATGTTTGGAGAAAAAAGGGTACAGAATTTCGGGAAAAGAACATATCTCCAAACCATGAAGCATGGGGATGGATCAATCATGCTTTGGGGTTGTGTTGCAGCCAATGACACGGGGAACATTTCACAGGTAGACGGAAGAATGGATTCAATGAAATTTCAGCAAATTCTTGAAGCAAACTTAACACCATCTGTAAAAAAGCTGAAATTGAAAATATGATGGCTTCTACAAAAGGATAATGATCCTAAATACAAGCCAAAATCCACTGTAGATTATCTAAAAAGGAGCAAGCTGAAGGTTTTACCATGGCCCTCACAGTCCCCTGATATGAACTTCATTGAAAATCTGTGCCTAGACCACAAAAGGGGAGTGCATGCAAGACAGCCCAGGAATCTCACAGAAGTGGAAGACTTTTCCTAGGAAGAATGGATGAAAATCACTCAAACAAGAATTGAAAGACTCTTGGCTGGCTACAAAAAGCATTTACAAGTTGTGATACTTGCTAAAGAAGGCGCTACAATGTACTAACCATGAAGGTTGCTGAAACTTTTGCATCGGACCATTTTAATTTTTTTTTTCTTATTTTGAAAATGCAAGAATTTTTTGTTGTTGTCAAAAATACATTGGGAATGCGTCATCTTTAATGTTATGCCGTTTGAAGATCATTAACTTCAACTTGCTTAACTGTTCACAATAACACACATATATATATAATTTTTTTTTGGAGCATAATATCGCGCAGGGGCCACTTTGGAACATATTATAGTGTATGGGGGCTACTGTGAAGCATTAAACCATGTGGGGGTCACTGTGGAGAACTATACTGTGTGGGGGCCACTATGAGGCATATTATACTGAGCAGGACCACTGTGGATCATTATGCCATGCAAGGGTCACTATGGAGTATATTATACTGTGCGGGGCTACTGTGGAAAATTCTACAAATTTCCTATAATTTTCCCAGTAGCTCCTAGGATTGGAGGCGGGGGGGGGGGGGGGGGGGTGTCACTGTGGTTCACTGGTATGAGCTCTAAATATTGGATGTCCCCTGATATACACTTTCACAACCTATACATTCTCTTCCTGCTGCAACCAGTTTTGACCTAAAGATATGGTGATTTTTGTTTTTTTGGTGGTTACATTACACATGCTATAATTTTTTTTATTTTTCATGTGATGTAGCCATATAAAGGGCTTGTTTTTTGCAAGATGATATGCATTTTCTGATTACACCATTTTGTGGCATCTTTAACTTAACAAAATTTTATTAACTCTTTCTGGGTGGATTAAAAAAAATCAATTCTGGCGTTGCTTTTTAACATTTTAAATTTTTTGCCCTTCAATATAAATACTATGTTACCTTTATTCTATGGGTCAATTATGGCAATACCAAATTTATACAGATATTTTATGAGTTTTTAATTTTGCAGGATAAAAATCCATTTGAGGAAAAGATTCATCATTTTTCTGTCACCATTTTCTGAGAGGCATAACATTTTTATTTTTCTATTGATTTAACTGGTTGAGTGCTTATTTTTTATTGGTTCCATTTTGGGCTATATATGACACTTTGATCAATTTTACTTTGCAGGTTGACTAATGGTTTGCTTTTATTGTACTGTTTATTACGGATGTGGCGATACCAAATATGTAGTGTTTTATCCTGTATTGTGTTTTTATGCTGTATAAGGGAAAAAGGGGCATTTTATTGGGGGGGTGGATTTTATTTTTTTTATATTTGTAAATATGTTACATATTTTATTTCTTCTAATACTGGACATGAACCAGCGATCTTTTGGTTCAGTGTTATATACCAGCTGTCAGCCTATGCTTATGCATGACAGGCATGATGAATTGATCCAGAAGATCCTGAAGCAGGATCTTAAAACCCAAGGAACGATCACAGACCCAGGTCCACGGAACAGGCCCCGGGCTTCAAAGCATAATGCCCGCCCTCCCCGGAGACAGAGGGTCGTACATGTACCGGGTTGCCAGGGAATGATTGACCGCGACATCTAAGGGGATAACACCCGCAATCAGAGCTCAGCAGGGGTGGGAGTGATGACATTCCAGCTTTGTGCCTCTTGCACAGTCATTCTGTGTGTGGTCACAGTTAGTGGTTGGTGAATCAATTTGCAACGAACCAGGATTATACATGATAGGTCAAAGGATCTTAACAATTTTGTTATGGAAATAAGTGGCCAGATCCTCATCATATTAGCATGTATGGTCCATAAAACTCTGCACACCAAGAGGCAGCTTGTCCCCAAACCTATGGGATCTGTCTGTCATACCCCACCAACCTAATTAAATGAAATGTAAATCCATCACCAGTACTATGTACACAGCAGGCTTGTAGACAAAGTCATAGAAACAGTGAAAAGACTGTACTGTTTGGTCTTTTTAGAGTCAGACACCCCTCAATATTATAATGATGTATTATCTATTGAATAAGCCATCAATATTTGCTAGTCACTGGAATCATTATTGTGGAATGGGATTTGTGAGCCCCAACAGCTGTCTGGTATATTAATATTGATCCTATAGTCAAGCAAAAAAAAAAAAAACAACCAAACAAAAAAACCCATCTACTTAGTTGTATATCTTTGGGCAGACTGCTGCACAAATTCATGATCTCTCATTACTCATAAACCCGCAGTGATGCTTCCAGCACTTTGTAGCATGTGGTGTTGTATTACAATTATGTAAACTGTATGAGGGAGTTTTCAATTCTAAAAGAACAGGGAACATATAATAGAAGTGATATAGTGGGAGCGCACAAAGGAAAGATGGTACGTTTGTGAGTTGAAAGTAATTTAACCACACACAGATGAATCATAAGCATGTCATCTCTTCACATTATGAAAATAAACTTCTGCTGTAATAAACAGATTACATTAGGAGTCAAATAACATAATCTTACGTTATTTGGAAGTTCAATGCTTTTATTTGTTGTGCTCTCTTCTGAAAACTACCTTGAAGATATTTTACAGCTACTTGAGACATGAGTTAACATCTTGATAAAGAAAATAATAAATACATTCTTTACAGCTTATACTGTAGTTTATACTTTATTACTGACATTCTCATGTTACGTGACCACTGAGGCCAATCAGTGGCCTCAGGAAGAGGCCCCGTGATGTCACAGGTAGTGACATTGCAGGACCTTTGCTAATTGCTTTCAGCGGTCACATGACTGCCGAGGTCAGTCAGTGGCTTCAGTGGACCTCTGGAAGAGACCTGGGAGACGCTGCCAGAGCAGAAGAACCGGGATGTGCAGGAGGACAGTAGAGCAAGGTGGACAGGTGAGAGTGCATTTTTTTTTTTTAACTGAGTTCAGCTGATTTAAACATTAAAATGGTTGTCCATTTTTGCCTGGACAAGTCCTTTAAGTATAAATAACAGTCTTTAACTTATCAGATGAATAATCCCTATTGATATTTCAAGCAACTTTTTAAAAAGACCTGTCACCTAAAGGACAGCATTCAGGGTCGGGTCCAGTTTCCAAGCTAGGTGATTGAGTTTGTTTTCCTATATATAAGTGACAGGGGTAATCACATTCCAGATATCATTCATTGACGTATCCACCTTTTTAGTTTTTTTAGGCCAGGGCCCCAAACGCCTCAATTTGCCTGCAGTGGAAACGCCATGCAAAAAATGGTGGCATTTTACAGTAACTGCAAAGTGGATGGAATTCTTGCGAATCTCAGGCCCACTTTGTGACAAAAACCACAGTGCGGACACACTGCGATTTCCAAAACCGGCGCAGTTTTGAAAATTGCAGCATGTCAATTTTATCTACGGAAATGCTGGCGGTTTCCCCGTAGAACTCTGCAAATTTTCTGTTTAAAGTGCAGCAGGAAGAACCGTGATGCGTTACTGCCCCGGTTTTTCCCGCAGCGCGTTTTAGCTGCAGGTCGTCCCGTGAGGCTTTAGCCTAAATCTGTTTTTTTTTTTTTTTTTTTTTAAATGTTGGATTTTTCACTGTTATGCTCCATCAGATGAAAATTAGAAGGACTTAATGGACAGCATAAAATATAATTACTAGAGATGAGCGAACACTAAAATGTTCGAGGTTCGAAATTCGATTCGAACAGCCGCTCAATGTTCGTGTGTTCGAACGGGTTTCGAACCCCATTATAGTCTATGGGGAACAGATACTCGTTAAGGGGGAAACCCAAATCCGTGTCTGGAGGGTCACCAAGTCCACTATGACACCCCAGGAAATGATGCCAACACCTCTGGAATGACACTGGGACAGCAGGGGAAGCATGTCTGGGGGCATCTAACACACCAAAGACCCTCTATTACCCCAACATCACAGCCTAACAACTACACACTTTACACACTCAATACCACCTCTCTGACAGTAGGAAAACACCTTGAAACATGTGTATTTGGCACTTGCAGTGAGGAGAGCTTGTCACCAGCAGTGAATTTGGCCCTTGTAGTAAGTTGAGGTTGGCACCAACATTTGTTTTGAAAATCAGGGTGGATTGAGCCTCTAACCAGCAGAGTTTGGGCAAATTCATGGTGGAGGGAGCCTCTAAACACCCCAGTTTGGGCAAATTCATGGTGGAGGGAGCCTCTAAAAACCCCAGTTTGGACCAATTCATGGTGGAGGGAGCCTCTAACCAGCCCAGTTTGGGCAAATTCATGGTGGAGGGAGCCTCTAACCAGCCCAGTTTGGACCAATTAATGGTGGAGGGAGCCTCTAACCAGCCCAGTTTGGACCAATTAATGGTGGAGGGAGCCTCTAACCAGCCCAGTTTGGACCAATTAATGGTGGAGGGAGCCTCTAACCAGCCCAGTTTGGACCAATTAATGGTGGAGGGAGCCTCTAACCACCCCAGTTTGGACCAATTCATGGTGGAGGGAGCCTCTAAACAGCCAAGTTTGGACCAATTCATGGTGGAGGGAGCCTCTAAAAACCCCAGTTTGGACCAATTCATGGTGGAGGGAGCCTCTAACCAGCCCAGTTTGGGCAAATTCATGGTGGAGGGAGCCTCTAAACAGCCCAGTTTGGGCAAATTCATGGTGGAGGGAGCCTCTAACCAGCCCAGTTTGGACCAATTAATGGTGGAGGGAGCCGCTAAACAGCCCAGTTTGGGCAAATTCATGGTGGAGGGAGCCTCTAAACAGCCCAGTTTGGACCAATTCATGGTGGAGGGAGCCTCTAAAAAACCCAGTTTGGACCAATTCATGGTGGAGGGAGCCTCTAAACAGCCCAGTTTGGGCAAATTCATGGTGGAGGGAGCCTCTAAACAGCCCAGTTTGGGCAAATTCATGGTGGAGGGAGCCTCTAACCAGCCCAGTTTGGACCAATTAATGGTGGAGGGAGCCTCTAAACAGCCAAGTTTTGGGAAATTCATGGTGGAGGGAGCCTCTAACCAGCCCAGTTTGGACCAATTCATGGTGGAGGGAGCCTCTAAACAGCCCAGTTTGGGCAAATTCATGGTGGAGGGAGCCTCTAAAAAACCCAGTTTGGACCAATTCATGGTGGAGGGAGCCTCTAACCAGCCCAGTTTGGACCAATTAATGGTGGAGGGAGCCTCTAAACAGCCAAGTTTGGACCAATTCATGGTGGAGGGAGCCTCTAAAAACCCCAGTTTGGACCAATTCATGGTGGAGGGAGCCTCTAACCAGCCCAGTTTGGGCAAATTCATGGTGGAGGGAGCCTCTAAACAGCCCAGTTTGGGCAAATTCATGGTGGAGGGAGCCTCTAACCAGCCCAGTTTGGACCAATTAATGGTGGAGGGAGCCGCTAAACAGCCCAGTTTGGACCAATTCATGGTGGAGGGAGCCTCTAAAAACCCCAGTTTGGACCAATTCATGGTGGAGGGAGCCTCTAAAAAACCCAGTTTGGACCAATTCATGGTGGAGGGAGCCTCTAACCAGCCCAGTTTGGACCAATTAATGGTGGAGGGAGCCTCTAAACAGCCAAGTTTGGACCAATTCATGGTGGAGGGAGCCTCTAAAAACCCCAGTTTGGACCAATTCATGGTGGAGGAAGCCTCTAACCAGCCCAGTTTGGACCAATTAATGGTGGAGGGAGCCTCTAACCAGCCCAGTTTGGACCAATTAATGGTGGAGGGAGCCTCTAACCACCCCAGTTTGGACCAATTCATGGTGGAGGGAGCCTCTAAACAGCCAAGTTTGGACCAATTCATGGTGGAGGGAGCCTCTAAAAACCCCAGTTTGGACCAATTCATGGTGGAGGGAGCCTCTAACCAGCCCAGTTTGGGCAAATTCATGGTGGAGGGAGCCTCTAAACAGCCCAGTTTGGGCAAATTCATGGTGGAGGGAGCCTCTAACCAGCCCAGTTTGGACCAATTAATGGTGGAGGGAGCCGCTAAACAGCCCAGTTTGGGCAAATTCATGGTGGAGGGAGCCTCTAAACAGCCCAGTTTGGACCAATTCATGGTGGAGGGAGCCTCTAAAAAACCCAGTTTGGACCAATTCATGGTGGAGGGAGCCGCTAAACAGCCCAGTTTGGGCAAATTCATGGTGGAGGGAGCCTCTAACCAGCCCAGTTTGGACCAATTAATGGTGGAGGGAGCCTCTAAACAGCCAAGTTTTGGGAAATTCATGGTGGAGGGAGCCTCTAACCAGCCCAGTTTGGACCAATTCATGGTGGAGGGAGCCTCTAAACAGCCCAGTTTGGGCAAATTCATGGTGGAGGGAGCCTCTAACCAGCCCAGTTTGGACCAATTAATGGTGGAGGGAGCCTCTAAACAGCCAAGTTTTGGGAAATTCATGGTGGAGGGAGCCTCTAACCAGCCCAGTTTGGACCAATTAATGGTGGAGGGAGCCTCTAAACAGCCCAGTTTGGACCAATTCATGGTGGAGGGAGCCTCTAAACAGCCCAGTTTGGGCAAATTCATGGTGGAGGGAGCCTCTAAAAAACCCAGTTTGGACCAATTCATGGTGGAGGGAGCCTCTAACCAGCCCAGTTTGGGCAAATTCATGGTGGAGGGAGCCTCTAAACAGCCCAGTTTGGGCAAATTCATGGTGGAGGGAGCCTCTAACCAGCCCAGTTTGGACCAATTAATGGTGGAGGGAGCCGCTAAACAGCCCAGTTTGGGCAAATTCATGGTGGAGGGAGCCTCTAAAAAACCCAGTTTGGACCAATTCATGGTGGAGGGAGCCTCTAAACAGCCCAGTTTGGGCAAATTCATGGTGGAGGGAGCCTCTAACCAGCAGAGTTGTGGGAAAGCAGGGTGGAGGGAGCCTCTAACCAGCAGAGTTGGTGGAAATCAGGGTGGAGGGAGCCTCTAACCAGCAGAGTTGGGGGAAATCATGTTGGAGGGAGCCTAGTATTAGCAGAATTGTGCAACGCTTATGGTGGATGAGTATGAGGATGCGGAGGAATTGGAGAGGTTGAGTACAGACATGGAGTTTCATGTTGGGGTGCTTTACACAGGTGGGCACAAAAATGAAGGCTCTATCCAGTGGTGGTTCATTTTTATCAAAGTGAGCCGGTCGGCACTCTCAGCTGACAGACGGGTGCGCTTGTCAGTGATGATGCCACCGGCTGCACTGAACACCCTCTCAGATAGGACGCTGGCGGCAGGACAGGACAGCACCTCCAAGGCATATAGGGCAAGTTCAAGCCACAGGTCCAACTTCGACACCCAATACGTGTAGGGCGCAGAGGGGTCGGAGAGGACAGGGCTGTGGTCGGAAAGGTATTCCCGCAACATGCGCCTATACTTCTCACGCCTGGTGACACTAGGACCCTCCGTGGCGGCACTTTGGCGAGGGGGTGCCATCAAGGTGTCCCAGACCTTAGACAGTGTGCCCCTCGTTTGTGTGGACCGGTGAGAACTTGGTTGCCTACTGGAGGAACTGCCCTCCCTGCCGCCAACGTCACATGCTGGAAACATCTCCATCATATTCTGCACCAATTGCCTGTGGCAAGCATTGATGCGATTGGCCCTCCCCTCTACCGGAATAAAAGACGAGATGTTGTTTTTATACCGGGGGTCAAGGATAGCAAAGATCCAGTACTGGTTGTCCTCCATGATTTTGACAATACGCTTGTCGGTTGTAAAGCACCCCAACATGAACTCAGCCATGTCTGCCACAGTGTTAGTTGGCATGACTCCTCTGGCCCCACCGGAAAGTTCAATCTCCATTTCCTCCTCATCCTCCATGTCTACCCATCCACGCTGCAACAATGGGACGATTCGAAGTTGCCCGGAAGCCTCCTGTATCACCATCACATCATCGGACAACTCTTCTTCCTCCTCCTCCTCCTCCTCCTCCTCCATTAAACGCAGTGAAGCGGACAGATGTGTGGACCTACTCTCCAGCTGTGACGGATCGGATGCTATCCCTAACTCCTCTGTGTGATCTGAGTTATCCCTGATGTCAATCAGGGATTCTCTCAGAACACACAAGAGCGGGATTGTAAGGCTCACCATCGCATCCTCAGAGCTCACCCTCCTTGTGGACTCCTCAAAGACCCGTAGGATGTCACAAAGGTCTCTCATCCATGGCCACTCATGGATGTGAAACTGAGGCAGCTGACTTTGTGGCACCCTAGGGTTTTGTAGCTGGTATTCCATCAAAGGTCTCTGCTGCTCAACCACTCTATTCAACATCTGAAACGTTGAGTTCCAGCGTGTGGGGACGTCGCACAAAAGCCGGTGTTGTGGCACATGCAGGCGTTGCTGGAGAGATTTTAAGCTAGCAGCGGCTACTGTCGACTTGCGAAAGTGGGCGCACATGCGCCGCACTTTCACCAGTAGCTCTGGAACATTGGGGTAGCTCTTTAGGAAACGTTGCACCACTAGGTTGAAGACGTGGGCCAGGCATGGAACATGTTGGAGTCCGGCAAGCTCCAGAGCTGCTACCAGGTTCCGGCCGTTATCACAAACGACCATGCCTGGGCCCAGGTGCAGCGGCTCAAACCATATTGCCGTCTCATCGAGGAGGGCATCCCTCACCTCGGAGGCAGTGTGCTGTCTGTCCCCCAAGCTGATCAGCTTCAGCACAGCCTGCTGACGTCTACCAACGCCAGTGCTGCAACGTTTCCAACTCGTAGCTGGGGTCAATCTAACAGCGGAGGAGGAGGCGGTGGCGGAGGAGGAGGCGGTGGCGGAGGAGGAGGCGGTAGAGGAGGAGGAGGAGGGGGGTGTTCTTCTCGTGTCCCTGCCAGGAATGTTAGGCGGGGAGACGAGGTACACCGGGCCAGTTTGGGAAGCAGTCCCAGCCTCAACTACATTCACCCAGTGTGCCGTCAGTGAAATGTAGCGTCCCTGTCCGCATGCACTTGTCCACGCGTCGGTGGTCAAGTGGACCTTTGTGCAAAGCGCGGAACTAAGGGCCCGCCTGATGTTGAGTGACACGTGCTGGTGCAAGGCGGGGACGGCACACCGGGAGAAGTAGTGACGGCTAGGGACGGCATAGCGAGGTGCCGCAGTTGCCATCAGGTCCAGGAAGGCGGGAGTTTCAACAAGCCGGAACGCCAACATCTCCTGGGCCAGCAGTTTAGCGATGTTGGCGTTCAAGGCTTGCGCGTGTGGGTGGTTAGCAGTGTATTTCTGCCGCCGCTCCAATGTCTGAGAGATGGTGGGTTGTTGTAAAGAAACGCCTGATGGTGCCTTTGATGGTGCAGGAGAAGGAGATAAGACAGGACCAGGGGAGGATGAGGTAGAAGTCAACAAAGTGGCGGAGGCAGATGAAGTGGTGTCCTGGCTCGTCCTCTGGAGTGCATCGCCAGCACAGTCAGCAGTGGCAGAGGCAGAGGCAGAGGCAGTGGCAGTGGCGTGAACGGCAGGCGGCCTTTGTCCTGCCGTTGCTGCCTGCCACTGATTCCAGTGCTTGGATTCCAAATGACGGCGCATTGAAGTGGTGGACAGGTTGCTCTTCTCAGAGCCCCTAATCAATTTCGAGAGGCAAATTGTGCAGACAACACTATATCTGTCCTCGGCGCATTCCTTGAAAAAACTCCACACCTTCGAGAAACGTGCCCTCGAGGTGGGAGTTTTTCGGGGCTGGGTACGAACTGGAACATCTTGGGAGATTCCGGGTGTGGCCTGGCTTCGCCTAAGCTGCTGACCTCTGCCTCTGCCTCTAGCTACCCTTTTTGGTGCTGCACCTGCCTCAACATCCACACTACTTTCCCCGCTTGACATCCCCCCTGTCCAGGTCGGGTCAGTGTCCTCATCATCCACCACTTCCTCTTCCAACTCCTGTCTCATCTCCTCCTCCCGCACAATGCGCCGGTCAACTGGATGCCCTGACGGCAACTGCGTCACATCATCGTCGATGAGGGTGGGTTGCTGGTCATCCACCACCAAATCGAACGGAGATGGAGGAGACTCTAGTGTTTGAGCATCTGGACACAGATGCTCCTCTGTTAGGTTCGTGGAATCGTGACGTGGAGAGGCAGGTTGAGGGACAATGAAAGGAGCGGAGAACAGCTCTGGGGAGCAGGGACAGTTTGGGTTATTGTTCTGTAAAGCTTCGGAATTTTGGGAGGAAGGAAGACAAGACTGTTGGGTAATAGGAGGAGAGGAGGCAGAGTCTGACTGGCTGCTGGACAATGTGCTGTAAGCGTTCTCTGACAGCCATTGCAAGACCTGTTCCTGGTTCTCGGGCCTACTAAGGTTTGTACCCTGCAGTTTAGTTAATGTGGCAAGCAACCCTGGCACTGTGGAGTGGCGCAATGCTTGCTGCCCCACAGGAGTAGGCACGGGACGCCCTGTGGCTTCACTGCTACCTTGCTCCCCAGAACCATTCCCCCGACCTCGCCCACGGCCTCGTCCACGTCCCTTTCCGGGAGCCTTGCGCATTTTGAATTCCTAGTTAGAAATTGGCACTGTATACCAGTAGTAAAAATTGTGGGTGCACGTAACCCCAATATATTCTTTGAATTCCCAGTCAGACACTGGCACTATATGGCAGTAGCAAGAAATGAGGGTATTTGTATTCCCAATATATTCTTTGAATTCCCAGTCAGACAATGGCACTGTATACCAGTAGTAAAAATTGTGGGTGCACGTAACCCCAATATATTCTTTGAATTACCAGTCAGAAACTGGCACTATATGGCAGTAGCAAGAAATGAGGGTATTTATAACCCCAATATATTCTTTGAATTCCCAGTCAGACAATGGCACTGTATACCAGTAGTAAAAATTGTGGGTGCACGTAACCCCAATATATTCTTTGAATTACCAGTCAGAAACTGGCACTATATGGCAGTAGCAAGAAATGAGGGTATTTATAACCCCAATATATTCTTTGAATTCCCAGTCAGACAATGGCACTGTATACCAGTAGTAAAAATTGTGGGTGCACGTAACCCCAATATATTCTTTGAATTACCAGTCAGAAACTGGCACTATATGGCAGTAGCAAGAAATGAGGGTATTTATAACCCCAATATATTCTTTGAATTCCCAGTCAGACAATGGCACTGTATACCAGTAGTAAAAATTGTGGGTGCACGTAACCCCAATATATTCTTTGAATTCCCAGTCAGACACTGGCACTATATGGCAGTAGCAAGAAATGAGGGTATTTGTATTCCCAATATACTCTTTGAATTCCCAGTCAGACAATGGCACTGTATACCAGTAGTAAAAATTGTGGGTGCACGTAACCCCAATATATTCTTTGAATTACCAGTCAGAAACTGGCACTATATGGCAGTAGCAAGAAATGAGGGTATTTGTATTCCCAATATATTCTTTGAATTCCCAGTCAGACACTGGCACTATATGGCAGTAGCAAGAAATGAGGGTATTTGTATTCCCAATATATTCTTTGAATTCCCAGTCAGACAATGGCACTGTATACCAGTAGTAAAAATTGTGGGTGCACGTAACCCCAATATATTCTTTGAATTACCAGTCAGAAACTGGCACTATATGGCAGTAGCAAGAAATGAGGGTATTTATAACCCCAATATATTCTTTGAATTCCCAGTCAGACAATGGCACTGTATACCAGTAGTAAAAATTGTGGGTGCACGTAACCCCAATATATTCTTTGAATTCCCAGTCAGACACTGGCACTATATGGCAGTAGCAAGAAATGAGGGTATTTGTATTCCCAATATATTCTTTGAATTCCCAGTCAGACAATGGCACTGTATACCAGTAGTAAAAATTGTGGGTGCACGTAACCCCAATATATTCTTTGAATTCCCAGTCAGACACTGGCACTATATGGCAGTAGCAAGAAATGAGGGTATTTGTATTCCCAATATATTCTTTGAATTCCCAGTCAGACAATGGCACTGTATACCAGTAGTAAAAATTGTGGGTGCACGTAACCCCAATATATTCTTTGAATTACCAGTCAGACACTGGCACTATATGGCAGTAGCAAGAAATGAGGGTATTTGTATTCCCAATATACTCTTTGAATTCCCAGTCAGACAATGGCACTGTATACCAGTAGTAAAAATTGTGGGTGCACGTAACCCCAATATATTCTTTGAATTACCAGTCAGAAACTGGCACTATATGGCAGTAGCAAGAAATGAGGGTATTTATAACCCCAATATATTCTTTGAATTCCCAGTCAGACAATGGCACTGTATACCAGTAGTAAAAATTGTGGGTGCACGTAACCCCAATATATTCTTTGAATTCCCAGTCAGACACTGGCACTATATGGCAGTAGCAAGAAATGAGGGTATTTGTATTCCCAATATACTCTTTGAATTCCCAGTCAGACAATGGCACTGTATACCAGTAGTAAAAATTGTGGGTGCACGTAACCACAATATATTCTTTGAATTACCAGTCAGAAACTGGCACTATATGGCAGTAGCAAGAAATGAGGGTATTTATAACCCCAATATATTCTTTGAATTCCCAGTCAGACAATGGCACTGTATACCAGTAGTAAAAATTGTGGGTGCACGTAACCCCAATATATTCTTTGAATTACCAGTCAGAAACTGGCACTATATGGCAGTAGCAAGAAATGAGGGTATTTGTATTCCCAATATATTCTTTGAATTCCCAGTCAGACACTGGCACTATATGGCAGTAGCAAGAAATGAGGGTATTTGTATTCCCAATATATTCTTTGAATTCCCAGTCAGACAATGGCACTGTATACCAGTAGTAAAAATTGTGGGTGCACGTAACCCCAATATATTCTTTGAATTACCAGTCAGAAACTGGCACTATATGGCAGTAGCAAGAAATGAGGGTATTTATAACCCCAATATATTCTTTGAATTCCCAGTCAGACAATGGCACTGTATACCAGTAGTAAAAATTGTGGGTGCACGTAACCCCAATATATTCTTTGAATTCCCAGTCAGACACTGGCACTATATGGCAGTAGCAAGAAATGAGGGTATTTGTATTCCCAATATACTCTTTGAATTCCCAGTCAGACAATGGCACTGTATACCAGTAGTAAAAATTGTGGGTGCACGTAACCACAATATATTCTTTGAATTACCAGTCAGAAACTGGCACTATATGGCAGTAGCAAGAAATGAGGGTATTTATAACCCCAATATATTCTTTGAATTCCCAGTCAGACAATGGCACTGTATACCAGTAGTAAAAATTGTGGGTGCACGTAACCCCAATATATTCTTTGAATTACCAGTCAGAAACTGGCACTATATGGCAGTAGCAAGAAATGAGGGTATTTGTATTCCCAATATATTCTTTGAATTCCCAGTCAGACACTGGCACTATATGGCAGTAGCAAGAAATGAGGGTATTTGTATTCCCAATATATTCTTTGAATTCCCAGTCAGACAATGGCACTGTATACCAGTAGTAAAAATTGTGGGTGCACGTAACCCCAATATATTCTTTGAATTCCCAGTCAGACACTGGCACTATATGGCAGTAGCAAGAAATGAGGGTATTTGTATTCCCAATATATTCTTTGAATTCCCAGTCAGACAATGGCACTGTATACCAGTAGTAAAAATTGTGGGTGCACGTAACCCCAATATATTCTTTGAATTACCAGTCAGAATCTGGCACTATATGGCAGTAGCAAGAAATGAGGGTATTTGTATTCCCAATATATTCTTTGAATTCCCAGTCAGACAATGGCACTGTATACCAGTAGTAAAAATTGTGGGTGTATATAGCCCCAATTCTATTGCTAGGGGACTTGCAGGGTATTTCTGGGGTGAAGGTGGGGGGGCACACCGTTGGAACGGGTATCGGGGTATATATCGGGTATACGGGAATACACTGACAGTGTATTCCATTCAGGATCCTGGGAAAGCTGGGTTGCGGCGATTGAGCCCGTCAGTGCCACGTTACACTGACAAGCTTCTCCCTGGAATTTAGCTCTTACAAGACCTGTTGGTTGTCTTCTCCTTCCTATCCTAGCCTGTCCCTGCCTACCCAGAATCTAAGCCCTAGCTAGCTGGACGGAAACCTCCGTCCTCGGTGAATTGCAAGCTCAGAATGACGCGAACCTGGGCGGCGCTGTTCTTTTAAATTAGAGGTCACATGTTTTCGGCAGCCAATGGGTTTTGCCTACTTTTCTCAACGTCACCGGTGTCGTAGTTCCTGTCCCACCTACCCTGCGCTGTTATTGGAGCAAAAAAGGCGCCAGGGAAGGTGGGAGGGGAATCGAGTAATGGCGCACTTTACCACGCGGTGTTCGATTCGATTCGAACATGCCGAACAGCCTAATATCCGATCGAACATGAGTTCGATAGAACACTGTTCGCTCATCTCTAATAATTACAAATCGTGTTTATGTAGGCAACCCCATATTTAAACCATTAAATGTAGAGTTGGACAGTGCCTAGAGCAGTGATGGCGAACCTTTTAGAGTGCCCAAACTGCAACCCAAAATCTACTAATTTATCATAAAGTGCAAATACAGCAATTTAACGTTAACTGTATGGATCCACAGTTGCAGACAATTACAGACCCGCAAAATACAGTCACGTGAATGGGGCCTTACAGAGTTTTCAATGATACTAAACAACTTTGTACTGAAAAGTAATAGTTTGCATTTGATACTTTTGAAGATTTAATGTTCACTATTTACATCACACAAGATCTGTTTTATAGTGACCGTGCAATGTTATTACCTCCTGAACTAATATCACATGTCTGCTATAAACCAGATACTCTGTGATATAAATAATGAGAGGGCCCACACACAGTACAATCTGCTCCACAGTGGCCCCCACACAGTACAATCTGTTCTAAAGATGGGTGCCCGCAGAGAGGGCTCTGAGTGCCACCTCTGGCACACATGCCCTAAGTTCACCACAACGGGAATAGAGGGTACCTTTCAGTTTCCCATCTGCTCAAGGCTATATTAAGAAGTGTATGCTTTGGATACTAATTGCCCTGTGTTCACACTGTAGACCTGCGTCCAAGAGAGCTATGTTTATTGCCCTGTATTCATGCTATAGACTCATTTTGGGACCAAGAGAGGTACTAGTAGAGGGTCCCACCTTAATGAAATCGCCTTGTCAGGGCAGGTGGGCTTTCTGCTATTTGATCAAATATGTATAACAAAGAACCTCAAATTTATATATTTAGTCTATAGACCATTTTAATTTAACTTTATGTGCCAATAATAACAGTAATGCAGTTTCCATCTCTTTTCTTTATATGCTCTTGTGCTGTGTCAGAGTTCTGTGGTCTGAAAAAAAAAATAAAAAAAATAAATAAATATATATATATATATATATATATATATATATATATATATATATATATATATATACTGTATATATAATACATATATAATAAATATATATATATATATATATATATATATATATATATATATATAATATGAAATTTCCTGGTGACTTAAACTGACAAGCAAAAGAGTAACAATGTTTTCAACTTTTGACTTTTAGGCTCCATATCTCACTATCCACTACAGCGTCAAATGTGAGACTACTGTCATTTTATAGACAATCATCCAATCATCTTGGTTCTCATACATAAGATTCATTTCTTATAACCGCTTTGTTACTGTTTTGCTCCTGGAAATCTAAATTTAAATTTGTATTATTGTGTTATTATTTTGTAAATCCATCTTTGGCTTTAAACACTGCCTGAATCCTTCTGGGCATGCTTTCAATCAGATCAAAGCATGTCTCGACCAAAATCTGATCCCAGGTCTCGTCTACACATTCCCAATGTTGGCGCATATTGGTCGACTCACTTGGGTGTGAATGCAGATTTTTCTTCAACTCTGCCCACAAGTGTTTGATTGGGTTGAGGTCTGTTGACCGTGGGCGTCAATCCAGTACTTCATTGTCATTGAACCATTATTCCACTAATCTCGATGGATGCGGGAACACTATGTCATGCTTTTCATATATAAATTTTTTTTTTGAGGAGTCTTCAGTAGTTGATACCTTTTTTAATGGCTAAATAAAAATGATGACATATTGCGAGCTTTCGGGACTACTAAAAAGGTCCCTTCATCAGGCTGGTATAACACAATATCTGAAGGCAAGCACATTTATACAGGAATAGAGTGTTAGATGAACAATTGATGGAAAGCAGTACATGCAAATAAACAGTTCAAAAAAACATATATCAGTTCACAGGAAGGTTCTCTGAGTTTATGGTTCCTTTGATCAGTCACATGGTGTCTAGTTGTTGTAAACCACATAAAACCCTGTGACTGGTTTAACCCCCCTTGGAGTGTGTCAAAGGTCATCATTAGCTTGTATTCACACACCCCGATCTTTTTTGGTTTTTGAAATTTCCGCTTAAAACCAGGATCTTCATGTCATAATATTATGATTTTGATTGCAGAAGTGTTTTGGCACAGGGAGGTCAATTCTCTGCTCTCTAATCGTATATTGGTGTGAGTTCATCCGCATTCTGAGTGTCTGTCCTGTCTCTCCTACATACATGTCTCTCCTACAAGTATACGGTGTAAGTATACATGCATAATCAATCAATCAATCAACGGCGATGAAAACAAACAAATCTAAAAATCCAACTCATTTTTTTTTTCTTCATCTCCATTGATTGTGTACATTTCAATTCAAGATGTGGTTAAATCACTCCACGGCCATTTAAATTGTTATATATGCACCATAAAGTCACCAGGCGACATTCCCTGCATATACTGTACACATGTGGAAAAAATTGTTGGTACCCCTCGTTTAATGAAAGAAAACCCCACAATGGTCACAGAAATAATTTGAATCTGACAAATGTAGTAATAACTAAAAATTCTATGAAAATAAACAAATGAAAATCGGACATTACTTTTAGCTTCAACAGATTTTTTTTTTAAAAAAATAAATAAATAAAACTCATGAAACAGGCCTGGACAGAAATGATGGTTCCCATAACTTACTATTTAGTTACACAACCTTTTGAGGAAATCACTGCAATGTAACGATTCCTGTAACTGTCAATGAGACTTCTACACCTCTCAGCAGGGATTTTGGCCCACTCCTCATGAGCAAACTGCTCCAGTTGTCTCGGGTTTGAAGGGTGCCCTTTCCAGACAGCATGTTTCAGCTCCTTCCAAAGATGCTCAATAGGATTCAGGTGAGGGCTCATAGAAGGCCACTTCAGAATAGTCCAATGTTTTCCTCTTAGCCATTCTTGGGTGGTTTTAGCTGTGTTTTGGGTCATTATCCTGTGGCAAGACCCATGACCTGCGACTGAGACCAAGCTTTCTGACACTGGGCAGTACATTTCTCTCTAGAATCCCTTAATAGTCTTGAGATTTCATTGTACGCTGCACAGATTAAAGACACCCTGTGCCAGATCAGGGTCAGACTGGGGTGCCTAGGGCCCACCAGTGGGATTATCTACAGGAGCCCACCCTACTGCCATATGAAATATCCCATGTCCAGTTTTTGTCTTCATGCACATTTAAAGTGCATTTTCGCGCACAATACAGTGTGCAAAACAAAACTGTATTGTCATTTGTACTAAATCAAAGTGAGTTTTCTCTTAAGCAATGCAAATATCACTTTTAGCTGAGCCTTAGTTTACTGTCTTTGAATAGAAAAATGTATTTTATTTTATATATAGGTATGCATGGTGCATATCTGAGATCTGTGTGATATGGATCTTAAATACATTCAGGCATGAGACCTAGCACCCAAACTATGTTACATTCTACACACATACAAAGAAAAGCAAACCAAAATGATTTTATTGCACAACCAAAGGCAACCAAATAAATAGCATTTAAATAAATAATATAAAATTAAACATTAACATTAACCTCCATCACAGACATTAACTTATTCTCCATCACAACAAACATTACAGACAAAATAGTGCCTATAGCTGGCCTCTTTTGCCAGGCAAAGTGATCAAAGTAGAAACCTGATGGACCCCATAACAGTCAAAGGGGTTCATCAACATCGGTCATATGATAGACCTATAGCTGCCGTAGCATAGGGACAGTTTTCCCTACCCTGTTTCCTTAGATTCTTGCTGCATGGTTACCTGCGCCCCTGTAAACCGTGACCATAAAACCAGCCCAAACGCAAACGACCTGGCCGTTACACCATGGCAACTCTGGAGGATCTGGTTACTCAGATGAAGAAATTAAGTGTGAAGGTCGACCACCTGGACCAGCGTATGAAAGCCGTGCCTGTTACCTCTGCACAGAAAACGGATCCTAAGGTGGGACTGCCAGAACCTTTTACCAGGGACCGGCAGGATTTTTTCCGATTTCAACATGCCTGTAATTTGTATTTTTGGCTCAGACCTCAGTCTTCTGGTAATGCTACCGAACTGGTGGGCATAGTTATGATGCTGTTGAGGGGTTCCACACAGACTTGGACATTCTCGTTGCCAGTCTCGGACCCATGCCTACAGTCTATGGAGGAATTCTTTAAGGTTCGTTGACCTTTTGTATGAGGACCCTGAGCGGTTACCTGCTTCCCTGAAAACCGTGACATTTATGCAACCAGTTTAAGCAGCAGTTTCTGAAGAACAGAAGATGAGTTTGCAAATCGATCAAAAATGTCATCATAATCTAAAGACATTGAAATATCCTTCTCATAATTCATTAAAATGAAGGATTCTAAAAGGTCTTGTCCGATTTTATTTTATTTTTTAACAATTTTTAGTTTTGAAAACACTATTTAATAGGAAACTTGGGTGCAGGCCAGGGTAAGGAGCATCTTATATACCACAAAAAGATTTGTATATGCAGCAGAATGCAAGTTGTGATCATATAAAAGTCTATAGCAGCAGGTCAGGCAGTTTTCACAAGCTACATGTGTTCCATCATTGTCATCCCCATCACTATCAACATCAGCTTCAATAACATCTATTGCAGAAGGAAACGTTTTTTTAAAATCGCATAGTTCTCTTGGAAGCTAAGAAGCTCAAGTTTAAGTTGTACAATATCAACATTTGACAACTGGGCCAGTGTTTTCAAAGACTCAAATGTAATGTCTTTTTATGTTAACTGGCCAAACCTTCTCTGGTCTAATTGTGATAGATCTCGGATGAGGGTTTCATTTTTGGAAAATCTAACCTCAATGCTGGTTGTTGCTTGGTTTATAACAGAATTAAATACTTGACACTGGAAACCCTTAAGAGGGTCAGGGGGAGGCTCATCTTTAGCTAATTCACCAGGAATCATTGTTTTTCTTTGCTGTCCTTTTTTTGCGGTAAACGGTGTTCAAGTACGCCCTTCACAGACTGCTCATTCAGCATGGTTTCAGTCATTTCAATGAACTGATTTACTAATGTAGTCAGATCTGAAAATGAATCTCTAAGACAACCAATCTGTCTTCTGGCATTTTGTATCATTTGCCAAGCCTGCAGAATGTCCAGTCCTCGGGTCTGTAGTCAGAAACTGGACTTGCAATTTCAAATATCTGCATAAATAGAAATACAAGGTTTCATACCTTGTTCATCTGTGAAACAAACTGTTTGCCTCGTTCACCGTTTTATAGTCAAATCTAGGAGAATCAGTGATGTGTTCCAAGCAGTACAATAGTACAACAGTTGTTTATAAGAATCATGAGATGAGCCAAAAATTGTGCCCAGTGCCCTTGGCTTACTCCACAGAGTGTCTATTTTTTTTAGCCTGGTAAATTTTGCTGAGCCCTGAGACTGAGACGATACCTCTTCTGTCCAAATAGATGATCTCTTGTATGATTCGGAAAAAAATACAGCTGTTTTTTTCCAACATGCCAAAGAATGATTTTACTGAAGTGACACACTGACTGACATCAACAATCACTAAATTCAGGATGTGAGCATAGCACCAAGTATATTTGGAATTGTTTGCTGCAGCTTTAATGTGAGCTTGGACAAAGTTGTAGTAGCCGGTCATATTTGCTGCATCATCAAATGAACAGCCAATGATATTAGAAACACTTAGAGAAAACTTTTCTAATTTCCCTTTCAGCTCTGTAAAAAGCTCTTCACCAGTTGTTCTATTGACATCGATTAAAGAGAAGAATCGTTCATGGACATTCCTGTCCTTGACATATCGTAAAATTATGCTGCATTGCTCCTTAACTGCAACTTCCTGGGTGCTGTCCATTTCTACACTGAATTGTACAGCTTCTTGTACACCCTGGCTTATTTTCTGCTTCACCATATTATCCATTATTTGAATTAGCCGCTTTATAGAAGTTTTGCTTAGGAAAGTAACAAGATTACCTCTCCCTTTACTTTCTGGGTGTCTAGTTTTTCTTTTTTGACTCGTGACTATTACTTCCTCAACATGTTTTTTTGAAGGAAGGATCACATTTGCTGCAAAGTATTGACAACTCCAGAAAATTGCCATGGTTTAAGTTTGTATTTAGTAAAGCATGAGCAGCCTCGTCCTTCCCCCTATAGGCAAGAGCTAACTTTGCAATACAAAGAATGATGTGAATGATTCTCTTAACTACAGCTTTTTTTTTTTTATTATTATTTTCTAGATTGACATTGCTCAAAATGTCAATGTCTTTCTGCAGACCAATAAGCAGATGCCTGATGCAAGTTGGACTCCTCATGTTCTTTAATGTGTGAATACACGTGTATTTTGTCAGCCTTCCACCCAGTAATAAACATGCTTCGCCTATTAGGGCAAAAAGCCATACAAGTTGAACAAAAAAGTTATTGTGTTTCTACCCGATAGGACAGCCATTTTCTTTGAATTGCGCTGCCACCAGGCACAGAGCGTAGATAAATTCTGTGCTTGAAAAGGTAATATATGACTAGCATCTGTCATTGGCTGGACTGGGTGCATTTTCATGAAACGTATTTTAGCGGTCAGGTTACATATGGGGTCTGGAGCCTCAAAAGCATTGCTTATAAAGGATGTGGAAGGTATTTCGGACAATACAATGTCTGAGCTTTCTGATTCTCTCTATTCCTCAAATTCACCTAAGCTGTAGATATCTTTTATTGCTTCAGATAAAGATGATTCATCTTCACCAACTATGGATGGTTCTACCACTGCCACTGCTTCAGGCTGTGGTGCAACTTCAGAACTAGATATTGGTCACACAGAGCTTTGGCTTGTAGCACCTACTGAATGCCATAATTTCTGCTGCCCTGGAGCTGATCCAGCTTTTTCCAATTTTTTTTCTGAGGACTCATTCTTTAGTTGTTTTCCTCAGAAGCACAGAGGCATTTAGAAGACATTGCACCACAAGTAAGATATAATTAAATTGTATACTATGCTAAAAAAAAATGTAACTCCTGGGGTAACACGGTGGCTCAGTGGTTAGCACTGCAGCCTTGCAGCGCTGGAGTCCTGGGTTTGAATCCCTTCAGCAACAACATCTGCAAGGAGTTTGTATGTTCTCCCCGTGTTTGCATGGATTTCGTCCAATTCTACAAAGACATGCTAATAGGAAACATAGGCCCTATCCTACGTAATAGACGGCAACCACAAAGACAGTCCCTCCCTGTATAGGTGAGACGCAAAACTCAGACAAGACGGACAACAACAAAGAGAGGTCAGCTAGCCAAGGGTCAGTAACAGTCGAGTGATGCAGTGCCAAATCCAAAGAATAGTCAGTGAGGAAAGCCAAGGATCACGGATAATAGTGTAAGCAAAAACAGGGATAGTAAAGAGCAAGTAGGCACACGGCAATAGCAAGCACTGGTGTGAATGAGAGCCAAGGTCAAATAGGGAGGAAGAACCCGCCCATGGAGTTGACAAGAAGGCAGCTGTCAATCACAGGGCAAGGCCAGATTAACCATTAGAGGAGCAGAGACAAACAAGGGCAGAAGACGGGTGTGGTGCAAATACAATCACAGCACTAGAGCCGTGTTCACACAGTGCGACCAAAAACTTTAAGCCATAAACCAAACTGCACACACCTCCTGTGCCGCAGCAAGCAAGCAAAGGGTGCACAGAGACCCGAACAGGCAGAGATGTTACAGTACCCCCCCTTTTATGAGGGGCCACCGGACCCTCACCAGACAAACCAGTTCTAGAGGGATTCAGAATTTCCCCTGCCTTGTATTTCAGTTCTGCTTCACTCACAGATGTTTGAGGACCAGGCAAATGTTTATTCACCTGGCGTTTTTGATACTGTTGGGTTTTAATACCGGAGGGGCGTTCCCAACTTTTAGTAGCTGAGACCTTCTCCTCACTGACACAATCTAAGGAATGCAATGCAATAAAGTGGGTTGAGCACTGATCTCCCCACTTTACTAACTCCTTTTTAGCCCAATCAAAAATAGGGTTATGGAGCTTCCGCCAGGGGAACCCCAAAATAACATCAGCAGACAGATGCTCCCGTCGTGTCCTGGCTTCCACAGCTCCCTGTTGCATGGGTTCCTCTCCAGAAGTGATGGGAGGAAAGGTAAGTTTTTCAGAGGAGAGAGAGGAAGAGACAGAAAACTTGGAGGCAACAGGCCCTACTCTCTCTTTTAAATTTTCCCGGATCATACGGTCAATATGGACCGCCAAAGTCATGGCCTGCTCAAGAGTAGGGGGATCTGGGTGACCAACCCAGAGCTTAACCCGATCACATAAACCTTTTTTAAAGTGAGCTTTTTAGAGCTGACTCACACCAACCTGTAGTTACACTGCTCTTACGGAACTCTGCACAATACTCCTCTGCAGAGCGTTTTCCCTGCCGCATGAGGAGTTGCGATTCCGCAAGCACAATGTGGTCTGGCTCAGCATAAATAGAGCCCAGGGACTTAATTTTTTTTTCCAAATCAGACCACTCATCAGCATCAGGAGGGAGTTTAAGGGCCCAAGCTTGTGGATCCCCCTGTAGCAGAGATATAACCACTCCCAGCATTTGGGCCTGAGTCACATGTGGATTAACACAAAAAGTACAAGTGACAAGACTCCCTGAAAGTCTCAAATTTTTCACGGTCCCCTGAAAAACGATCCATGAGTAACATCTTAACCCTAGGAAGGGAAGAAACAGCTGTGGATGATCCAGCAGCCTCAGTTAGGGTCTGAACCTGTTTAGCTAGCTCAGCTACCAGGCCTGTCAATCCCTCCAACTTGGCTGCAAGGCACTGAATAGGGTCCATGCTATCTATAGGGAAGCAATGGAT
Source organism: Leptodactylus fuscus (assembly GCF_031893055.1). Lineage (NCBI taxonomy): Eukaryota > Metazoa > Chordata > Amphibia > Anura > Leptodactylidae > Leptodactylus > Leptodactylus fuscus. Next base: position 135,860,947 of record NC_134268.1, read on the forward strand.
GTAGGTTTTTGGGCTTGCTATTATGTAAGGGAATTGCTGGGACAGCAATTCCCCAGTAACTGTTTGAATCCTGGGACGGGACACAAGAGACAGTGAGCCCTAAGCTGAAGCCACCAACTGACCCTTCCTATTGCCAGGCCCTATCCTACATAATAGGCGGCAACCACGAAGACAGTCCCTCCCTGTATAGGTGTAAGACACTGACCTGGATTGGTGACGGCTGGGTGCAAGTCCAGGAACGAGGGCAGACCCCTGTGCATCCGTAAGAGCAGACATCAGATCTGGAGTCAGGGTTGCGATAACTACCCCAGGAGAGAGGACATTTTCAGATTCTTCATTTGGGATTCTACAAATTCCAAAACTCCTGGACAAGGCATCGGCCTTAATATTTTTTGACCCTGGATGATAGATAACTATAAAATGAAATCTGGTGAAGAACAGCACCCACCGTGCCTAACGGGGATTCCACCTCTTGGCATTATCTAAGTATAACAGGTTTTTATGGTCAGTTAACACTGTAATTCTATGTTTGGCACCCTCCAGAAAATGTCTCCACTCTTCGAAGGCCCATTTTATAGCCAGCAGCTCCCTGTTACCTATATCGTAATTGGCTTCTGCAGTGGAGAATTTTCTGGAGAAAAATGCAATAGGTTGAAGATTAGTGAGTGGATCTACCCCCTGAGACAGGACAGCTCCAACGCCCGTCTCGGAGGCATCAACCTCCACCACAAAAGGACGAGTGGGGTCAGGGTGGACCAGGACTGGAGCAGTGGTGAAACATTTCTTTAAAGTCTCAAATGCTAATTCGGCCTCAGATGTCCAGGTGGTAGGATCAGCCTCCTTTTTTATCAAGTCAGTAAGAGGTTTGGCAATAGTAGAAAAATTTTTAATGAATTTTCGATGATAATTCGCGAAACCCAGAAAACGTTGGATCTCTTTCAATGTTGTAGGTTTTACCCAGTCAATCACGGCAGATACTTTCTGTGGATCCATACCTATTGAACCGGGGGTGAGTATGTATCCCAGAAACCCTACCTCCTGGACTCCAAACTGACATTTGGAAAACTTGGCGCACAGTTGATTCTGGCGCAACCTTAAGAGGACCTCTCACACATGCTGCTGATGGGACTCCCAATCTGGGGAGAATATGAGAATATCATCCAAATAAATGACTAGAAAACGGCCCAATAGATCCCTGAAAATATCATTTACGAAACGCTGGAAGACGGCTGGGGCATTACATAAACCAAAGAGCATGACTAGATACTCAAAGTGGCCCTCCGGCGTATTGAAAGCCGTCTTCTACTCATCTCCCTCTTTAATCCAGATTAGATTGTAGGCTCCATGGAGATGATTTTAGAGAATCTCCGGGCGACCACCACCTGATTGAAAAGATCCGGTATCAGAGGAAGAGGATGCTGGTCTTTAACCGTTATTTTATTGAGCTCCCTATAATCGATACACGGGCGGGGACCTCCATCTTTCTTTTCAACAAAGAAAAAACCAGCACCAACAGGGGAAACAGATGGCCGAATGTGTCCTTTCACTAAACTTTCCTTAACATATTGGTGCATAGACTCCATGCGACCTTTAGGGAGCTTGGCTCCAGGAACGAGTTCTATGGCACAATCGTAAGGCCGATGTGGAGGTAAAATTTCCACAGCGGCCTCGTCAAAGACGTCTTTGAAATCACAAATAAACACAGGGAGATCAGGGTCACAATTAACTGAACAATGGAGAATGAACAGTATTTAAATGAGAAGCACATGAATCCCGCCATTTCACCAACTCAGCAGTTTCCCAATTAAATACAGGATTGTGGAGGCGGAGCCAAGGCAAGCCGAGAATAATATCAACAGTTAATTTCTCAATAACAAAAAATGAAATTTTTTCGGAATGCAGACACCCAACTTTTAACATGACCTCCGCAGTGCGAAATTTTATCCTTCCCTCAGTCAGGGGATTAAAATCTGCACCAGAAACTGAAAAGTGGGCACACGGTCGAATTAACTGTAGCCCCAAGGCTTGTGCCACCGCCACATGGATAAAACTCATTGCAGCTCCTGAATCCACCATTGCCTGACAGGTGAAAGTTTTGGACCCAAAAACCAGAGTCACTGGTAGCAATAACTTATCTGAATAATTAGGAGGTACCTGTACGCCTGAGTGACCCTCCCAGGGGTCTGTAGTAGTAAGAGAGCTGCAGTAGGAGATGCGGTAGTAGTGTGAGCGTAGGGTCCCAACCCAGTTAGATCATCAATAATGGAACGTCACACAGTAAATTGTGCTTCAAAGTCATTCAGTGTTTTATTAAGTGCTTCGAGTAGAGCTTTTAGGTGAAACGTTTTTCGGTGCATACAAGCACCTTCATCAGACTCTACATATAAAAAAGGAAATACATACCAGTGAGAAAAAAATGCACATGATATACAATATATACAACATATGTACAATACAAGGCCCAGATGTAAAGAGGCAGGGAATACAATGGTAGATTTCCACATACTAATACAATAGATCAGGATATATCAAAATATTAAGGAATGAAGACATAATCGAGTGACAGGTAGTGAGGTATACAGTGAACTATAGTAAGCAATAATTGACTTCATAGAAGAAAATGATACTGATGTTGGATTCTTTGATCCTGAGAACTGATTGTCCGATTAAGGTAAAATAAAGATAGTCAAACCTAGAGTAGTAAACAGACGTATAAGCAATACCTTAAACTGAGGGGTAGAGTAACATACACGGTTTTTCAACATATGACCCCTGGGACAACTTGGATTCTGTCAATAAACAAGGTAGCATGTCAAAATTATTGAATCATTGGTGGCAGAGGAGAAGTTATTAACCACATCAGTAGTTCAGGAAAAGAACCTAGAACTTAGTGGTGCGGATATAACAATATATTGCTTAGCATGATGCTCGTTGCCTAGGTGACTTACCTCCGCTTGTTAGCCCGCAGGGTCCGCTGGAAACGATATAATTGGTGGTCAGTAGCAAGAAGATGGACGCGGCACAAGGAAAACAGCTGTAGTGCTGTGGGGAAGGGCGCGTACAGCGGGTGCCGGAGGTCCGGTATAAAATGGCCAGGCGGCCAATCAGATGAATACCACGGCGCACGCTGAGAACATGCGAGCGATGCGGCCGTGTTTACGGAGAGCCGCGCATGCCCAGTGCGTCGCAGTATTGAATAGCGATGGCCGGCACTGTGGCGCATGCGCGGAAGGGGTCTCAAACTCGCGGCCCTCGGGACAATTGTTTGCGGCCCCCAGCGGACATCCCGACATCCGCCGTAATAGTACAGCGCATGCTGGGTGTGTAACTACGGCGACTGCCCGGGAGCCAGGCGGCCGCCACAGCCGCCGGGTTTCTACTGCTTTAAGCAGTAGACAACCGGCGCTAATGTCTCCGATCGGTCCCGGAGCATTAACCCCTCCGGCACCATGGTCAAAGGCGCCGGAGGCGCCATTTTCCCAGCGGTGCATGGCCGACGTCACGTTGCCATGACAGCCGGGAGCCTTTACAAGCAGCCTTTTCTTTTGCAGGCTGCTCTATGCAGCCTGCAAAAGAGATGATGATTTTTTGCAATGCATTAGCATTGTAATGCATTGCATTAGTGATCAGACCCCCTGGGGTTCAACACCCTTAGGGGGTCTAATAAATGTAAAAAAAAAAAAAGTTAAAAAAAAGTTTAAAAAAATATAAAAAGTATTAAAAATTCTAATCACCCCCCCTTTCCCTAGAACGCATAGAAATAGTTAAATACTGTGAAACACATACATGTTAGGTATCCCCGTGCCTGCTCTACAAATCTATAAAAATATTTTTCCTGTACGGTACATGCCGTAGCGGGAAAAATAGTCAAAAGTGCCAAACCGCCGTTTTTTTCACGGTTTTGCTTCTGATAAAATATGATAATATGCATCCCCATACACGGACGTATAAAAAAGTTACGGCTGTAAGAATATGGCGACTTTTAGAAAAAAAAAATTGGGAAAACCTGATGCGGCCCAGCCTCACCCAGACTCTACCTCCAGCGGCCCCGGGGTAAATTGAGTTTGAGACCCCTGCCCTATAGTTACCCTAACAGTGGGCTGAGATGTAAAAAGAAACAGAGTATTACTAGTTGTGGCAGGTAACAGAGAACAATAGCTGTACAGAGTTCAGGCTAGACCAGTGGTAGATATAGGTAAGCAGTAGAATACTGAAATAAACAAGGAAACTAAACAGGCAGGAAACAGGAAGGGAAAACAAAGATTAAGTGCTGTAGCAAGTGTACAAGTAAAGTATTTTTTTAAGTTGAAGTCTACCACGAGGGTAGCATTTTTTATTTAAACATTAATTTGCATACATTAAAATTCAACTTTCAATACATAAAATCAATCGGCAATCAAGTCATAAAAACATAAAAGGGCACATGGTGGCTATATACTGGAGTTCCATTCCCTGACATACCATTGCTTTATTAGGGGGGGAATTCCTTTTTTTTATCAATTAAATAATATAAAAACATTTCACTAAAACACAAGCGTAAAACGTCAGCAGTGGATAAAACATCTCTCTTAAAAAGCAAGATGTTCCTCTCCTTCCAGAGCGCGGCTTTCACACAGTTCATAGTCTTCCATGCCGTTGCCTACTTTGCTAGCGATGTACAGTTAAAAAGTCCATATAGTATTGCTTGAGAGGATGTCCGTAATTTCTGCCATTTTTGTTAGTAGAGGGAGTATCTTTTTCCACACTTCTTGAGCAAAAGCACAGTCCCACATAAGATGTTGTACGTTTTCTTCAGCCTGGCAGCCCTCCCTCGGGCAGACGGCGGTTATCGCATATCCTCTCCTGTACTGGAAGGCCCGACATGGAAGACACTCGTGCACACAACTCCAGGCCAGGTCCATCTGCTGGTTAAAAAGAGGGAAACAATTAGTCATTTTCCAAACTTGCTTTGTCTGTACCTCACTGAACCTCCCGACTGGTATTATGGTTTCCCTCTCTCTAAGACTCTTTATTAGCTTACCGCTTTGTTTTAGTTCTATGGCGCTTCTTGATCTCAGATTAAAAAAGGTTAATAATGGTTTCTAAAATAGTGTAGTGTGAAGGAAGGTTAAAAGCATAGGGTGAATTAAGAACTGTTTGAAACCACCCATACCTCCTCATAAAAGAACCCGTATTATACCTGATAAAATAAGACCAAAAGTGATTTTTAAAAAGCCCATTAAAAACATAACAAAAGTACTTAATTAAAAGGAATCTACGTATGTCAGGGAAGTCCTTCCCCCTTTAGGTTTAGATCTCACCACATATTCTCTCTTTAATTTCTCCGCTTTGGAACTCCAAAAAAAGGTGAAACAGGCTCTGGTGATCCTTTTTAATAAAACTGTTGGGGGAGGGAAAACTAAACTTAAATATAAAAGTATGGGAAGGATCACCATTTTTAAAATCAACACCTTACCCTCCATTGACAATTTTCTCATGTTCCACATTAAAATTTTCCTGTTCACCTTTTCAGCCACCATGTCCCAGTTAGAAGCGCCGCTAATATCCTCGCTGAAGGAGACACCTAAAATTGTAGCAGAGTCAGACATGGGCACCGGAATATCCGTAAAATCCATACCTCCAATACTTAAAATGCTACTTTTGTTAAAATTCACTTTAAAACCAGAGGCAAGACAGTAAAAATCAAGATGTTTAAAAGCTCTGTGTAGGGTAGGGGCGTCCCGGCATAAAATCGTGACGTCATCCATGTACCCCACTGCTCTAGCCTCAACCCCTCCTCCTCTGGGCAGGGGCACACCACGGGCCACCTTATCATTTCTGATCGCACATTAAAGAGGCTCTAGGGTGGATATAAAGAGCAGTGGGGACAAGGGACACCCCTGCTTAACTCCTGATTTTAAAAGAACGTCCCGTGTCTTAAAACCGTTAACTAAAATTTGGCTACTACAATCCTGATAAAAGGCTTTCAAAGACAATAAAAAGCCCTCTGGTATACCCATTCGATCTAAAACCTTAAAAAGATAAAAATGGGATACTCTATCGAAAGCCTTTTCAAAATCTATGTTTAAAAGCGCTAGTTTGCCTTTTTGCGCTTTTGTATGTGCTATAACGTCTTTTACTAAATTTAGGGTATCCCATATGCTCCTGTCTGGCACCCCACAGACCTGGTTGGAATGTATGATCTGTGGGATAACTGTCTTTAAACGATTTGCACATATCTTTGCCATTACTTTGTAGTCAACGTTAAGAAGGGTGATTGGCCTCCAGTTCTTTAAATCGGACCGGTCCCCTTCTTATATAAAAGGGAGACTTCACCCTTCCGCCAGGACTTAGGGAGCACCTTGGTATTAAAAACTTCTTTAAAAAGGCTTAAAAGTTCTTTTAAAATATTATAGAATTTTGAATAAAACTAATTTTAAATATGA